>NC_142150.1:20479218-20781562 GCF_024610735.1 Ursus americanus | reverse complement strand
GTCTGAAAACGTCAAGGCCAGACTTTTTCTCTCCAAATAAGATGAGAGTTACAGAAATACGAGTGGACTGGACTTGGCCTATCCTTGGAACAGAGTGTTTCCAGGATTTCCTTCCTTTGGGTGGGACATGGTTTTCACTGGGGCTTCTCGGTGCCTTCACACTTGTTTATACCTGTGGCCCTTCCCCCATAGGTAGCTGTGATTTAGGGAAGGAGATGGAGATCCGAATTACCTTTAGGAGGGTGTCCTAGCTTCTTGGCTGTGTAGCCTAGGGCTCTTCTTGAGTGGGTCCCCCATGTAAGCCAGCCTGAATTAGGCAAGTTCAGATTTATACAAATAACAATTCAGAAAGGGAGACTATCCTTTACAAAGAGCGTATTGTGGTGATCATAAGAAGCACGAAGAATCTGGCAAAGGAATTCATAGAGATAATAGGAAAACAGTGTAAAATCAGAACATCCAGAAATGTCGTGGGGTCTAGTCATGGTGATTGTTAAAAAAAACTACCAATATTGTTTATTCTGTATCCGTTGGCACATGTAATTTTCCTAACAACCCCATAGAGGTGGTGCTGTGGGCTTTATTTTACAGATGGGAGCCCACAGGCACGATGATTCAGAGGTAGGTGATCTGTCTCCAAAGGCCCTGCTCTTGGCCGTGACTTTAAATAGCTTGCTTTCCTTGTACAATTTAAATATTAAGTCTTTATGTTTACATTCAACTTTCTCATAAACTTGAGGATCACGGATAATAGCTGCCAAAACATTTCCATGGAACCAAGAGTCCAAATCCCTGAGGGTTCCCAGATGGCCCTGGCTGGCCCAAGCCACTGAGGCTGTCTAGAAT
Source organism: Ursus americanus (assembly GCF_024610735.1). Classification (NCBI taxonomy): domain Eukaryota; kingdom Metazoa; phylum Chordata; class Mammalia; order Carnivora; family Ursidae; genus Ursus; species Ursus americanus. The sequence goes on along the minus strand of NC_142150.1, from coordinate 20,780,716 downwards.
GATTAGGGCAGAGGAAGGTGCTAATCCATCAAGGGGAGGCGCTTTGCAGCTGATGTGAATTCGTTTATCTCCCCCCTCCTCACTCTTTGTCTGTTTATCCTCCCTGCTCCCTCCTGGGCCCTGCCGACAAGCCTGATGTATGGGCATCTCAATCACTTCTGCTTCCCCTGGAGATCAAGGCCCGGCCTTGGGCCCTGAGGCCTCCTGGAGTAAATCAGTAAATTGGGGGGAAGGGTGCGGGGACAGGATCAAAAGGGAATGGGGTCCTCTCTGCTTCTAACTGTCTGTAATCTGCATGTCCTGAAGAAGGGGGCAGGGGATCCCCCCACCCTGACCTTGCAAGGAGCTGCTGTCTGGGAAATCTGGAGGGGCAGGGTCCTTCTCCAGCCCTGCACATAAGCTCTCTGAAAGCCCTCGGATGAACCAGCCCAAATCAGGAAGAATTTATTTTTCTTGAAAAGTACATGAAACTGTATCCTGTGTGTTCTGCCCTTCACGCAAGGCCAGAGGTGGAAGGCAAGTGTGAACTCTCTAAACTTCCGTAAGAGAGAAGGAAGAAGAAAATTTCCATATCTTCTCAGCTATTTCAAAATGCATTTTTAGATTTCCTGTGAAGAGATGTTTCCAAATGACCTCTTCTTTTAGGGAAAGAGCTCCCTCTATTTCAACTCTTTATTTTTTTTTACCCCCTTTCCTCCAGCCTCTATCTTTATTCCCATTTTTTACCCCCCACCCCCAACCCAGAACAAGAATCATCAGGGACTTCCCACCAGGACCTCTTTCCTCCTCTTGCTTGCAGAGCTGTCCCCACCAGGCCTCGCCAGACAGCACTTCCTTTCCCTTCTGGAGATTGGCCTGCCCCTGGGCAGCAGAGAAACCGGGTGCTGTGCTTGCCCTGAGCATGCAGCTCCCCATTCAGGGCTTTGCTCCCTGGAAGGTTTGTATCAGGGACGAACAGGTTCCACTCTGCCTTCCTGGCTCTGTTACCTGGGGCACAAAAACTGTTCAGTTAGCTAAGGGCTGGCCTCCTGCAACTAATGAGTGCCTTTAGCGGGACTCAGCAGCCTGGATCTGGAAAAGGTTTGCAAAATGGCAATCAGTGATGGGTTGTTTGTTGCTGCTTCCTGGGACCCGTGGCTTGTGCTTTAGGAACCAAACGGCAGGATCTCCACTCAGACAGGGTCCTTTCCAGGACTCTGATAGGCAAATCCTCTTAGGAAGGTGGGATGAAAGGCGCCGTTCCTTCCTGTGGGGCTGGTTGAACAAAGGCGAATTCACTGAGTGCTGGGGATGTGGCCGTTTCCTGCAGGCTGGAGGATGCTTCTCACCTCTGATGATGGTAACAGAAAGAGCCCATTTAGTGGTTTCTTAAACTCTTGCAGTGTCAGGCATTGGGTTTCGGGCTCATGTGCATTTGCCCTCTTAATTCTCCCCATACACACTAGAGAGAAGACACCACATCCATTTTACAGATGAAGAAACTGAGGTCTAGAAGAAGTCAGATAAGTTACCCAGGTCACAGTGGGACAGCTAGTTAATGTCATTCATTTTTTTTCCCCCAGAAGATATTTATTGAGCACCTGTCACATGCCCACCATCATTCAGGCAACTCCTGCCAAAAGGAGTTTGTGTTTTGGAGGGAAGCACCAGACACTGAACATTTCAGCAGATGACCACAGCAGTCTCTGTCTCAGTGCGTGAGGGCCCTGAAAGGGCGCCCTTCCCGGCCTGAGCCAGGATGCCCAGTGGCCTCAGAAGCTGGCAGGAGCAGGTAGCATCACCCTCATTGGGCAGAATGAGTCCCCTCGATGTCCCCAGTCCTCAGCACTGCGCGTAGCCTTGCGTTTGCACGAGGAAACAATTACGTGCAAAGCACCTTGGTCTTGTTTTATGAGAAGCCCAGCCTGCAACACTGACACTTTGAGGCACAACAGAGGATTGCATCTCTCCTCCACGGGGTGGAAGCAGCCCCGGCGCCTCCCTGGCTCAGCCTCACCCTCAGCCGGTGTAAGCAGTTGTCCTGTTATCAGTGAAAGTAACCGGAATCTCCCTAATGGGGAAGCCCTGGGTAATTTACTGTGGTTCTTGTGTTCTCCAGGCAGGCTAGGGTGTTCTCATCAGCTGTTACCAGTTCTGCTTGAGATGGGTGCCCCCGTCCCTTCCCTCCTACCTCACTGAGTCAGTGCTCAGCGGGCCCCGCCCGGGTGTCCACACGCAGCTCGCAGTAGCATGATTTCATCTGGAAGCTCCGCTGCCTGACTCAGGGCCTGCTCTGGGCACCTCCTCCCAGGAGCCGCTCTGCTGGCTGCCCCCACCCCAGCAGGGGAGGAGCCATGAAAAGGGGAAACCTCTTACTGAGCCAGTAGAAAGCCAGGGCACCAGGGGGGCCAGCTGTGGACACAGTCCCAATGTGGGGAGGCAGGTGTAGCAGAAAACTGTGCAGATCTTAAAAAATAATAATAATAATTATATATATATATATATATATATATACACACACACACACACATACACACACACAAACACACTCCCCCCTACACACACATACATGTATTGCCAAGTATAATGAGCTGAAAAAATGTCCACAAAATATAGACTTAGTGTTAGGATCATAATGACATTATTTTTTACCTCTCTGTGGAAAATATATTGATATGTTAATATATATACAAAAAAACTATTTGAAGAAAAAGTTTACACTGTATTAAGTATATATTATATATATATTATAGGAAACTTCCTTTTTTAAAATTTGTATTGTCATTCTGATTTTTAAATAATCGTATTTACCTTTGTAATCAGAAAAAAAAAATATGGGGGGTAAAAAAGCAAATAACGCAACCCGAAGTGTCCTAAAGGACGTCAGCCTCGTTAAATGCCTAGCTACCCAAAGGTGCCAACTAAGTGCACAAAGTGCCTGCGTATGGGCCAGAACGCTCACCCAGCAACCCCAGCTGCCTCCCTGGTCACAGAAGAACCAAGCCAATTCCACAGGGCACCTCCCGTCACAGCCCCCAGCACAGGGAAAAGGGAAAAACCGAATTCTCCACCATCATATCTTCTGGGCCTAGCACCGTGCCTGCCCCCCCCCAGTACGGGCTCAATAAAAATGTTTTATGAATGGATATACAAATCAATAGATATAACGCAATTAAGAATTGCAAGTGTCGTATGAGCTAAGTGACTGCAGATTTTAGAAGGACTTTAGAGATTCTGGGACAGGCCACCTTACTAGGAATTTGGGAAGTACACATGATGCTTCTGGCACCTTCTTTTTTTTGTTTTAAGAATTTACTTATTTAATAACATTTAATAAACATTTTACTTCAGAAGTTTTAGATTTACAGAAAAGCTGCAAGAATATTACAGCAAGTTCCCAAATACTCCACACCTAATTTCCCCTATTATCATCTTAGATGTGTCGCATTGTACATTTGTCATAATGAATGAATGCTGATACGCTGTTGTTGGCTACAGCCCATGCTCCAATAGGATTTCCTTAGTTCTTACCTAATGTTTTCCTGTCACAGCATCCTGTGTTATATTTAAAGTCCCATGTCTCCCTTGGCTCTGACAGTTTCTCGGCCTCTCCTTATTCTTGGTGAGCTTAACAGTTTGGACGAGTACCGGTTGTGTATTTTGTGGAATACCCTTCAATTTGGGTTTGAGGTTTTTCTCATGATCAGGTTGGGATTGTAGGATTTGGGGGCAGAAGATCACAGAGGTCAAGCACCCTGGTTCTCACGTCCTATCAAGGGTCCATGATATCAACGTGTCTCGTCACTGATGACGTTAACCCCGACCACCTGGCTGAGGTAGTGTCTGTCAGGCTTCTCGCTGTAAAGGTACACTTTCTCCACCAGCCCTTTCCATATGATACTACTTAGGAGGAAGTCACTATGCCCATCCCACACTTCAGGGGAAGGAATTTATGCCCCACCTCCTGGAGGGAGATGCATTTACATAAGTTAGTTAGAACTATTTTGTATGAAAGATTTAACTGTTTTCCCCTTCAGTCATCCCATCATTATTAATCATATGGACACATGGATATTTATTTTCTACTTTGGATTATAATCCAATGCTATGTTATTTTTTCTCTCTCGCAGTGTTCCAGCTTGGGCCATTGGGAGCTCTTTCGCTGGGCTCCTGCATCCTTTGGCACACCCTATCGTTTTCTTTTTTCGGCCCCTCTCGTACTTTCTGGTGCTACATGTCCAGGCTCATCTTTTGTACAGCTGCCCGTTCTTAGAACCTGCCATTTCTCTGTTGGGACTCTGGGTCCTTTTACTGGAGAATGGCATTAGAACCCTGGGTCAGGGGAGGCATGTGCTCATTGCTCCTGGGCTGTCTGGAACAATGCTTTGGGGAAGATTTTCAAAAACTGGGAAAAGAGGAGCCACATCTGTACTAAAGTTTAGTGAGGAAATTAGAGGGAAGGGGCCAGAAGAGGCAGTCTAAGCCTCTTGCCAAATCAGCAACTTTAGGTGGACACCACGCAGAGTCCCGTGGCCTGGGCTTTGTGGAGTGAGTAGGGTTGGAAACAGGCAAATAAGTGGTCACAGATGCTTTAGGGTGGAGCTGCTCATTCAGGAGCCTTCGGGGGGCAAGCCTCCCCATTGCTAACTTACTAGGGCTTTCTCTGCTCACCGCCTGGCCCCAGGGACCATTTCTAGCACATTCTGTGTCCCAGGCACAGCCCTAGTCTCTCCCTGGACCCTCACAGCCCCCTGCAAGGTACTTTTGGTGTTTTGGGCCCCATTTTACTGCTGAAAGGCTGAAGATGTGCCCAGCATCCCTGGGTCAGGGACTAACCTGCATTCAAACCTCAGTGTGGCCCTCAGATTCCCCTTTATTGAGCTTTGCTGCCCCTCAGTGTCTTTGTGAACTCAGTGACCTTCAGTGCTTGGGGACTGTGGTGTCCCCAAGTCCACAGGTCCACCTTCTCCACTTTCTTTCATCAGAATGGTCATCCCGGGGTGGTGTAAGGACTGCGTGTGGTGTGTGTGTGTGTGTGTGTGTGTGTGTGTGCAAGTGTGTATGTGCACTTGCATGCATGTGCATACATGTGTGCACACATGCACGTGCCTGTCTATCCATCCTACAGGCTCTCCAGGGGCTTCCGCACAGATTCCAACCCCCCCTCCCGAAGGAAGTTCTATCCAACCAGAGGCCCTGATGCTGGGAACTAAATGATGGTTAGTTTCAGAAGACAGGAAAGTGAACACATGTGGGAGACCCGGAACAAAGCAGGCTAGCGGAGCCTGCAACAGGGGGCAGTGACCGTGTAGACATTTAAAGGCTTGTCTCGAAGCTCTTTAATGGCCCGAGAAAATGCTTTGCTGTGTAGTAAGTGGAATGCTACAACACCGCGTGTTTAAAAATTACATCAGGACTTCTTTAAGGAATGGCATTATGGGTGACTTGTATTTTTTACCTTGCACTGGACTGTATTTTCTCTATTTTTCTGAAGTAAGCGTGCATTAATTATTATTATAAAAGAAGTAATTTGACATGAAGCTGGCGAGGAAGCTTCATTCTTAGGATCATCCTAATGTCCTAGGACTGATTTCTTATTAAATGTGCTTGTCTCATTTTTCTCTGGGCTTCCTCCACATCTTCTGTGGTGGCACGCCTCCTGAGGAAGCCCATTCTAGCATCGAGTCATTGCCAAAGAATCGATATATTTTTTAAAAACTGTCACAGGATGAGATACAGCTTCATACCCACTAGGATGGTTTTAACCAAAAAGACAGTAACAGGTGTTGGCGAGGAACCCTCCTAGACCACTGGTGGGAACTTAAAATGATGCTGTCCCTGTGGAAAATGGTCTGGCAGTTCCTCAAAAAGTGAAACATGGGATTGCCCTCTGACCCAGCAGTGTCACTCTAGGGTTCTCCTTGGGAGAACCGAAAACGAAGGTCCTCACAGAAGCTTGTATGGGAATGTTCACAGCCGTGTTCTCCCCAGTAGCCCCCAAGTGGAAAGAAACCCAATGTTCATCAACAAATGAAGAGGGACATGGCACGTGGTTTATTCACACAACCGAAGATCATTTGGGCACAAAAAGGAGTAAAGGACTGACACGGGCCACGGCATGGATGAACCTTGAAAACATTAAACTCCATAAGAGAAGCCAGACACGGCAGACTGCTGCTTGTGCGACGCCATCTATACGAACCGTCCAGGGTAGGTGTGCTCAGAGAGACAGGTAGTCGCTTACTGGTCGCCAGGGCTGAAGGACGCGGGGCGGCGGTGGGGATGGACCATGCGTATGGCTCCTCAGGGGTGCAGGGTGTCTTTTGGGATGATGAAAATGTTCTGGAATTAAATAGTGGTACGGTTTCACAACTCTGTGACTCTACTAAAAACCACCGAAGTGTATCTTTCTAAAGGATGAGTTGGTTTTTTGTTTTGTGTTTTTAAGGGGGGGAGGGGGAGAGAGAATCTTAAGCAGCCCCCACGCCCAGCACGGAGCCCCACACGGGGCTCAATCTTACAACCATGAGATCATGACGTGAGCCGAAATCAAGAGTCAGACGGATACTTAACCAACTGAGCCACCCAGGCGCCCCTAAAGGAGGAGTTTTAGGATATATGAACTGTATCTCAGATTAACAAAAACAACCGTGACTTGTAAATGCTAGGCCCAGATTTCCTATAACAGAGCGGTGAGGCGTGCGGGCTCTTGCTTCCTAGCCGTGTGATGTCAGGCTTACCATCTTCCAGCATCGCTTGCTTAATGATAAAATGGGGACACCGTTCAGTCTCAGGTTCCCTGGGACATTTCGTTCTGACCCCGTGCTCCCTCTGCACGTCCGCCTCCAGTCTGCAGCTGTTAACTGCTCCCCGAGGACGCAGGGCTGTCATTCCTGTAAGGGGAGCTTCATTTTTACTCTCCATCCCCACGGGAGAGCCCCTCTATTAAAACCGCCCCTTCTGAGAGACCCGGCTCCTGGGGGCTGGGCAGCTGGAGGGTTCATCCTGCCAAGCCATTCCCAATGTTTATTTGAAGACTAAGAGAGTCAAATAGGCAGTGGCTTTTTCTAAAACTTAGTTAATGGAAATGTCACAAGGGTTCTAAGTTCAAAGCAGTCGTGTAGCACTCATTGTTTATTTTTCAGATAAACACTTTCTTCTCTTTCCCTTTCTCCCTCCTTCCCTCCTTCTCACAATCTCTCTCTCTCTCCCTCTCTCCCCCTCTGTTTCTTTTTAAGGTAGAGGAGTAGGCGAGCTAGGGGCGAGCTAGGGGCGAAGAGGGTGGGCTCTACGGTCTGCAAAGCCGCTGTTTACAGCTGGTCGGCTTCACCAGAACGGTGGCGGCCAGGCCTTGCAGATGGTTCCAGCGCTTGGCTCTCCAGCCCATCTTTCGGAGGGGGCTCAGGGTGGGGGAGGGCTGAGGCGGGCGGCCACGCTGACACACCCTCTCTCCTTCCATTCTGCTCCACTGTCTGTGGCAGAGCGGTCAGCCCCCCACCAGTCCCTGCGCTCTGACCTGCCCTCCCAGACCTGCTTTTGGAGGGGACGGATGTCACAGAGATGGTGGTTTTCTTTAACCTTTCATGTCATCTGAAGCCACAGCCATTCTTTTGGTTTGCTTTAATATTGCAAGTGTCCAATTCGTGCTCTCTGAACCTGGGTTTTTCATACTTTCTATGTTCTCGGCACGGCAGGGATGGCAGAGAGAAGGAGTGAGGGAGATGAAAAATATCGCTTCTGCCCTTCGTAAGCTCCCCCCCCCCACCTCGGACCACAAAGAACTCCTGCATCAAGCATGAGGACTTGGGAGAAGAGCAGAGTGCAGTGGCAGTCGCTACGAGCTGATGGCACGGCCGGGGATGGTGGCACTGACAGGGACAGCCTCTGTCCACTGGGTGCCCACTCTGTACCTGGCACTACGTGTACTAAGTCCATCTGCACGTGGTCTCAGCTGATCCTCATTCTTGCTTTCTGAGAGTGGGTCTTATCCCCATTTCACAGGCAGGGAAACAAGCTCAGAGAAGGTGTCACTTGTCTCAAGCCACACGGCAAGTAAGCGCTGGAGCCAAGAGTTGAGGTTGGGCCTGCCTAATTCACAAGGCCTGGAGTCCTAACCACTGCACTATTGTCGGGGTCGGCTTTGGGAAGGGGGGGGCCGGTGGCCATCGATACAGAAGCCACTAATGTTGAGGCTGTAATTGTGAGCATTTCAGACTCTGGAGCAGTCAGGGTAGACACACACACCACACACCCCAGAGTTGTGCAGGAGTCCTGGGCTCCCAGATCTAGGAGGGGTAGAGCTATGGCCCATGGGGAGCTTGTGATGGAGGCAGGGGCCCCACCATGGGCAGGGGGTAGGTTTACTGGTGTGGACACAGGACCGGGGGTGTAGAAGCTGCAACAAGATAGAATTGGATTGAATGAGAACTTTCTAGCCGTTGGAGCTGCACTTGAGCTCTCTTAGGATGAAGTGAGTTTGTGGTCTCTGGGAGCATGCCCTCCAACAGCCACTTGGCTGGGCATGTCACACATCAGAGCGGTGATGAGCTGGAGCTCTGGGTACTGGGTGGGGACGAATACAGGTAACATGATGGCCCCATGTTAAATCTAGACCGCAGGTAAGCACGAGTAGGGCTGGAGGCCGTGTGGTTTCTATAGTCCCTTCCAGCCCATATAGATATGGGGTGTGTTCTGGTTTACATGGGGGGTGGAAGGTGAAGGTAGGAGAAGTGTTGTTTGCGTGTGTTTTAGTAAAGCCCTGGGATGGAGAAAGCATCTCCTGAAACTTCGTCAGGGAGGTTAGAAGACTTTGATTCTTTCTCACCTTGGCCCTCTGGCAGGTGGCTTGGGGCTGGAGAGTAAGATCTCCGAGGTGACACATGGCTACATTCAGCCTCAGTGGAGTTCGGGGCATGCTGACTGGTGGATGCTTCAAGAATGAGCCTGATGCCGGGGATCAGGAGACACATTCTCTGCCCTCCACTCACCTAGACCCGCCGGCCACCGGGTGTGGCCCCTGCCACGGGCAGAAGCTGCAAAGCAGAGATGACAGCTAGGATGAGGGCAGGAGAAGCAGTACTGGAGGATGGTGGCAGCGGCCTCTGCTTGCGATGATGAGCACGGGGCGGGCGGGGGGGCGGCGTAAACAGCTGGCGTGCTGCGCATGAAGAAGTGAGAAAAGGCTGAGTTAGCAGAGGATTTGGGGGCAGCAGCAGACCCCTCTCCCAGTGCCACTCAAATCCAAGAACGAGCCAGCCCAGCTGTCCAGAAAGGACTTCCCCGAGCTGCCTCTTCTCTGGCCCATTGCCAGCACAGCTTCGGTCGGGGAGGGCCCGGGAAAGGGGTTTTGCCCAAAAAGGCTGATTCACTATTTCCACTGGGTCCGCGGCGGTCTTGGTGGGCAGATCACACGCCAGCCTTGTAAACTCACTCTCCGCTTGTCCGTGTGACGTTTATAGCCCTTTGGGGAGCTGGCTTTTTAATGAGCCTAATTTGAGACTGTAAGTAGGAGTTTGTAAAACAAACAGTGAGGGACTCCGGCCAAAGCCCAAAGTTGTAGCTGAAGTGCACGGGGTCACATTCAGCTCTGCAGACAGGCAGAGAATCTGCCATGCCCACGGCAGCCGAACAAGGAAGCTCCCCCAGGAGAGGCCGCCCTCCCAGGGAAGCTTGCTGCAGGCTGTCTTTCCCCCAGAAACCTGCGGCTTAGCAAGAGATCTTCCCATTTGGGTTCTCATGGAAAGCACTGAGAGTCCTGGGCTTCCCAGGGGGGAAAGGACCCCTTCGAGAGTGGACCTGTTTGCAAGTCCCGGGCTAGATATCAGTGGACTAGAGACCCGAGTGCTTCTCCCTGGATACAGCCCCATAGCCAGCCCTTCGAGGCCTCTGCGAGAGAGTCTGTCATCCAAAGACACGTGCGAGGAAATCCAGCATCTTCCTGGGGCTTTAATTCCCTTTTGGTGAGACCGGTTTTCAAATGAAGACAGAGGTGGACGGTGCTGCTTGATGCCTGTTAGGAGGCCCTGATAAGGTCACCTAACAGGTCCCAGGTGGGAGAGGACGTTCCTCCCCTCCCCGGTGGAGCCCTTCCGTTGAGGGAGCTTCTCAGTGCAAGAGCACCAGAGTTTGAAGTGACTTGGGGAACACTGCCTACTGTGAAGTCCTATTCGAGGGGTCCCTCCTGACTCACCCAAAATAATGGCAGTAACTCCCGTGAGCCTCAGGTATGGTGTGTCCAGCCACTGAAAACAATGATGAGAAACATTCTTTGGGGCCGTGGAGAATGTCCATGAAATATTAAGCAAAAAGGGAGGTTATTAAAGTATATGGTAGGGTTCCTTTTTAAAAAATAAAAATACAGGGGCACCTGGGTGGTACAGTTGGTTAAGTATCCGACTCTTGGTTTCGGCTTGGCTCGTGATCTTGGGGTCGTGGGATCAAGCCCCATGTCAGGCTCCTCCCTCAGTGGGGAGTCTGCTTGAGATTCTCTCCCTCCCCCTCTGCCCCTCCCCGTTGCTCATGCATGCTTTCTCTCTTTCTGTCTCTCAAAAATTATTTTTTTAAAGGTTTATTTAAAGTATAAATGCACATTCAAAGCATAGGTGCGTATTCCAAAGCCTGAAGGATACAAAACCATCATGTCAGTGGGGAGTATCTCAAGTGGTAAAGTTACCATGATTTTTAGTTTCTCTTTCTGCTTACCTGCCTTTTTGAAATTAAACTGTGAGTGGCATTGCATGGATACTCACCTGGTAGTGGCCGAATGATTTGCCAGGAAGGTCTGCCACGAAGCTTCCGGTCTGAACTAAATGAGGGCTGGAGTTGCTGTGGGCTTGGCATCATGGACCAGACCACTCTGTTCTTGGTGGGGTCTGAGGGGCATTTCCACAGCCAGCCAGAATGGACACTGGGCTTTGAGCAGTCATCCACCCTTCATGGAGATGTGGGGGCCCTGGGAGTGGGGAGAGGGCTTTATTGTGGGACTTTCCACATGATTTCATTCAAACAAAGGGTTCTATGGCATAAAAATAGTTCGGAAACGTGTTTTACAGAAATCATCTTTGTATTAGAGAGATCCCTTCATCTGCAAGTCATTGGAAACCTGACTGTTAAGAGTCGGAATTGTGTCCCTCCAAAATTCGTCTGTTGAAGTCCTAAACCCCAGTACCTCAGCATGTGATTGTGTTTGGAAATAGAGCCTTTAGGCAGGTAATGAAGGTAAAATGAGGCCGTATGAGTGGGCCCTCATCCAATATGATCGGTGTCCTAGTAAGAAGAGATTAGGACGCAGACACAGAGCACGGGGAGAGCACGATCAAATACAAGCCAAGGAGGGAGGCCTCCGGGGAAAACAGCCCTGCCAACATCTGATCTCGCCCTTCCAGCCTCCAGGACTGTGAGAAAATAGCTTTCTGTGAGCCACCCGTCTGTGGGACTTTGTCACGGCAGCCCTAGAAAACAAACGCGCTGACCAACAAGGGGTTAGTTTTCTCCTGGAAAACATTCAGAGACCGGCAGTTCCTGCTGGTAGGTAGCTGCTTGGTGAGGCTGTGGGAGACCCAGGCTCTTTCTGCTTTCTGCTCTGCCATCCTGAGCACATTGGCTCTCATCTCGCTCTTGTCCCTTCCTGCAGCCACCCCCCCCCTCCACTGAAGGACTGTGGGCCCTGGACGGTGCTCCAGCGTTTGCCACAGGTAGCCTGCCTCCTGTTCGCACAGCGGCTGCTGCTGCACCTTTGGATGGTGTGTCACGTTGGAGGCAGTAAGAAAAGCTGAAGTTCTGCCAGCTGGGTGGCCTGTCCTCTTAGGTTGGGAAAAATGACATTTTCCAGAACGCCTGGAATTTATGTCCGTTGTCTGAAATCATGTTGCACAGCTATAGGGAGGCCAAGGAAGCGTCCCCTAGGGCTCAGAGTATGTGACTATTCCAGACAGAATAGTGCAGGGTTTCTGTTAGAAAGAAGGAATGGCATCGCGTAGGTCGCTGAGAGCATCGGCACAGTTTCAAGCACCCAGTGACCGTTTTCATACATCTTAGCAGGGAAAGATACGGTGTCCTTCAAGATCCTGGGAGTGACCCAGTGAGGTTTGGCATGTCCTCAGCCCAGAAATGAGCAATTCTGTAGAATTGCTCCTCCTTTCTAGAAATGAGCTTCCTTCCTTGCCCCCCCCCCTCCATCCTCTTCAACCCACTCTGGTATTGCGTGGTGTTGCTCAGCCGTGGGTTGACCAGGGACTGTTTGCTTCTCATGAAGTCTATAAAATCCCTTTTTGGGATTCTTGGAGTAAGTGGGAGCTTTCTGAAACATTCTGTTATTTTTCCTCCTTAGCTCATGACAGCACATAACAAAAGCCCTCTTTCTAGGCTCTGTCCAAATTTCTATTACAGACTCCAGACCCCCTCCCCAACATATGCCCTACTGCATTTTAATTATTTGTCTACATGGTTTTCCTATCCTCTAGAGCAGAATCCTGAATCTATTCACCTCTGTGCTCCTAGTGCCAAGCTCAGGGTAATTAATAGGCACATAAGGGATATTTGCGTGAGTGAATGAATCATGGGAATAGCCCAGTGCTAAAATTTCCGCAGCCATCAGTTAACCTTGACACAGAGGGTCCCAGGGCCTTAGAGAGTGTGTTCTCTGTTGCAGGATTTAGCTGCTTGCAAGCAGCCGTTTGTCTATGTGTGGGGGCGGGTATGTGTGTGTGAGCTCTGTATGAGTTACGAAGGGGGCACGACGGCCTCTGGGCCCTGGTGTCCCCAACGCACTCAGCATTGGGGTGTCTTTGTTCTGACCCAGATCTCAAGGCCTGTGTTGTAAAAACTCTCCCATTCTTTGGGAGTTACCTTTTTGAGCCTGACTGAAATTTGCCAACTGCTTCAAGTTGACCTAGGAACATCATCAATTTTAAAAGTAGTCAAATACAGTTTTCACTTATTTGGCCTTAAAAATGGTACCTTGCTGAATTTTGGTTCCAAAAACTACCATCTGCTACCTCTGTCTTTGACGTTGAAGTGCTTCTTGCAAAAGGTGACAGAAATGCGCGGCTTTCTTGTGGGAAGAGCCCAGGCAGCGGCCGGTGTGGGTTTGGGACTGTGAAGTCCCAGGGCGGAGAAGGTGGTGTCCGCCAGCAGCATGGGCTCCCGGCCTGATGCTGCCTCCCAGCCGTTCACACGCCGCTGCCTGATCTCTCTGTCGAAATGTGCGTGTGACCATGGCACTCAACAGCTTGAACCCTTTCAGTGGGTCTGTGTTGCCCTCAAGACAGAGCCCCAGGCTGTGAGACTCTAGTGACCGGTGCCCTCCCCCGTCCCGTCCCCCGAGGCCAGTCGCAGTCTGCCCATCCCTCTGCACTCCCCCTCTCAGTCCCTCCGGGTGGCTCTGGATCAGTACAGGGGTCAGCAGGTGTGGCCCCAGGGCCACATCCCACCTGACCCCTGTTTCCATAGGGTCCACAAGCTAAGGATGACTTTTACATTTTTAAATGGTTGGAAAAGCTCATTAAAAGAAGGCTGTTTCATGACACATGAAGATGATGTGAAATGCCAATCTGTGTTTATAGCTTCATACGTGAGACACAGCCACGCACATATGTTTGCCTCTTGTACATGCACAGTACACAGGCCGTGTCAAGCAGTTGTGACCGAGACCTGCAAAGCCAAAAATATTTAGTCTCTGACTCTTTACAGAGAAAGTTTGCTAACCCTTGGATTAGCACTGGCTCCAAGGGTGGGTGGAAAGAGGGCAATGATCTCCATTAGCCAAATAAACACATACCCTAGTACAGATAATGTGCTTGCTGTACAAACACAACTTCATGACAAGTCCCATTGGGCCTCTCCCCAACCTATCACTGCCCCAGACCCTTCCTAAGTAGGCTTTTCCTCTCCTTGGAAGACCCACCCAACCCTTCATCAGACTGGCATTTACTTGTCATCAACTGAGATGTCCCTTCCTCCAGGAAGCCTTCCTTGAACCACTAGCCCTGGAAAATCTGGCTTGGACACCCCTCCTCTGGGCTCCTTGTGCTGACTCTAGCCCTGTCCACACGATATTGACTTGACTGGTATACCGTCCGCCCTCCTTCCTTATACTGCAAACATCAAGTGGGTAAGGACCTTATCTGTTCACTTTTCTATCCCCAGAGCATAGCTACTTCTGGTGCATGATTAGGTCATCAATAAATAGCTGTTGTATAAATGAGTCAGTGAACAAATGCAGAATAAATAACCCATCTTTTGTGAGTAAAGCATGATTTAGTATCCATGTAGGCCACAATGGTCTTTAAAAAAATAATGGGATAGATTGGCTTTGGGTCCATCCCTTCCTCCTAATGGTGGTAACTACTTTAATATGGTATCTGGTGGTTTTATTCCAAAGCCATTGGCGCTGGGAATCAGTAAAGCCATTTATAAGAATATTCCCATTTATTACACACTTACTATGTGTCAGGCATTTTGCTAAATGCTCACTTAACCTCTTTTAATCCTCAGTCCTGTGAACTAGGAGCTATTAAGCCTTTTTCACAGATGAGCACATTGAGGCTCAAAGATGTGAAGTAAGTAGTCCAAGGTCACACAGCTAATAAGATTCGGAGCTGGATTTTAAACCGTCTTCTCTTTGACTCATTCTGTTAACTCATCTAGAAAGTCTAATAGTCAAAACCCTTTGGAGTGGGACCCAAAGCCGACTGAAGCAGGTTATATTTGTTAGAAGAACTCTAGTGCAGGAAATTTCTGACTAATGCGCTCATGATCTGTTAATAAATGCCTTGGCCATCTGCCCTGGACCTTGTGATCTTTGCAACTTTCTTAACCCCCAAGGGGTGACTTGTGTGTGTGTTAGGTGCTTGGCTTATTTTTCCCTCTCCTCCCCTCTGGGCTGACACTTGAAGATTTCTCTGCTCCCCTCTTTTTCCTCCTGGCAGTGCTGCTCCCTAGCAGGAGATGTGGCTCAGGAACAGTCCTGGCCTGAGGTTTGCCCCCTCTCCCATCCCCGTGCCCACGGGCACCCCCACACCAGTGCTGGCAGCCCGAGGCGCCTCTTCTTGGTTGGTGATTCTGGTTACGTGGCGTGAAGAGTTTCCTGGCTGTCCCTGTCCTCAGTTACCAGCACCTTGCAGCCTGCACCCACCGTGGTGGGTACTGGAGGTCCAGGCCACCGGGTGGGCCACGTCACGATCACACAGGCTCAGTGCAGCTGAGCTGGTATCAGGATGCCGCGGGAGTCCAACTGGTGACACAGCCCCTGAGTCACCCGGAGACACCACCCCCTGGCCAGGGGAAGGTGCTGGCTCTCAGAGGGGCCGATTCTTAGAGTGAGGCATGCAGACAAAATCTTACCCCCTCATTAGCAATGCAGAACAGTTTCTGCTTGGATTTCTTCCAAAAGGAATATCCTTTCTTCTTACCTTTTTGTTTTTTGTTTTCTGATAGTAGTATTTCTATAAAACAACCAGGTTTTCCTTTTATTTATCTTTTTTTTTTTTTTTTTGCCTCCATGAGCTCATAATGGTTGTAATAATGGTTTTGTTTTTATTAAAATACATGTGGTCATTATTTAATTAGTAGGAAAAAAGTATGAAGAATAATGGAGAAAAAAATTCATCTTAAATTTTCCCATGCAGAAATAACTGTCTTTGGGGGTTCCTGAGTGGCTCAGTTGGTTAAGCGTCTGCCTTCAGCTCAGGTCATGATCCCAGAGTCCCGGAATTGAGCCCTGTGTCGGGTCCCCCTGCTCAGCTCATTCTCTCTCTCCCTTGGCCCCTCCCACTGCTTGTGCACACTCCCTCTCTCTCTCAAATAAATAAATAAAGTTAAAAAAGAAAGAAAGAAAGAAAGAACTATCCTTAATGATAGATGACCTCCATTCTGGGCTCTTTACAGGTAAATAGATTGTAGTATTTTTCTTTTTAACATTTGCTTGTTTTCTTATATAAATATTTAATTTCTGATAACTAATTTTCTGCCACATTTGAAGTTACGGATTTCCTTTGCTCAGAAGCAGCATTGGGGGGTGCCTGGGTGGCTCAGTTGTTAAGCATCTGACTTTGGCTCAGGGCGTGATCCCAGGGTCCTGGGATCGAGCCCCACATCAGGCTCCCTGCTCCGCTGGGAAGCTTGCTTCCTCTCGCACTCCTCCTGCTTGTGTTCCCTCTCTTGCTGGCTGTCTCTCTCTCTGTGTCAAATAAATAAATAAAATATTAAAAAAAAAAAAGCACATTGGTCACCCTCCTCATTCTCTAAGGATATCCCTCCCTCCCTGTCCCCCATTTCCCTTATAACAATCACATTTTACTATGCCAATAAATCATATGTATTGTTTAAAAAAAAAAGTTTACAAAGCATGGTAATTCAAAACCTTTTTAAAACCCTAGCATAGAGAGAACCGCTCTTACCTGGGTTGCACGGACAGCGGAAAAAGCCGATATTTTAGGGTGATGTCTGTGTGTACCCACCCATGCACATTGAATGTGTGCCTTTATACAAAAGTGGCTCTATGTTGGTCTTGGCTCACAGGAATTCATGTGCTCACCTGGTGTGGGTCAAGGACGGCATTCGACAAAGGACCTTGGTCACGTGGTGGCTTCTTTTTTTAAGAGGCAACAGTTCCAAGACTCACGCTTCCTGGTCACTCAGGTTCTTGATGTGTTACATCAATGCTTTGCAGTAAGGCCACCCAGAATCTCTTAAAAAGTACTCTAAACACTATGGAGATGTTTTTCCATGGGAAAAAGCTCAGTGGGTCACTGTGAGTTTTCTGCCCCATACTGCCCGATGTTGTGACTGTTGCCAGTTTTTCCAGAGTTCACCTTTAGGTTTAATTTCCTGAAACTGATCTGCTTGGTTACTCTGGCTTTATTTCACTCTCTTGCAAAGAAGGGAAATGGCAATGAAAAGACTACATTTTATTAGGTTTTTCACTCCCCCCAAATTAAGCAGCAATCCGTGATCTCTAGTAGTTTGTTCTTTGATGGGTTCCCAACACCCATCCTCCTGATCTAGGACAGAACTAATCTGTATCTTAATGAAACCAGTGGCCAGAATGCCGAGGAGGCAGCATTCTTCGTGGAGATTCCGGGGTCACCCCCCCAGCCCTACTTTGTTGGGTTGTTGTTGTTTTATGGTGGCCCCGCTCCCCCCCATACATCCTCGGCCCCCCTTGGAGCCCCCTGAGAATTGGGTGAGTCAGCCCTGAGGTCAGAGGTGCTGCTGCCAGCTGGAGGGAAGGAGGCAGCCCAGAGGCCAGCTCCCCAAGCAGGTCCTCTGCCAGCAGGCCCAGGACGGTCACGGGTTCCAGAGGGAGGTGAATTCCAGCCCAGAATTCCTGGTGAGGTTTGCATTTTACCGTTTTCTTTTGAATCATCTTTTTAAAGAGAATTGGGGATGCTGGCAATGAGCGCGCTCTGCTTCAGCAGCCTTTGATCTTGCCCTGGGTTCTCTGGCCCCCAGCTCCCTGGGCAGTCATAAATGTGCATTATGATTTTACTGTTCCACAGTGAGCTCCTAGTCCCCTGGCCTGACTCAACTGGATGACCATCTTTAGCCACTCGTGTTCTGATAACTTAGCCAGAGTCAGGTGTGCACCAGAGCACAATTGTTTGCTTTTAATGTCCTGACCCTAAAAAGAAGGGAAAGCACACCGCTATGGGAATGGCGCGCGCAGAAGCAAGTGTCTGTCCCTTGGCTTGGACGGGGAGGGCCCCACATGGGAGGGTGTGCCGTGCTGGTGACCCGTGTGGATACCGGGGTCGGACAGGCTGGGTCTGAATCCCCCTCTGCCATTTTCTAGCTTTGTGACCTTAGCCTAGTGACCCGGCCACCTGAACTTCGGTGTCCCTCAGTGGTATGTGGAGCAGGTAGCAGTATTAGCTCCCTGCTACGAGTAATAAGACCCCTGCTGAGGTCTTCGCGTGGGTTCACATGCTGGGGTTCATCCCATTCCTGGCTTACAGTACCACTCACTATGTGGTAGCCCATCTCCATTCATTATTTTTTTAGAGAGGGGAGGGACAGAGAATCTTAAGCAGGCTCCGTGCCCAGCGTGGAGCCTGATGTGGGGCCCAATTTCATGAGCCTGAGATCCTGACCTGAGCTGAAGTCAAGAGTCAGATGCTTAACTGACTGAGCCACCCAGGCGCCCCTCCATTCCTTATTAACCTGTGGTGAAAACCTGCTTCCCAAACTCAGCCCATACTCCGGTCTCCCCCAGCTCTCATCTTCTCCTGCTTCAACTCCTGAGCCTCATAGCATAGTGGTCTCATCTTCGGGTGGGTTCTGGCACGAGCTGGACAACCTTTAGATTATTCTTGATGAATCAGTTTCACATGAATGATGGACAGTTCGCCAGGTTTTTCCTTCTTATTTCCTTCCCCTCCCCCTGCCCGTTGCCTCAACACCCACCCCCAACCTTTTTTTGATTCAGAATGTCAGGAGAAATACCACTCAGTGACGTTTTTCTAGAATTGACTGTCCTTGTGCTCCTTTTGGGTCTCTCTGAAAACTATTCATGCTTTAACTTTTCAGCACTTTGTTTCCGTATGACTAATATCCAACACTGGGCATTAAACGTGCTATATATAAAATTCCAGATCAGAGAATGGAAACACTTTTTAAAAAGTAAAAACTGTTGGATTATGTGGGCTATTTGGAAACTGTTCAGTGGGGCAATATAATTTTTATTTTCAGAAGCTTATGGATTGAACCCCACCCAAGCTTCCAGCTCCTAAGAAAACCAGCAGAATACACCCTGCCAAGTTTCCTCACAAGGGCAATAAAAGAGTAATTCTCGGCATCCCGGTTTTCATTTTAAAGGAACAGGAGACAGGCGGTGGCCTTTGCTGCCTTCACAAATGAGCTTCCCTGAGCCGGTTGCTGGTGGGGAGTGTTGCAGGCAGGGGCGGGTGATGCAGGCTTGCACGGGGATCTGGGCCCATTGGAGTCCCCATGCCCTGAAAAGAACATTTACAAGTCTGGGGAGAGCGCTGGTAATAGCCTGTTGAGTTGGGGGGGGGGTACGGTTATATTATAGTCTTGATGGTTTTTTGATGACTGGTCAGAAAAGCTGAACCGCAAATCTATCCAGTTTTCACACACAAAAAAGACATCTTTACATTTAAAATTGTGTGTGTGTACTGGGGAGGGGGTATGCTAGCTGTGGGGGGAATTAAACCCCAGGAAATCATAACAACAGGGTCTATTCGTTCCCGCTGTTGATACTTAGGAGGTTAGATAGTGGAATGAAAGCAGGGAGAAGGTTTGAGTGCTACACATCAGCACACAGGCCAGTCGGACCGTAGGGTCCCGGTGCAGAAGACTCGAGAAGCCACGACTCTACCCCAGTGTTTCACAGAGAAGAGAATGAAATCCCCAATGATTTGGCCTTTGGACTGAGCCCTGCTTCTGAAAAGCCTTAGCACTGGAAGTCTGGTTTGTCAACCCGTGTGCGGCCCATCTGCTTCTGGCTTGCTGCTTGCTTGGGGGCGCTGGTGCCCCCTCGAACTGAAACCCAGGTTGATTCCTGGTTGGCAACCGCCCGCAAAAGGCGCAGTTCCCAGGCCTCCTCTCAGTGGCTTTCCCACCTGACTCAGTGGCGCCCTCTCTGGGCACTGGTGGAGAATCTCTTGGGAAGAAAGCATGTTGCTTTTCCAAACCCAGGGCTGGCGCAGAGCCAAGGGACCCAACTCACAAAACAGCTTGGAGACATAGGGATCAGATATGCGTAGGCTTCTTGACTCCCCCGATTTCCTGGGAGGTGCTGGGGATTTCCCCCATTCACTGGTAGAACTGTTTTTGTGCCTACATTTCAGAGAAAGAAAATGATCGGTTGTTACCTGTGGAAAGGGATTTGCCCTTGTTGTGGGGCGGTAGGAAGTCATTGAAGAGTACCAAGCCAAAGTGAGTAAGAGTACTGACCAGAGTAAGGCCGGCAAGGATGGGACAAGACTGGTGGGAGGAGGCAGGTGAGTATCTGGTGAGGGAAGACAGTGGCCTGGACTGGGGTCAGGGCAGCGGTGGAGTTGTGAGACGCCCCAGTGGTCAAAGCAGTGAGGCTTGTGGTTGATCATTGGTCGGGTAGGTGGAGGAGGAGAAGGGAGGCTGGATGAGGGTGACTCACGGGCTGTCCTTGTGCAACTGGGCGGATGTGGTGCTGTGCTCAGGAGGGGATGGGGGAGGAGGCAGCCGCGCTTTGGGGAATGAGATAATGAGTTCCGAGATTTGGGAGTTGGGCAACCAGATTGAGCAAAATTGAGTGAGGGAAGGTGACGGTTCTGTGTATAGATTGAGAAATGCAGAGGTTCACATGCCGCTGGAACACATTCGAGGGGGATATTGTTTGAGCAGAGATGCTCATTTTACAGGACAGGGAGGTAAAGGATAACTGCTTCCTACTGCTTGCAATTCCGTGGGTCACATCGCTCGCAGGAATGATGGAGTGATGCATGACGGTTTTCTCTGTCACTTTCAGAGAGTTCAACAGGGATTGATCAAGGATGTCCTTATTAACTCACCAAGGGAAACAGTCCGCCATGCTTGCTTTTCAATCGGGACTGAAATAAAAAATTTTTCTTAAGGATTTTACAAAAATGGGGGGAAAAAGAGAGAGATGCTCTTTTCTTTTGGCTGTGTGTGAGAGAGAGAGAGAGAGAGAGAAATCCCTTTTTCCAGAATGGCCTTGTGCTGGCAGCCCCTATCATAAAGCTGGGAATGTGTGTGGGGCAAAGAAGGTCCTGAGGTGTTGAGAGGACATAAAGATTTTCCATCTCCAGTGAGAGCTGCTGCGGAACAGCCTTATATGAATTTGACACTAAAAAGGCTTTTGTGGGGGCAGATGTGGAGCACAAGTTGTAGAGCTGCGTGCTGGAAAGATCCGAGGGAATAAGGGGACAGCCTTCGTCTGCAGACTTCCACGGGAGGCCTCCAGGGATCTTTGGCGAGAGGTGCCCGGGGACCCATTAAAAGGAAAGTCCCATTTCTGGCTCTTAGCTTCTCTTTCCTCCTGTCAAACCCCAGGCCCACACAGAATGGAACCCTCTTCTCACAAATCTCCCGGGACTGTTCAAAGGACGAGGCAGCCGCAGTCAGGGCGTCATTTGGTTACAGTTTGGGACCCAAGAGATTGAAATTCTAGCCCCAGGACAGTGTCTGCCCCTTAGGAACCTTGGGCAAGTCTTCTGGGGGCCTCGGTTTCCTCATCTGCGAGATGGGTGCAGAGAGTACGTCATGAAGTTTGGGGGATTAAAGGGGATCGTGTGTGCCCGGCACACAGGAAGCCCTCAGTGACAAGCGGCCGTGGCCCTTACTGACATTGAGCGCCCTGCCTCTCGCGCTGGCAGAATGCGTTGCTCAATGCTAAACATCTCTTAAAAGCAAAAGGTTCTATGCAAAAGCTGTGATGCCATCAATTATTATTAATAATAGGTTCATAATTACTTTTGCCACAATATGAAATGGAAGCCCCTATGGTGGGCGATGACTAGGAAAACGGGAACTATTATTAATGGACCCGCCAGCTCCTGTTACTGGACCCATTGACATAACATTTCTCTCTGGGAATCCTTTGACAAATCAGCTGAATTTCCTTTTCCCTTGCTCTAAGCACTGTAAATTTGATCCACATGTCCCCAGTGTTGTTTCCGTAGATTAATAATGGAGAAGGGAGGGGGAGCAGAGCCTGCACAGGACCCCTCGATGTGTGGAAACTCTCCCAAATGTTTGCGCTGTGTGTGTGTGTGTGTGTGTGTGTGTGTGTGTGTGTGTGTGTGTGTTGGAGGGGAGCGAATTCTCTTGTGTGTGTGTGTGTGTGTGTGTGTGTGTGTGTGTGTGTGTTGGAGGGGAGCGAATTCTCTTTTGTTTTACTTGTTTTAATGCTCAGAGCCAGCTCTTCCTAATGTGTTTGGGTACTCAGCCATCAGGGAGAATTTCTGCGTTGGGGCACAGGGCTGGGGAGCAGGAGGAACCCCATCATGCCCTCCCCCTTCCCCCACTGGGAACAGTGCTTTGAGGAAGTGCTGTGATGCCCTGCTTTGCCTTGTGGGACCCAAATGTGATGGGAGGGGCCGCTGCCAGGCAGGAGGGGTGACGGGGGATTTGGAGAGCAGTAAGGCAGCACAGAGGAGGCAGGAAGGCTGGGTCAGGGGGAGGCCAGGCGAAGAGGGCCGGGTGGACTGTCAGCTGAGCCTGCAGAGAGGTCAGAGAACACTGCCAAGGTCTGGGCAGGAGGAAGACTGCCATGCGTGTTTGCCCCGTGGGACAGCGGGGGACTTCTGGGGTGAACCGGGCAGTGGTAATATGACAGTATTGGCACACGCACGGGCCACCGCACTGGGACAACCATAGGTGAGCCTCAGTGGGGTGCTCCTCGGATGTGGGCTTACAAGAGGGGGAAATGTACCCATTTGAGAGCCTGTCACATCCAGATTCAGCTCCTGGCTCTGCCACTAAGTTGAACAAGTTATTCAAACTCTGAACGTCGGTCCCCCAATATCTAAATTGGAGACAGCAGTGCCTACCTTGCAGAAAGAATAAATTTGTGGTGTAAATTAAGCCTCCATTCCCAACGCATAGCAGAAATAACAGCAAGAGCTCCCCACAGAGCCCTTCCTCGGAGGCGCGCATGGTGCAAGCACGGACATCACAGCTCCGTTCGTCCTCACGGCTACGCTGCGAACCAGCTGCTTGCCTTATCCTGCCTTATCCTGGCTACCGTGCAGGGAACCCGAGGCACAGAGAAGGAAGTCACTGGCCCAAGATCACACTGCTGGTTAAGTGACAGGGCCGGAATGAGGAACCCAAACGCTCCAGCTCCGAGGCCCGGTCTTGACCTTTCTGCTTTACCATCTCTGGCTGGCGCCATCCTCGTTACATTTCTGCTTGCAGGATAGGGAATTCTGACCCGGATTTGGCCACATCCCAGGGGCTCTCCAGCTCTCTCAAGGAATTTTAAGAGATCTTCCCAAAAGTGACCGATTAAATTCCTGTGGGTATTTTTCTTTAAAAAAAAAAAAAAAAAAGTTCAGGGGGTGTCGGACAAAGATGCATTGACCAAAGAAACGGCAGTTACCGAAGGCTGGGAATCTCTGTGGCCACGGGCTCTTAAGAACCAACATGTAATTTTAAGCCGTTCTGATTTTGCTTTTCTGGTGCTTTCTAAGAAGCCACACATTGAGTTGGAGAAATTTGCAGGCTGTCACCCTCTGGGATTGCTTCTGACAGCTCTGTCCCTCTGGCACTGCAGTGCTAATGAAAAACACTAATTGGACTTGGCCAGTGGCTGGGATGCTTCCCCTTCTTGGAGTGCAGAAGACAGCATCGCTTTCTCTGTGGTTTGTCCTCGTCTCTTCGTCGCCAGGAAGAAGGAAAGGGGGCAACATGAGGAAGTGAGAGGACTTGGGGGGGGGGTCCACCCTTTGGGTGGACACGGTGGACATTCACATCCCCTGAGGTCCCTGAAGGCAAAGCCAGGTCTCTTTGTCACCCCAGCATCCTGAATGTCACAGGGCCTGGGCCAAGGACGCTCTGAATATTCCGTGAATGAAGAAGCAAAGGAGTGAATGAATTCTTTTATGGCCCATGAGCTCGTGTAGGCTGGTTCCTTATGCAGCTCCAAGAAACCGCATCTACAAGCAGGCTGCTCCTCATTCTGGCTTCTGGAGAACTCAGATGTCCTCAAGTACAGCTTTGAGGTTTGCCCACGGACCACCCCACCCCCAC
This sequence comes from Ursus americanus, assembly GCF_024610735.1. Classification (NCBI taxonomy): domain Eukaryota; kingdom Metazoa; phylum Chordata; class Mammalia; order Carnivora; family Ursidae; genus Ursus; species Ursus americanus. The sequence continues at coordinate 20,757,025 of NC_142150.1, read as the reverse complement.
CCCCGCTCTATCAGAAGCTGCAGGGCTGGGCCTGTGGACCTTGGCTTCCTTCCTGAACTTACCTGTCTGCCTGTTTCCCCACAGGTGTCCTCTCCCTCCCCGCATACTTCAGCCCTTACAACGGTGGGTCCCTGGGCCACGACGAGCGAGCCGACGCCTACGCTCAGCTGGAGCTCCGGACCCTGGAGCAGTCCCTCCTGGCCACCTGTGTGGGAAGCATCTCAGAGCTGAGTAAGTGTGGGGCATCCCAGTCTAGCTGGCTCTAAGGGAGAAGTCAGGGAAGAGCTCACCTTCTAGGTTCCAGCCTCCTGCCCCTCCTCCACACTGTCTCTGAAAGCCAGATCTTTCTAGGCCAGAGATGGCAAACTGGAGACCCACAAGCATGTATGGTTTGGTTAGCATGTGGGCTGAGTCATAGGCAGATTTGGATCTCTGGTTTCTCTTGAAAAATCAGATGACCTCGTGCCTCTGCACCCCATTCCTGCAAGGCAGCGATCGGGGGAGCTAAGGAGCAGCAAGGTGGGCAGCACGTGTTCCCTGCAGTGTCACATAGCTCAGTATTTTACAGCTGGCCCGATTCGTTCATTTGTTTCACCTGCCTGGGCCACACTGCTCCACATTTACAATTGCTATTCTTTCTTAAAGTGCCCCCTGAAATCTCAGTGTAGAGAATGGAAGATAAAAGCAGAGCTCCTCTGGCGGAAGTTGCTTATGCTGGGGTGGCCTCAGCCCTGCAGTGGCCCTGGGCTTCTCCTGGTATCTCAGAGCCCTGCAGAACACAGATGGAGACCCCTTAGTCTAGGTCATTACTGTTTGGCAGCTGCTTCAAAAGAGACTGTTAGGCAAGAAATCTCATGCATCTCCTGATCTCTCTCTCGCTGTCCCAGTTATTTAAGAAATCAGACTGCACACTCCACCTCCTTAGTTCTCCCTTGTGGCCCCATGAGACCGCCCAGTGACGGGTTGGGACACACACAGGGGTGAAGTGCACGGTGTGGAAACAGGTGCAGTTTCACTCTGCTCTCGCCCTTCCCACTTGTGATTTCTTTGAGCTTTCTTTTTTTTTTTTTTAAGATTTTATTTATTTATTTGACAGAGATAGAGACAGCCAGCGAGAGAGGGAACACAAGCAGGGGGAGTGGGAGAGGAAGAAGCAGGCTCATAGCGGAGGAGCCTGATGTGGGGCTCGATCCCATAACGCTGGGATCACGCCCTGAGCTGAAGGCAGACGCTTAACCGCTGTGCCACCCAGGCACCCCTTCTTTGAGCTTTCTGAATGGTGAATGGCAACCTTTTTGCTTCTTCAGGACACAGCTTCCTCCCTCCATCCTTCTTCCCCCACCTCCTTCCTCCTCCTTCCCAGAGCAGGAAAGAAAGTGCCTGGTTCAAGGTCATAAGGCAGATTCATCATAGGGCTGGGAGAGAAAGCAGGACTTCCAGCTTTCTGTCTCCTGGGGGCATCACAGAAGTCAGGGCCAGTGCATGACTGCCCCAGGACCCTGTAGGAAGTAGGCTTAGGTATGTCTGGTTTATGTGGCCACCCTTCTAATTGCCTGGGCCTGTGGGCTTCCTAGATGTGGCCAGCAGCCCGGCCACCAGCATCTCAGGCAGCTGAGATCAGGATTGGAGTCTGATCCTTTGCCTTTTACCATGGCAGCCTCTGTGCCCATGACAGTCCACAGCCAGGCAAAGGGAGGACCATTCAGAGACTTTCCTCAAGAGAAGGACTTGTCATCATTCTGCCCTTATCATTCAGCCCCTATTGGTTCTACCTTCTAAAAATATCCCAAGTTTAGTTTACCCCTTTTGCCGCCCCCTCTCCTATCAACTCAGCCCAATTTAGGGCCATGTCAAACACAAATTGGATTGTGTCACTCCTCTGCTGAATATCCCTCCATCCTCCCATGGCTTCCCAGCTCGCTCAGCGTAATCCAAACTCTTCACCACAGCCCGAATCCAATATATGATCTGGCTTCGTCGCCTACTACTCTTCTCTTGTGGACTGTACTCCCTCCTGACCAAGATCCTCCCTCCCCAGGGCCTTTGCACTGGCTCCTCCCTTCTGCCTGTGACCATTTCCCCCAGACACTCAGCCATGTTGGTCCTTCATCTCATTTTCCTCAAGTCTCTGCACAAATGATACCTTATTAGACAGGCCTTCCCTGAGCACCCCCTGTATAGATGAGCACCCCATTCTCATTCCTCGGGCTCCCCCCTTACAACTTGAGTTCATTCAAAGCACTGGTCACCACTTAAAATGTATCTCATATTCACTTGTAAATATGTAAAATGTATCTTATAAAATGTATCTCATATTTACTTTCCCCTGAATAGAATGTCAGCTTCATGAGAATAGACTCTCTCTGTTTTGTTCCCTGCTGTACTGTACCCATGATTAGAATAGTCCCTGACGCCATGTGTGTGTGTGGAAAGGAATGAGTTCTGTATTGTCCAGTGTTTGCCTCCTAAAACCCACCTAGGATGGGTCCACACCCTGGCCCAGCCGCTCCTCGGGGCAAAGGGAAGAAGCATACCCCTTCGCATCCTTTCACAGACGACCAAACAGGCTGGATCATATGTCACATTGCCCCACCTCCCCACCCTGAAACCAGGGTTTTTGCTAACCCACTGTGAAGGAGGGAGGAGACGAAGATGGAGGCCGATAATGCAGATTTTCTCTCCAAGACCGAGGAACTTAACGAGGCTAGTGATACTTGGCACCGAGCTCCTCGTACCCGAAAGTTTACCGCGGGTTGAACAGGCATTAACTCCCTGCACCTAGCCAGGACCGGCCTGCCAGGTGGTTTAGAAGTTTCCTTCTTGCATCAGGCCCAGCTGCAGAGGGAATGTAGGCACTTGTATTTTTCCCTGTCCCTCTCTCCCCACAAAAAGGTAAGTGGGAGGGAATACCACATAAACAAAATGAAGCATTTCTTTTTAAAGGTAGCTGGGTGGTATAGGCTCATTTTGAAGAGTTACCTTGCAGACTCTTGCCTGCCGTTTTTATCTGATGGCTCACGATGAGGGTTGGACAGACGAGAAGCCCACAGCTCTTCTCACCGAGGCTCTCGCGATTAGCCAGCCGTGTGGGCTTGCTTTTCTGCGCCTTATGGGCGTTTCTGGACTTCAGACTGAGGTTTCACCGAGCTTAGGATCAACTGACGCTCAAGTACAAGGACCTTTCTGGAGCAGCTCAGAGCACCCACGTGCACTAGAGCAAGAGTGCAGGCCGGTCTGGGCCAGGACTTCTCAAGTCCGCTGCGGTGACGGACACGGGTGCTGGGCCCCCGCTCTGCTGCAGACCGAAACCTTTGTAAAATAGAATAGAAAACGCATGTCGAGAAGCATGAAACCAAAGACATGTAAAATGCAAGCCAATTTTTAAAAAATGATTAGAAGATCACTCTGTCCAATTGCCATGAGACTTTTTTAAAGCTCACTCTCAGTTTCTAGAATTAGCTTGTTGTGACCCAATATCAAACAGTAACACACAGTTTGCAGGCCTGTCTCAGGGCACAGACCACACTTTCATGAGCCATGGCCCAGAGCATGTGTTTGGGATTCAGGGTCCCCAGGTTGAGTCCAAGCTGGTCCACTTACTAGTACAGCCAGGACGAATCCTCTAACTTCTGTGAGCCTGTTTCCTCGTTTGTAAAATGGAAATACCTCCCTCACAGGGAGGTTGTGGAGATTAGATGAGATTTAGTCTATTTTTCCCATTTCTCCAGCCTAGAAAATATGAAGTGGCAGGGAGGAAGATCCCCCTGGGGAGAACACCCGAGGGGAGCGGTTGGCTTTGGCCGGAAAGGAGGGCTGCTGAGCAGCGGGAGTGTTCAGACGCCTGATCAGAGTTGTCCGCAGGCACCTGCTTCTTGGTCTGAGGGACTGATGGCATGCAGCTGGGCCTGGAGCTGAGAGGCGGGGGACCTGCCTCTCCAGCAGCCATTCTGCTGCCTTTGTGGCCCTTCCCACACCCCCACTCTTCGGAAGGCCTCTTTTTGTACCCGACTTCCTTTTAGGGAATGCTTAAGGGTCGCTTCCATTTCTTCCTTGATTTTCTTGCCTGCATTCTGGCTGGAAATGTGCTGCCAAAAGGGTTCTACACCAATAACAATAAAACAATCATAAACATAATTAATGATAATGGTTCTACCTTGTCAAGCCTTTGAAGTGTTTCCACAAGGTCTCTCTTTGATGCTATCAGGGACTCTCTGACTTCGCCTCCTTGTGGTCCTGTGATGCTACCAAAAGGTATGATATTTTGACCATGAGAGATGGAAGCCAGGTTTCAGCTTAGTGCAGCCAACTTAGCCGTACTACTAGCTGCTGTGAGACAGGTTGGCCTGGGGCTTGTCCACGCCAGTTTCTGCCACCCAGGAGCCCGAGGGCAGGGCTGGGACCTGGCATCTCAGGGCTAAGACTCCGCCCATCCTGGGAAATGCGGGGCAGGGCTTGACTGCATGGAAAAGAATCCGGGAAGGAAGAGCACCGTGGAAGGTGGCCTGGAGGGTAGAGGAATGATAGGAATAGGACAGTAATAATAATAGTGTTGTATTTCACCTTCACCAAGTACTCTGTGCCAAGCATGATGTTAAGTGCTGTACACTTACTATTTATTTGAATCCTCACAATGTTGAGGTTAGATAGGTAGATCCCATTTTACAGATGAGGAAATGGAGGCTCTGATGAGACTTCTGTGAGGCACATGGTTGGAAATAGCAGAGCTCTGATTGGAAGCCAGGTGTATCTGACTCTGGAATCTGGGCTCTCATCTGTTAACCTGGCGATTCCGTAATGTCACTGGACATGAGATTCACCGAGGGAACTTCTGCAAAAGTGGATGCCTGGGTCCTGCCCAGACCAAGTAAATCAGTCTTGGGGATGGGAGCCAGGTGTCCGTAAGTCGCAAGGTACCCAGGCAGCGAGCTACAGTCACAGGGATGAGCAGAGTCAGGTGTGGAGAGAGGAAGGGCAGGGAGGCATGGAGGTCTCTTTGCTAGTGGAGATCTCCAGTTCTAGGAGATTTCCCTGCTTGGAAGCCAGACACCGTCACTGAGGCTGTCCTAGGGGAACTTGGCCACTAATGGGCTCAGGTCAAGCCCTACCAGAAGCTGTACTTTAAAATGAAATGAATATGTAAGACTATTTCTTGATTCTGTAAATGTTTCGGGGGCACCTGTCGTGCAGTAGACCCTGTGCAGGGTGTTCGGGACGCAGCGGAGCAGAGAACCCGACTCACAGAGGCTGTATCCTGAAGGTTAATTGAATAAAAGAGCTGGTTCTGCCACACTGAATGCCCTTCACCAGATTCAGACCTGCTCGTTTCTCTCGCCTTAGGGCCAGCCTTGTCCAGAGGCTTTCTTTGGAAGGGGCTATCTCTAAGGAACTGCCACGGGTGGGGGGGAGCTGGCCCACAGGCAAGGCCCCCCTCAGTTCTCAGGCCTGAGGAGAATGGAAGGGTGCCACTCTTCCCAGAACAGAGGGGCCCGCAGGTGCCTGGGGCTGCGTGGCCCATCCTGTCTCAGCATTGTGGCCTCACACAATGATGGGACATTTCCTGTCCCAGGCCAGTGGGATATTGAAAAGCCTCGACTTGGGTAGTAACACAGCGCAGGATATGGGGACCTGAGGACCCCACAGACCTCAGCGGGTCAGGCCTGGGTCACAGTTCGGTTCATGCCTGCATTCAAATCTAGACTCTACCGTTTACTAACCACAGGATCTTGGCTGGTTAAGCTCTGAGCACCACAGCCTCCCTGTGACCGGGGAGACATAGGGGTCACTTAAGTGTGTGTTTACCAGATAAGCCTCAATTTCGTCACCTGTAAAATGGGGATAATACTGGGCCCCAGCGTTAAAAGGATCAGATGAAATTCTGTTCCTGGGAAACCGAACACTCAGCACGCAGTGAGCACTCAGGCCTGGTGGCAGCGGTCGTCCAACCTGACATGTTGCAGATGGAGGGACCTGCCCCGCAGAAGCGCCTGGGCTCTACGCCAGACGGCACGGCAGAGGACCACCGCGCAGCCTGGCGTTGGGTGTTGGAGGCCGGGACTGCCTTGGTCAAAGAGCTGGGGAAAGGCCCCTGCGGTGGTGGAGGGAGGGGGGATGTCGAAAGAGAAACCACATTAGCATAAGTTCTGAAGGAGACCGGCCCTGCCAAGTCTGTAGTTCGGCTGTGCAGGCGAGACTGGCAGTGAAAGGAAAGTGAAATTGCTCTCCTGTGTCTAGGTGACTGTCCCCACCTCCGCCTTTTGGCTCCAGGGTTAACAGCAATTACACGCCGCAGCCAGGGGAGCTGTTTCTCTGGAGCTGTTTCTCTGGAGCCACAAGGAGCCTTGGAAGGATGGGGGTGGTGAACTCAAACTTCTCTCTCCCTGTCCGCCCTCCCCGCAGGTGACCTGGTGTCCCGCGCCATGCACCACATGCAGGGGCGGCGCCCGCTGTGCCCGGGCTCCAGCCCCGCCCGCCAGGCCCGCCAGCCGCCGCAGCCCATCACCTGGTCCCCCGACGCCCTCCACACGCTCTACTACTTCCTGCGCTGTCCGCAGATGGAATCCATGGAGAACCCCAACCTGGACCCCCCGAGGATGGCCCTGAACAACGAACGGTAGGGGTCTCCCTGGGGCTGCTCAGCAGGGGCGATGCAGCGAACAGGGGCCTGGCCCTGGCCTGCGGTCGTGCTCTTCACCCTGGGTGGGGGTGGCCCGGGATCGTCGAGGCTCAGAGTGGATTTTGGCTTCTGTCTCGGAGGTTCCAGCTCTAGCACCCACTTCCTGGGCTCTCCGACATTCAGTCGCCCCTTTTATAAAAACAGGTATTCACAGCTGCCTGGAAAGGGGCCTGTGAGAATTGAGTGAGCGAGGGCTCCAAGGAAAAGCACTCAGGACGGTGTCTGGGTAGGAACGGGCCCTCCGTCGATGGTAGCTGTCACCTCTTGTGATCGTGGTGATGCCACCGTTCCCATTGCTGGTAGGGATCTAAGGCCTGCTCTGCCCTGTCCGCTCATGTCACCGACAAGAGCACTGTGGCTCTGGTAGGTTAGTGGTTGCATAGCCGCAGGACCCAGGCCTGCTGCTCTCTCTACAGGATCCTAACCCTTCCCCGGCTGGGAGCAGGGCTGCTAAGAACAGATGTGAAGGTTTTGCACTGTACAAGGGGACCCACTGAGGGGCACAAGTGGGAGACAACCACAAGGTCATATCAGCCTGAAGACCAGGTGCCTTTTCTAGTTGGTCTTACTCAGAGGGCTGCCTTTTAAATTTTTCTCCCTAGAGAGGATGCTTTTTTATAATTTGCCCAAAACATCACATACACTGGCATGAGCCTTGGCTGGTGGCTAACATGGCCGCCCGGCAGGGTCTGTCTGGGGGCTCAAGAGTTGCGTGCTTAAAGGTCCTGGGAGTGAGTAAGACTGGCCCTTGGTTTAGAAAGCATCATCGGCACGCCTTCCACCACTCAGCAGGCCCTGGAGAGGGAGTGAGCCTAAGGGGCTTTGTGCCACATGGTGAAGGAAGCTGACCTACAGCCTTGAAGAGCGAAGGCTGCCGCTTTCCCAGGCCTCCACCCCAGCTGGCTGCTGCCTTTGAGAGGCGCTGGGTCTCATCAACTTTGCGGTCCTCACGCCTGCTCCACCACCAGGCCCACTACTCCTGTGCCCCCACGGTCACAGAACACAGAGGGGCAATGCACCCCAGCTCATTCAAGACAGCCATCATGAAAATACGGGAAATCCTGCAGACATACAACACACATGGCAGGCTGGCAATGCAGTGGCCCGGGAGTCAAGGGGTCTGGGCACAAACGGCGTTCATGGAGCTCGAGAACTTTATGCAAGGTTTCAGGTCTCCCTGAGCCTCCGCCGCCTCTGCTGTGAACGGGGTGGGAACGAAGCGGTTGTAAGGGTTTGGATCGTGATGGCGTTTCCTGAGCGCTTACTGGGCTCTAGGCACCGTGCTGAGCACTTGACACGTGTGCCCTCGTGAGTGCACCCACAGGAAACGTGCGTGCTTCACGGCCCCATTTGACAGATGAGGAAGTGGAGGCAGGGAGATTTGATAATTTGCCAAGGCCACAGAGGCTCTGCTCCCAACCACTACACATGCAGTACTGTCTTTCATGACAAGAGACAAAGCAGCAGTGGCCCGGTGACACACACGTAGTAGGTTCCCAGTAAATGCTGCCGCTGCTGTGATTACGACCACGGTCATTATTAGATTGTCATCGTCTTGGAGAAGGACAGTGAATGTGGGGCCCGACCCCGAGCAAGAAGGCGGCTGGGGTGGCTCCAGGCTTCCTGAAGGAAGCACCCGGCAGGAAGGTGGAACCGAGCAGAGGCCCTAGGCCGCAGCTGTTTCTGCTTTGTGGAGAAATGGTTGTGGTTTCCAGAGTTGGCTGGGAGGGAGAAAGGGCAAGGAAAACATGTGAAGGGTGGGGGTCTTGCTGGTTGTTTGGTGAGGTCCCAGCAGTGCTAGACGGGGCCCGATCACCCAAGCAAAGGTGGCTGGGAGAAGATGAGGAGCCTTCTTTGGGCCCACTGCCCCGGCCTGGGCTGCTTGGCCCTCTGGCGGTGGCCGTGGCAGTTGGCCGTGGGGCAGGCCCGGGAGGTGCTCCTCTGTAGCCGTTGCGCCCAGAACCCCTTGACTGTATCTGTGGCTGCCCCCTGGCTTTCCTCCTGGGAGAGTTCCCGGCCCCCGTGCTGTAAAGCACAGCGGCAGGGTTTCGGTATGACCTGGGCTGTTGTCTGGACGTGATTGTAGCCGCTGAGCTTCAAAGTGTGTGTGTGTGTAGATATCTCAGTATTTAAAATCCACACTGTCTGTGGCACAAAAAGAATTGGTAGCTAAGGCATTTTTCCATGAATCATTTCAAATGAGTATTAGATACATGAGGAATTGGAAGCGCCATTAGGAAAAAAGTATCCAGACATTTCAGATTTGGGCACAAAAAGGAGGACACCCTAAAAATACCCAGGCTGGCAGACAGCCTGACAGCTGTGTGGTGGCCCGGCTCCTGGCTGTCGAAGGGGATCCTGCCATGCTTGGACTCCGTCGGGTTGGGCAGGCCCTGGGGAGCCTGGCCGGCCCTTCCTGGGGGCCACCCGAGCTCGCGTTCCACGGCAGGCGAAACCACACGTCTCCTCAAGGCTCCGCCATGCTGGTACCCTCGCCAGAGCTCTGGGAAACCTCTCTCCGTGCACACAGATAGCCGGACTTGGCTCCAGGGTGACAGAGCTTTGCTTTCGTGAGTCTGGGGATGGCTGGCTGTCTTTCTGCCCCCTGTACCCCCACTTCATTGACTCTTGGAGTTCCTCCCTCTGTCCCAAGTCCACCCAGCCAGAATCGGACAGAGCCTCTGATTGCCGGTGTGATGGCGTAATGTGGTCCCGAGGCCCCCGTTCCGGGATTGCATGGCTTGGGGATTCCTGGGTCTGTGGGGATTGAGTGGCCTCTTCCACTGCCTTGCTCACAGGGGCTAAGGAGCTCAGTGGGGTGGCATGGGTTTGGCCACATGGTAGCATTGATGGTCTACTTAAGTCTATGCTCAGATGTCTGCTTGGAGGAAATGACCCTTCTTCCTTCCCACGGGGGGCCGTGTGACCGCATCCATGCTGATAGAGGGTGGGACATGCGTCCGTCTGTCTTGTGTGAAGCTTATCATGGCCTCCCCTGCTACGCCATGTGCTGCCTCTGCCCGGCTCTGTCGGGCCCGAGTATCTGGCCGTCTCCCCAGAGCCTCTTGCTCTGGGTGTGGGAAGGGAGGTGGTGGGAGGAGGGAGCTGCGGCAACAGTAGGAGCCCAGCGTGGGCAGGCGGGGCGGCGTAGCAAGGGACAGCCGGGCACTGTAGCATCCGTGCGCGTGCTGCAGCAGTGAGCCAGCAGCACCAGGGAAAGCAGTCCAGGCTTTGGCGCTGACGCCTCGACTCTGATCCAGCCTCCCGCACAGGCCTCTCCACGCTCCAGGCTCCTCGCCTGTAAAGTGGGGAGGACAAAGTGAGATGACACATAGCAGGCAGCCGGCTCTTCCTTCTAAAAGGCCTTTCTACCTACTTGTGTTTCTTTTGTGCCCCCTAGATCAGCAAGATAGGTGCCAGAATGACCTCCATTTTACAAAGGAGGGCATGAGGCCAGAGGGGGCATCCAGTAGCTAAGTGGCAGCTGGGCAGGGATTTGAACCAGGTCTGTCTGACCTCAAAGCCCTTGCTCTTCACCGTGCCCAGTTGCTAAGCCCTGGTCCTCAAACTCTCAAGACTACCCGATTGGGGGGGGGGGGGTCTCCCGGGGCCATCTCGGCCCCACCTGCCTGCCCATTCCCAGCACCCATCCCTGGCCCCCCCGGCAGAGCCTGGCACAGGGAGACTCCCTGCCCCCTCCCGGAGCGCCGTTCCTGCTGGCAGCTCGGCATCGCAGGCGTCAGCAAGGCATGAGGCAGGGTCTCAAGCACAGGCTTAGTCACAGCTGCTGCCCTGCAGGGCATGTCATCACCCGAGACCAAGCTTGAAAAGTGAAAGAACTTGCTGTCAGACATCCAGGGTTGCCCATGGAGATGGGGGAGCCGCCTTCCCCCGAGGTCTGCAGGAGAATGGACAGCCATCTGGCTAAGTGTGGTCCTTGCTAGTCGTGCCTGGAGGCAGAGGGATGAGCTAGTCGAAAGAGCATCGTGGGTGGAAGAGACCTCCTTGGCCATCATCCTCGGGGGGACGAGGTGTCTGGGCAGCGGGGAGGACAGCGACGTGGACACACAGGAGCGGCGGGAGGTCTGCCAGCTCGCCAGAAATTGCTGGAAGAAAGCGTCATCAGGCAGAGCACATGAGGGAGACAGATAGTTTGAGGTGCAGAGAGGGCTGAGGTACACAGGAGGTGAACCAATTTTCTGCTTCAAAGCCTCGGGCGCTGGAGGGCCCGGGCTCAGCAAGCGGCATTCCCAAGTGTATGTGATCTGACGGCGGTGGCGGCCGAGACGCCGGGCCTTTGAGGACTCTCTGGGAATCCTAGGAATGACAGCAGACCACTTGTCCACAGACCGGTGTGTTCTCTGGAGCCCTGGCCTCTTCCCTCTCGCCGGCCTCGCCCAGCACCCCTTGCTGGAGGGAAGCACACTCAGAAGGCTTGGGGGCTGCCGGTGCCCAGGATGCTAAGCCAGGAGGACCGTGGGAGGCGAGCCAGAGTCTGACTGGAGACGGAGCCTGCAAGCGTCCGGCGTCATGACTTCCTAGCCTGCCAGAGCCCCGTCTGAGGAGGGAACTGCTAGTGAAACACGCACCTTTCAGACCGGGCTTATCACTTAGTGATTTTAGAGCCTTCGGCCAGCAGGTTCCGCCAAAGCTCGGGTCTATAGACCAACAGCACGCAGTCCTCACAGTCACTGGTGAGGTGCGAGATCTAAATGAGTTCACCTTGCTGACATTCTAGAACAGTACCTGGGACACAGTGAACGCCAGACCTGGGCTACTACAATTACAGGGTCACTTGTACTGGACAGAGACCGCATGGCAGGGTAGAACGCGGTCCCTAGCAGAGACAGACTGGAGCATTGTGGTAGGGAGCAAGGAATCGGAGGGCAGGACGAAGCTGCAGGAAGCCGGGGCCCTGCGGGCCGAGATAAAGAGAGGGCTCAGCTGTGGCTGGAGGGTCCTGGCCCCGTCCTCCAGCTCAGTGCTTTCCGTGATTGGGGGCTTCTTCTTCGCCCTCACTCCAGCCTTCCGCACTCAGTGCCCGGACCCCTCTGAGAGCGAGGGGAGCAGAGGGCGCCAGGCAGCCCTTCCGACTCTGCTCACCTTGATGCTGCGAGGAGAGGCATTCCCCCCGAGACCCATCCCAGCGGCCCGGCCTGGAGCGTCTGGTCTGTGGTCCTGCCCCACCAGACAGCCTCAAGAGGGACCAGGGGCCCAAAGTGCTGGCTTGACAGTCATCTGAGGATATGGTTCCCAGAGTGCTAGCCCTGCCGAGGCTCCGGGGCCTGCGCGGACGAGGAGACCCTTGTCCAGGTGAGATCCTGGTGGGAGACGGCGTGTGTCTGGCCCAGCTCTTGGCTGCTCCGTTCCATGTCAGGCTAGTCAAGAAGTTTCCAGCAAGTGTGTGAACAGAATTCAGAAGTGGTGGAGCCAGCCAGAGCACCAGCCGTTCCGGGTCCCCTCACTCCCCCAGAAGTCCACACCTGTGGTTTTAGATCCCGCCCAAGAGGAGGAAGATTCCACAAGCCTCTCGGGTCCCCCTGGAGCTGTTCCCTCTGCTGTCTTCCAGCAAGCAGTGCTGCAGGTCAGCTCATCTTTTGGGGCCTCTGTTTCCTCGTTGGGAAAATGGCGAAGGTACAATGGTCACCGGCAGTAAACGAGATAATGTGGCGAAGCCCTGCGCTCAGCGCCTGGCTCATTAAAAAAAATATATTTATTAAATGGCAGCTGCCACCCTCCTCATTATAATGCTCATAAACACATGTTTGACACGCAGCGTAAGCTGTCTTCATTGACCTAGAATGGCGTTTCTTACAATGTGGTTCTCAAGTGGTCTCTGTAAGATCGGACTAATGCGTTCCTGCTATTACTAATACTGGTATTACTAACCTAACTCCAATGACTGCTAACGCAACTAGTAGCGTGACTCCATCCTGCCCCGACGGAGGCAGCCAGCGTTTGGAGAGCGCAAGGGGCAGGTGCCATCTTCAGTGCTTTGCTTCTTGACCCACTTCTCCCTGGGCTCCTGTGGCCCCGTGGGGAAGGGATGCAAGAGAGTTATGAAGGCGGAGTCCCCAGCCTCGTGAGGGAGGCCGGAGACAAAGAAGGAGCCAAACCCAGCAGACCCTTGCCACCTGATGGAGCGAAGCTCGGCCCTCAGGCCGCGCAGCCTGCCCGGCTGGCTCCCAGCTCTGCTGCTGACGATCTGGTGGCCTTGGGCACGTCATTTAGCTTCCGTGCCTTCGTCTCTTCTTCACAGGGGTATTGTGGGGATCGAGTTCATATACCGAGAGCCCTTAGAGCAGCTCCCGGCGCACAAGATGCTCCGTCACCCTCACCACCGCCACATTCAGGGGACCTCGCAGAACCTGGTGGGGTCGGGGAGGGCCTCCGAGCAGCCTGGGGTTTTAACTGGGCCATAAAGGACAGCCACCAGGAAGACTGGGACAGGCCGCGTGGCAGGGGGCAGCAAGAGTCACAGAAGGACTTTGTGGTTTCAAAGTGTGTATTTCACGACAAAACCGGATCTACATTTTAAAATCACAAGAATTCGTTGGAGAGAATTTGGGTTTTGTTTTTTCAAGTTCTCATTGACTGTGTATCTAGGCAAATAAGTCGAGGTGGGGCTAGAGCGGCTCTCCAGTGGGAAAGTACATCCTCACAGGTGCCGGAGGGTCACATCCAGCTCCTGCCCCTCTGGCTCTGGGATCCAGGCAAGTCCAGCTTCCCAACTGAGCCTCAGTTTCCCCTCTGTGTAAAGTGAGCCACCTTTGCTGGCTCCTCTGTGTCCAGATTCTGCCTCCTCGGGGCACCCCCCCAAGTTCTGGGGAAATACTCCCCGTACAAGTGAGGTACAAAGAGAGGAGAGGCGCCTCTTTGTTCCCTTCCAGATGCAAAGGGGGGATGTCTCCCCTCAGCCGAGCACTCTACATAAATAGGAAGCGCCATGGATAGGCTGTGTGCTCAGTCTGAAGAAGTGGGCTCGTTAATCTTTTGCTCAGCTTGCGAAAGTGTTTTCTTATCAAATAATAGAGATGATGGCAGTGGGGGCTTGATGCTACTGACTTAGGGTTCCCTTAAATACCATTTCAAGAAGATTTGCAACGTTAAGCTCTTTTCTCTCTTTTCCTCTCCCCCTTTCTGTGCATTAAATTCCCATCTGCTTACCCAAAGTGGAAGTAAAAGAAATCAGAATAGCAATTGGGTGAATTAGTACTTGTTTCCCTGTGTTCCCCAGACTGGCGCCTCCAGTAACTTCTGAAGTGGCTTGTTTATGGTCCGCCATGGGCAGTGACCGGTGCCTCCAACACCCGGTCCTTCCCCGTCACTTTACCCACTGCTGCGTTCCTCCAGAGCACCTTCCTCTGCCCGGTGATACCTGGCTGCTACCTGTCTGTCTGCTTACCTGTCTGCCCCCCGCTCCCCACCCTCTAGAATGTGAGCACCATAGACCAGCCGTGTTCCCACTGTGTGCCCAGCACGTAGTAGGCCGTTAACAATTTGTTCAGTTAATGAAACAGGATGCAGAGCCTGAAGGCTGGACTCTGGTGTCAGAAAGACGCAGCATGAGGTCTCTGCTCTGCCAGTTCCAAGCTGGGTGACTTTGGACTTATTTCTCTGGCCTCAACTTCTCAGCTTGCACTGGAAAATGGCTTGATCCTTCCAGAGGCTCTGGCAGCAGTCATGGGAGGCCCTACGTTTAGAGGAGTTAGCACGGAGTAAGCTTTTCATACATGGTAGCTGCTGTTAGCTGTGTAATTACTGTTTTCGTCAACCTGATGGAAGGCCTAAAACAACTAAATCGTGTTTAATGCATAAATAATCCAGAAACAATGGTGAATTTTAAAAAATCACATCTACTCAGAATGCGTGTTTTCTCGGGGCGCGGGGTGGCTCAGTCAGTTAAGCAGCCAACTCTTGGCTTCGGCTCAGTTCATGATCTCAGGGTCGTGAGATCAAGCCCCGTGTCGGGCTCCATACTCAGCCGGGTGTCTGTTGGACATTCTCTCTCTCTCCCCCTCTCCCTCTTTCCCTGCTCACTCTCTCTGTCTCTCTCTCTCATTCTCAAATAATTTTTTTTTTAAATGTGTGTTTTCTCTCTCTGTCATATACTCGCCCTCAGTCCCTGCCCTTAATTCCTTTAACTCAGCCCTGACAGAAGCCGGGGAGCCAGGCGAGGGACAGAAGGTGAAGCAGACCGGATGTCACAAAGCACTAAGTGAGGACTGCTGTGGACAAAGATGTGTACAAACTTTAGATTTATCACAACCTACCACCCAAGGATTGAAGAAAACTTTAAAAACTGGATTTCATCCACCCATTGGTTCAAAGACCAAGCGGACTGAGAGTCAGACATTCCCCACCGTTCCTGGGGTACCCTGGCCCCTTGTTTGCTGGTTCAGCCCCAGTGCTCCCACAGCATGGGCTGTGGTTACTAGGTTCCAGCTGAGGAGTGAGATGACCTGATGTATTTCACACGGGCTGGAAGCATCTAGTCAAACTTCACAGTCCATAAAGCACTTGACGTACACAGCTCTCAGAGATTTTCACAAGAGCTCCTGGAGCAAGCTGTTACTGTTCCCATTTACAGATGAGCAGACTGAGCTGTAGAGAGGTCAGGGGGCAGCCAAGGTCACAGCTAGGAAGAGGCAGATTGGAGCTCGGGCAGGGAGGCGTGATTGTAACAGCACAGTGTTCATACCATCGGGGGTGCTCCCAGGAGAGAGGACGCAAGACCCCAGGAGCCGGGTCTCTTGGGCAGCACCACCTCTACCCAGTGTGACTTAGGCCCGCGCTCAACCACTTGGGGCCTCTTCCTCGGCAGACGAGCGCCCACTGGCTCGTGGTGGCCAGCCTGACAGCGGGCATGTGTCCAGCATCTGACAAGGAATGAGCCAGGGATTGGGGGCAGACAAAGAAAGTGGCAGAGCCAGATAACGGGGGATGGGGAGATGGCGACCAGGCTGGATCCTGGCCCTGCCGTTGACAAGTGCCCTTAGGGGCTGCCTGTTGCGTCTGACTTCCTGCCGCATTGTTGGGGCCACCGGTCCTCACAGAAAAGAAGACTGGGAGGGGGCTGCCAGGCCTGGGGGCTTCATTCACTGGCAGTGTTTTTGTAACACGGCAGCCACAATCCCCTTTGTGTGCAATATCGCCAGGATCCCGGAGAGCCTGGGTGTGCTGGGAAGCCCCAGTTCTACAGAGAATGGCCTCGCCTTCTTAACGGTGGCTTTCAGGGCTGAGCTGCTGACGGCACAGGCACTGAGGGGACAGGAGAGCGGCTCTGATGATGTCTATCTCTGGCCCGCTCCTGCTTGCCTGCCATGCAGCTCTACAGATCCCCCTCCTCCCACAGGACCAACCACCTGGGACGGGACAGCCACCTGGGACTTACCCCACTTTGCTGCTTTCGTATTGGACATCCGGGAGGGAAAGTCTCTCCAGAGGTCTGGAGAATACCCCTGAGGCTCTGGGGTCCAGCCCGGCCTCCCGTTCCCTGCTGACTTCAGCGCTGATGAGGCCATAGGTGCAGAAGCTGGAGTTTGGGTGGGGCCTAGGTGAGCCCCTGAGGCCAGCCTTTTGTCTACCCTGCCTGCTTCCGGGGTTCCAGCCAGGTGGTGGGCTCAGAACACCTTGCGGGTGGCAGTTTGGTCTCACGAAGGACCCCAGAATCTTTTTGTTTTTCGTTTTGAAGCCAAACAGATTGCCGGTGGCTAGCTCTGTGACCTTGGATCTGCATCCCAAGCACTCAGAGCCTCAGTCTCCACGTTCGTAAAACGCACACTAATAATTATACCCCCCTGCAGAGTGGCCTCATGCCGGCTCGGCACATAGTAGGCCCTCACCAAATCGTAGCAGTGTGGCTTTACTGCCCAGGAGCCCACGCCAGAGTCTTTTTCGAAGCTTCAGTTGGGATGTGGGTGTGGAAAGCAAGGTCAGTCCTGGGAGCCCATACCATCTTTTCCTGTTCCTCTGGCTGGGCTCACCAATGCTGATGATGTGGGTCAAAGCCACTAGAGGCCAATCAGGAATTACCCCCTGACGCCTCTGTCAGGCCCCAAGAACCCCATGCCCCTACCGCCTCCTAGAAGTTTCTAGAAACTCTTTACCTGACAGCGTGAACGGGTCATCTTTTTTGCTTTAGGCTGTGGAGGAGGGAAGGACAACTTTTATGTGATTATACTCAGCTGAATCTGAACAGGAATACCATCCAGAAACCCTAAAAAAAGAATCCCCCCCCCCGCCCCGGTGTCTGAGACAAATAAGCAGAACAGCTAAGCCACAGCCTCCTCCCAAGCCTACCTCGTTGGCAGAGGCTGATGGTGGTGCAAGGGCCCTCGCTGTGTGTGTGAACAGGTTGGAGGCCTTTGCCGGTCTGGCTTCCATATGGTGAAAGAGTTTGTGGTCTCTCGTCACCCATCCCAGACGCTGAGCAGAGGTGCAGAAGGTGGGTCTCACGCACATGGCAGCTCCGCAGGTGAGGCGTGGCCGGCAGGCCAAGGCAGCCACACCCCAGCCAAGCGGAGAGAGACCTGCTTCCACACCGCTCCCTGCCAGAGTGCGGGGAGCAGTGCCACCGGGGCCCGCTGGGCCAGCCGCCTGCCCCCCCCCGCCGGCCACCGCGCAGGGAGTTGGCGCCTGAGTAACGGGCCCGACGCAGCACGCAGAGCCCTCCCTGTGGGGCCAGAGAGGGTGGCGAGGGGGTGGCCTGTGTGCAGGCTCCCCTGGAATCTATGCCGTCTTGCCCACAGAGATGCCACCCTGGACGCAGGCCCAGTTACCAAAGACAGATGGCCGTGTCCCCTCCACCGGGGCGCCGCGCCACGCTGACATCTGCGGAAGCACATCTGCTGCTTCCCTCCCCGAGAAGGCTCCCCTAGATCCTCGCCGTGCCCCCCCCCCCCGCCCCGCAACTGCCTAGGTCGCCCCAGTCGGCGGAGCCCGGCCCCGGGACACTGCTCCTGGGTCGGAAAGTCTCCTGTGAAATGGTTGTCTTTGTATTTATTTTTTTAATCTTTTTTAAAAGATTTTATTTATTTGACAGCACAAGCCAGCGGGGGGTGGGGGTGGGCAAAGGGAGAGCCTGATGCAGGACTCGAGCCAAAAGCAGACGCTTAACTGACTGAGCCACCCAGGCACCCCTGGTCGTCTTTTTATCTGGGAAGTACTTTCTTTTTCTGAAGGCAACCATTTGCCAATGCCCAAGCCAACTCAAGCCTCCAAGAATGAAAGATGAAGTTGGTCCCCATTTCACGAGCTCATTTGCCTGCAGAGAGTTGGGCCAGATGCCCTTGACTTCATGGCACATGGAGCCCTCTGGGAAGAACTCTGGAGCCCCACAGAGAGTTCTGGAGTGAGAGCAGACCCCTGAAAACACAGTCGCAGCTGGAGGGCTTTGCCGCCAGGAGGGAGAAACATGCCACACATTTACAGATTCGAAGACTGCGGTTCTAACGTGGGCCCCTGTGCTGAGGGGTGGGAATGTCAATGGGCAAAGTCGCTGCCTTTGGAGAGAGCTAGTCTGAAGAGAGAGCGGGCTCGCACACAAATGAAATGATGGCAGAGCGGGTAAGCACTGTGAAGGCGCAGTGCTGGGGGGCAGAACGGAGAGCCGCTTCGGGGTGGGGGACGGCGTGAGCCCGCCGTGTGCCTTACAGAGGGCCCTCATGCTAGGGTGACCAGATGTCTGGTTTGTCTGAGACAGTTTGCCGCCCATTGTGATAGGCAGCAGCATTCTGGTTTTCTCTGAAAAGTGGGCCAGTTTGGGTGACAAAAGATATGGTTATTGTGCCTAAAACTCCTCATCCCTAAGATGGGGGACACGGGGAAGTGTTCAGAAAGTGGGGGACCAGGGCCAGCTTCCTCAGCTGGGCGGCAGTGGAATGCTCTGTGTGGGAGCTCGGGGGCTGGGGTACACAGCCAGAGACCTCATCCCAGTTCTGCCAGTTACCGAGGAGCATGATCTGGGGCAAGGCAGTCCGCCTCTCCAGCCCTCAGTTTCCCCATGTGTGGGGGAACTGCTTCGTAACATCGGTATGAAACGAGTCAGTAGGTATGAGGGGCTTAAAACAGTGCCAGGTGCTTAGCCCGCTCTAGAAATATTGTTAGTGTTTTTCTGTTATTCCCGCACGCCTTGGGAGCCAAGCCAAGATGCCCCAGTCGTCACCCGATTGACCTCCCATCCCACTGCCCACTTTTAGGCTCCCACGGGGCCTGACGGGCAGACCCTGGGAAGAGGCAGAGAAATTGCTCACAGCTAATGACTTGGTTATATTCTAAATTTATATCCATATGTATATCTGGGCAAGTAGAGGTTTTTTAGGCCTCTAATCCATAGCAGATGAGTTTTAATAAGAAAAGAGTATTTCTCCCACAGCAAGCCCTGAGCTCTGCCTCTGACAGCAGTCCTCTGACCCCACGCAGAGATCCTGCCGTGGGTCAGCTCCAGGTGCTGGGGCAGAGTGGCTGCTGGAGAAGATAGGCCTGGGGGTCAGAGGAGGTGCTTACCCGACTCGGACTCCAAGCTGGGCCAAACCATTCTGGTTTACCAAGCAATTCTAGAAAATTAATTGGCCCAAGATGTGCCGGACTAGAATTGCTTCCTTTGTACTGGGAGTAGCATCTGACTTCAGTGGGACACGGTGGGTTTTTTCCCGCATGGATGGTTTGGCTAATGTTTGAGGCCACAGTGGCTCTCGGAAATCTTAGACAACCGATGGGAAGGCCTCAGAGCTGGCCTGGTAGAGCTGACCTTGACCTTCCCAGAGGCGTGTTTGCCTACAGAGCTGTTGTTCGATCGGGCAAAGCTTGGCCCCTTTGCTGGTTCCGGATGCTGCCACTCTATAGCCCTAGCCCAGACAGCATGGGGGGAGGGGCACGGGAGCTAGGAGGGGGTGATGCAGCAGGGAGATGGCCCCGTGCAACCCCAGTGCTTGGCAGTGGCCCCACCTGAAGGTAGGGCTGAGGGTGGGGGACCGTCTGGCTGGCCGCCGTGAGCTTCCTCTCCTGGACTAAGCGTGCTCACAGGCGGGGTGGCTGAGCTTCCTGGGGAAGGGGGCACTCTTCGTAGGGAGCAAGCAAGCCGAAGGCGGCACGGACCTCCCCAGACCCTTCCAGCCCCCGGAGCCCTCTGTGCTCCCTGCCAAGGCTGGAAGTGAAGAAACCGCAGCCTGGTTTTCCCAGGGCTGAACTCAGGCCAGGTCTCCAGGTCCTGCCCAGCCGGGGGGCACGTCCAGGGCCTGCTTGCGTGCTCAAACCTGGCTCCTCGTGGGTGGGCACAGAGGGGTGGGACCTGCCGGGGGAGGACAGAGGGCTTAGGGCACACAGCCTCCAGTTACAGGCCTGTGCCCCTCTGCCAACCTGCCCCTCTCCCCGAGGCCGCTGCCCACCTCGAGGAAGAACAGAGCCTGCTTTGAGCTGGAAATTAGAGTCGTTTCCTGTTCCATGTTGTTAAGACACTGCTTATAGGGCTGTAATCCCAATAAATCATAAGCTTGCTGAGTGGGGCTGGGTTTATTTTTTTTTCCAGGCTGCAGGGACCTCTTAAAACCAAGGCCTTAAGAAGTTCATTCTCTTTCATTTTTTTTTTTAAGGGGGAAAAATGGCTTTTGCAGGCCTGGTCCTGTCGAAGGGCCTTATGAGACCCGTGGCTTGATATGGTTAACTTAGAGACACGAGGAGAAACTGAGTCATGACGTGTGGGGCCGGTCTCCCTGGTGCTTCGGAACCGGCTCCGTGACCTTGGGTGGAGCGCTTGCCCCAGGGGGTTTCCGTTTCCTCCCCAGCAAATAGGAGTCGGTCAGGCAGCGCCCGCCTCTTCACGCGGCAGGCCCGTTTCCACTGGTGCAGCTCCCAGCCGGTCCCACGTGGCTGTGGCCGCTGTTGGGCGCACACACGGACAATGCTGCCGGTCGGTGGTCCTTCTAAGCGTCTTGGTTTGTCACAGCAGCAGCCCCACCCGGTGTGCTGGTGTGCACAGCGTGATGGTTTTTGGGTTCGGCCACCGGCAGCATTTGGGGCGTGCAGGGGGTGCAGGTCCCTGGACATAATTCCGTGCCCACCTCCCCACCACGTCACATGTTGGTGAGTCCGTGTTCCTTGTCGTTGTCCCTTCCCATGTGCAAGGTCCCGCGACCGCCAAGGCCGAGAGCCTGTGCTGCCAGAAACAGCTTCCAGATCACACTCAACATAGTGGTTGCGTTTGTTCTGTCTGTTTTATGAGCTGGGATGGAGTGGGTGATGGGCAGTTTGCTGGCAGGCTTTTGCAATCTTTACATGTTTATACTTGCTGCAGGGCCGGGGAGGGGAGAGTCGGCTCCGCTTGAAGAGCTAGAGTTGAGGCATTTAATAGGACCAGATTCCTATAGCCTATTTTGCTTTATGTGTTTTCTGTATCAACAGATACTAACATAGTAATAATCGTTCACCTTTATTGAGAACTTGCCGTGTGCCAAATGCTGGGCTGAGCACTTCCATACGTACTTCTCGCGAGGCGGTCCTTTTACTTATACCTGTCTCACGGATGGGACGACTGAGGCTGCAGGTGCACAGGACCACAACTGACTTTGTGGCAGTAGCACGGGAAGACTCCCTCCTGAGCCCGCACTCTTGATCACTGCAGAGCAGATACAGCCATTGTCACGTGGGGTCTGTGGAATAGCAGCAGAAGAGGTTCTCACAGTGGAAAATATCCAGAAGCCACTGGCTTACCCCTTCTTTAAGAGAACAACAGGCCCAGAGTGTAATGATCTGCCCCAGGTTGTGGAGCCGGTTCACTTGCTTCCAGGACACTGGGGCTTTCTTGCAGTGAGGGTGCTGCAGGGAATGGGGTAGGAGCCTCAGTTTGCTGGGCTGGGAGGGCGCATGTAAATCATACGGTATTCTAGAACCGGCCAGACCGTGTGCCACCAGAGGCAGAACCCCAGCCCCACACTCAGCCCCAGTACAGCCTTGTCTTGAGGTAGTGATTCTCAAAGTATGGTTAGGAGTCTACAGGGTCAGAATTATTTTCCTAAGAATAAGGTGTTATTTGCCTTTTCACTTTCATCTTCTCACATGTGTCCAGGGGAGCTTTCCAGAGGCCATGTGACAGGTGATGACAGTATCACTGAAGGTTGATGGGGGGTGCAAACTTGCATATTCACATGTTTTAACATTTTCTGAACTTATTTATTTGAGAGAGAGAGAGCACGTGGGGGAAGGGTCAGAGGCAGAAGGAGAAGCAAGCTCCCTGCAGGGAGCCTGACTCGGGTCTCGGTCCCAGGACCGAGATCATGACCGGAGCTGAAGGCAGATAGCTAACTGACTGAGCCACCCAGGCACCCCTAACATTTTCTGTTTTGATTTCTGATACAGTAAATAGCCATAGAATAACACACTTAAACAAAACCTCTTTGGAGGCCTCAATAATCTGAAAGTGTACAAAGGGGATCCTGAGACCAAAACACTCCAGAACCGCTAGTCAGAGATATTGGACCCAGCAAGGGGGAGTGTTGGCGGCAGAGGGGCTGACCAAAGGGGGTTCCTTCAGCTGTGCCCCCTCCCCCTCTGGCACAGCAGATACCTGCCCTGGCAGTGAAAGGCTTGTAGCCAAGCTCAGCCTAGAGGAACGGCCAGAAGAGAGAAACCGCCTTTTTTCTTTGGAAGGGGACAAGCAGGAGACCCTGGGGCCAGTGCAGAGGTCCGCCATCCCCAGCCTTGCTCCTCTGGAGCCCTCTCACCGGGCGGGTAGGAGGCAGCCGTGGCCAGTATGGATGGGAATTTTTATGGGGATTTTCCAGAACGTCCAGGAATACAGGCCAGCTTCTCAGCATGTCCAGTGGGCTAGATGAAATTACCAGAAAGGAAGTAGTAGCCTGGAACCCACAGGCCAAGGGAAGGATGTTACTGAGAAAGTCCATGAATTGCTTGTAATTTTGTCTTCCCATGGCTCACAGAGGGGTGGGAAGGCCAGGGAAAAAGGCCTGAAGAGGTCCGTGTGGGGGCTGGCACTGCCTTGTTGGTGGACAGGTGGACGCCAACCACGACCCCAGAGGCAGATGGACACTCTTAACCCTGGAGGATTTCTGTATGTTGAGAATATCTAGTCAGCGTTCAATTCAGGAAATGGAAACCACTCTAAGTATTTTAAGCAGGAAGGGATTTAATGCAGGGAATTAGATGCCAATAGAATCACTGGAAGAGCTCAAGGAGCAGGTTGCAAGGCCGAGCCTCCAAGGATGCTACCAGACTCCTCCAGCCGGGGGGCTGTTCCCTCTGAGACATCTCCTGGAAATGCAATCCCGGATTGAAGCCGGAATCGAGACGTCTTTGTCGTTGCTTTCTGTAGCACTACCACTGCCTCTGAAGCACTCAGGAAGGCAGAAAATGGACACTGGAAGGGTAAGAAAAGAAAAACAGACCTCGTGTCTCATGACCTGGCTTGCTAGCAGGAACAGGCAAAGGGGGCACAAAGGTGGGCTCAGTCTCACACCTATTTACCAGATCTGCAGCTGCATCTTAATGGCGAAACCTAATTTGCCTCCAGAGCTCCAGCTGCAAAGGAGTCTGGGAAATGTAGTTTTCAACGTTTTATGTCTCCAACAAAGATGAGATGATGGAGGCTGAATGAGCCAATCCCTAGTACCTGTCCACCAAGGTTATCGACACTGTATTTTTTCATGTGCCGAGTTCTAAGAGGCCCGGAGCATAATGAATCACAACACCATCTGATTAGACTTGGTGATTCCCCAAGTTCCCTCTTGGATTTCCCCTAGTGCAGCTGGGAGATGCTGCTTAGAGCTTCAGTGTCCATACTTGGCACTTGGTCTTGGCTGTTGGCCACAACAGGGAAGAGTGCCTGGCAAATCCACCAACGATCTTTTCATTTACACTTCAATCCCAATGCTGGTGGTTTAGATAAAGCCTTCCCCTTGGATCAGAAGGACTGATATATATATAGAAATATGTGTCTGAGCTCGCCTTCTAGCTTTGCAATGTCAGAATTGGA
This sequence comes from Ursus americanus, assembly GCF_024610735.1. Lineage (NCBI taxonomy): Eukaryota > Metazoa > Chordata > Mammalia > Carnivora > Ursidae > Ursus > Ursus americanus. Next base: position 20,733,365 of record NC_142150.1, on the reverse strand, counting down.
AAATCCAAGACTATTTGGGGAGAATTCAAATGGGTATTTATAATCAAAGCTCTGTATACAGAAGAGGAGTTCACAAATGGCTTGTTTTTCCTTCCTACATTCTATAAGCTCCCCCCATAGAGTCCTGGCTTTCCCACTCTAGCACGTCAGCACCATGCCCTTGAAAATTGTACGCCATTCTTTTCTGGGAAGAAACAGGAGTTGGGGGGGCGCCTGGGTGGCTTAGTCGTTAAGTGTCTGCCTTCGGCTCAGGGCGTGATCCCAGAGTTCTGGGATCGAGCCCCATGTCAGGCTCCTCCGCTATGAGCCTGCTTCTTCCTCTCCCACTCCCCCTGCTTGTGTTCCCTCTCTCGCTGGCTGTCTCTCTCTCTGTCAAATAAATAAATAAAATCTTAAGAAAAAAAAAAAAAGGAGTTGGTCCAGAAGTGAAAACTTAGATATATCATAACAAGTTCCTGATGTTCAACCATACTTTTAGTCATTCGGCCAGTGTTTATTGAGGACCTGTTGTGTTCAGGCCCCATGCTGGGCATACTTGGGAGTACGCAGTCATGAGCAGGCCATCGTTCCTGTTCTGAGGCACAGTGGGTCTAGTCAGGAAGATGAGACACATTTTTGGTGGAAGAGCAAGTTCTAAGGGATCCTGGAGCAGGAAGAGATTATTTTCTTTGGGGAGAGAGGATCTGGGAGGACTTCTGGAAAGAGAAGGTATTGGAACTGAGCCTTGAAGGATAAATAGGATCTGGATGGGCAGAGGTGGGAGCAAGGTCATTCTCTGGAGAGGGAGGGAGGGCAGGGTGGGCTTGAGAACCACGGGGGCCTGGTGGTCTGGTGTGTCCTGGTGAAGGAGATCGCCAGGACTGGAAATGGGGTGAGGTCCAGGGCACTCTTGAAGGCCAAGACCAGCCAGGCTTCCCCCACCCGTGACTCTTCCTCATCACTCTGATTGGTACACTTGGACCCAGATAGGTTTTCTGAAACGATGGAGCCAGAACATCAGAATTACTTCCAAATGAACCACCTTCAAGATCACATCTGCTTAGTTTGTTCAAAACTAAAAGCATCCTTTCCCTCAAGGAGAGAAGCTCTTAAAGTTCTGACGATTTCCTAAGTGTTTGGAAATCTGAGACAAGTGATCTGAGGGTCTCTCGTTGGTTCCAGTTGACTGACTTAGTGACTGAAGAGAGAGAACAGAGATCCTTTTCCTGGTCACAGTACCTCTCTGCATGTCTAGGGGCAACATGGCGGTGACAGCAGACGCCTAATGCTCGAGGAGCACAGGGCGTCAGAGGGAGTGGGGTGTGGAGGAGTGGCAGGCATCAGGAGGGCGGGGAACACACACAGGAATGGGAGGCAGACTCGGTCTGTCCTTAGAGACAACAGCCACAAGGGGCAGGGTGCCAGGGCTGCCTCATCCTTGTGACCGGGCAAGGAAAGTTCTGGGCAGAGCAGGCTGGTTGTCCATTGAGTCACACAGCCAAAGACTGGCCGTCAGGGCCTCCCCCAGCACTGAGATGGGTTGGACTGAGGTGGTCTCCCAAGATCTTCACGGTGGAAGACTTGCCAGAACTGATAGAGGACAGGAGAAAAGCCTCTCTCAATAGTGGACGGACCCCGCCTCCCCAGTTGTACCCCAGATCAGGCGGGATGGGGGTGGGAGGGCCTGGGGCAGGGAAAGGACAGCCCCTGAGCAGCTGTGCTGGCGGTATTGCTCAATGCCGGTGGGCGCTAGTCACATTCCGTGTGAATGGCGCCCCCTGGTGACACATGGACTACCCTGTGAACGGTGCCCCCTGGAGCTGGCAACTCAGAGGCCTTCCCACGCAGAGTCTCTCCCTGCTTCCCCCTAGTGCCCCATGTCGCTGTGGCCCTGGATTTTTAGTGTTAGGCCCGGAGACCACTGGTCCCTGTAGGACGTGGAGCGCCAACCTGAGGCGGCTCTGGCCGGCCACAGGAAGTGACGTAAGGCCCACCTCCACCCAGGTGCGGGTTGAGGAAGGGGTGACCGTCAGCTGCGCATGCCTAGCGTGCCATTCATCATCTCAGCTTCACGACAGCCCAGCTCACAGACGCAGGGCACAGGCTCGAGCTGTGCTGGTCTGCGGCGACGGAGCACGGCTGCTCAGGGCACAGCTGGGGTGGGAGCCTGAGTCTGTGGGACGCTTTCCTCCGCATGCCCCTACCACAGGAGGCAGTCCCTCCTGCAGAGAGAGACCCAGAGACCCCATCTGAATTCTTTGGAGAGGACAGGCGTCCCCCATTTGACACACTGGCAAACCCTTCCTTTCATTGGCGGCCACCTAAGGCCCTAGGGTTCTGCTCGTGGCCCATGATGGGAATGTGTCCTGACCCATGACAGTGTCCGTGGAATGGGACAGATTGGGGTCTCTGTGAGGACAAGGAGCAAGCCCCCTCCACACCCCATTGCCTGAAGCCTCTGGGGTGGCCAGCCTCTGTAGCCGTTCTCAGAACACCCCCCGCCCGCCCAGCCTGACCCTCTCTCTCTGCTGCCTCCCAGGCCCTTCATGCTGCTGCCGCCACTGATGGAGTGGATGCGCGTGGCCATCACCTACGCGGAGCACCGCCGCAGCCTCACCGTGGACAGCGGCGACATCCGGCAGGCCGCCCGGCTGCTGCTGCCCGGCCTGGACTGTGAGCCCCGGCAGCTCAAGTACGCAACTGGGGACGAGTGAGGCTGGGGGGCCCGAGCTCCACGCCCAGCCCCCTGCACACCTCCCTCTCCTGGAGGTTGGGAGGGGCCCCTCCCCAGGCATGCTGCGTGGGTGCCATGCCTGTCAGACTGAACTTTCCAGACCTTGGCTGCTTTCTGGGTGCATCTTCTGCAGCCACTGGTCACGGAGCAGACGCGCACTTGGTCCGGCTCTGTGGGATATTTGGGGGGTAATCGGCAAAAGCGGGTCCTTCCTCTCCTCTGTTTCTATATTTGCCACTATTTTTTCTGAACTATTCCTTGGTGTAGGCGCTGGGCTGAGCCCTTCCTTTGTATAATGCGTCACCTTGGTCCTCATGAGAACTTTGGAAAAGGAGGGACTCTAATGCCCCTGTTACAAATGGAGAAACTGAGGACCAGGGAGGAGTAATAATTTGCCTACAGATACTCAGCAAAGGGTCTGAATTTGAACCCAGGTCTACGTGGCCCCAAGCCTGGGCTCTTAACTTTCTTCCCAGCACGACCGTCTTATATTGGACTGGTCTGCTAAAGTCGGTCTGGAGAATGTTCTCCATGGCTATCCTTATCCTGTGAGAGACTTGCCTTTTTTTTTTTTTTTTTTAATACTCTTTGCCCCAACCCCAGTTGTAGGCTCCTCTGTCTCCGTGGCAAATTCCCAAATGTCATTCTGGGACATGAACTTTCCACACTTCGGCCCAACGAGGGCTCCAGGCTGAAGCCCCCTATGGGAAGCCTGTGGTGTGCCGTCTCATAGATGCAGTTTGTAATCTGTGACTCTCGTTGGTAGGATGGCTGGATGGCAGTGGGATTCTGGGCCTCTCTCCACCATCTGTTTGGTGTTTCTGGGCCTCCTCAGGAAGCCTTGAGGAGAGAGGATGTAAGCCAAGAACTGGAATTGGGCCACAGTGGCCGTGCTGTAGTCCGAGGGCAGCCTTCGCCCTGCAGAAAGCACACAGGCGAGCACCGTGGCCCACGCCCGGGCTGGAGCTGCGTCCTGCTCAGGCAGAGTCCCTGGTGGGTTATTTCTGAGGGGACATCGTTTCCCGACAGTGGACAGCTCCAGAGAGCTCAGCGCTCTGCTTTAACATGTTTGTAGAGGAGCAGAAGTCTGTACTGCTCATGTTACTGAGCACGACAAGGCCAGTCGCTGCCGATGGAGCCATAATTCCCCGTCCTTCCCCTCCACCTTGTCGTCCTGCCCCTCGTCCGCCTTGCCTCCTTGTGCGCGATGCCCTCGCCCCCGGCGTTCACACGGTCCTGCTCATACACCGCCGGTCTCGTCTGTGCAGACCCGAGTGCTGTTTCAGCTCCTTCCGGAGGCTGGACGCCCGAGCGGCCACCGAAAAATTCAACCAGGACCTGGGCTTCCGCATGCTCAACTGCGGCAGGACAGACCTCATCAACCAGGCCATCGACGCCCTGGGCCCGGACGGGGTGAACACGATGGATGACCAGGTGCGTGCGGAGAGCTCTGCTAGCCGGGCGCGGGGGACACAGGCGGGGCTCGCCGTGGCAAGGGGGGTCGCACAGTCCTAGCACCACTGGGGAGACCTTTGTCACGGAGAGTTCTGCTTGCACTGGCTGGAAGGCTGGGGACTGTCCCGGCTGGTGCCGGGCTGGGAAGAAGCCGGAGGAGCCCCAGCAGGATTTCCAGCTGTGAGTGCTAAGCGCTGGGGTGTGTGCCCTGGGCGCCTCGTGGGCCTACTCTGTACCGGGGCCACAGAACCCATTGCCTTCGTGGAATTAACATTCTAGTCGGGGAAACACGTGCTAAGAAATAGAAACGTAAAACACAGAGAACGTCCGCGAAAAGCGCTAGAGAGTAAAATGAAGCTGGAAAAGGAAGCATTGGAAGTGATTTACAGTTTTAGATAGAATTTGAGGGATTTTGTTTGCTTTGCTTATTGTTTTTGCCGTGAAGAGCTAACATTTATAGAGCACTGCTATGTTCCAGGCACTGGTCAAAGCTCTTTGCCCAGATGAACTCATTCAGTCTTGACAGTGGCTCTAGGATGTCATACTATTATTATCCCCATTTTATAGATGAGGAAAACTGAGGTACAGAGAAGTTGGCTTACCTGAGGTCACAGGCTAGTACAGAGCAGAACTGGGGTTAGAAGCAGTCTGACTCCAGGCTCTTCACCACTATGGACTGTCTGGTTTGTTCGTCTGATGCCACTTTGTGCGTCCTCGCCGCATAGGTGATGGCACTGTGGTTTGGAAGGCCACACAGACGGGGGGAAGGCTCCGTGACAGCAGAGGGCTTGGGTGGAATGCTGTCCCGTGAGATGCCAGCACGGGACAGGGAAGTGCTGAAGTGCCAGGTGGACCTGGACAGGTGACGGATCAAGCAGAACGGCTGGGGACGTGGCCTCTGGTGGGGGCGGGTGGGGATGAAGCTGAGAGCGGTGGGGCAGGCACTCCAGGGAGAGGAGATGACCCAGAGCAGGGGCACAGAGGTGGGACAGTCAGGGCGTGTGCTGGGCCATGGGGCCGAGGCAGGGCAGCAGGGAGGCCACAGGCTGGGTGCCAGATCTCCTTGGGGTGCCACTGTCAGGGCAGGTCCCTGGGCCTTGCGGGGGCTTTCATCCTGCGGCGTCCTCTCCCCGCTCGGGGCACCGGGGTGAGGCCCAGGGCCATGCGCCCTGTCATAGCCATGGCATCTTGGACAAGCTGCTCCACCTCCCTGAGGGTCACTTTCCTCGCTTCCATCAAAGGGGGACAGCAGTCCCTGCCCTGTAGGGATCGGGGACACTGCTGCATCTGGCGCACAATAAAGGCTTAGTGAGTGTTCCTTCTGGGTTTCGCTGTCCACGTGAGGACAGCCACGATTAGCCGTGAGCTCTGTTCATCAGCCCTTCTTGCTTTACCCTCCCTGTGGACCTGGAGTGGGGGTAGGGCGGATACAGAAAAGTAGTGTCTTCTCCCAAGACTCCTAGCCGATGGAAACGCTGGACCGTGTACAGACGCGTGGGGAGCAAAGTCGAGCAAGCGCGGAGGAGGCTGAAACCAAGCCAGAGCCTCCCTCCTCTGAACGCTCCAGCCTGTTTGTGCCCTCGGCCTTGGTATTTATAGGACGATCTGTGGGTAAACAGCTCTCTCGCCCGTGATTAATGTCAGGCCATTTCTTTATCTCTGGGCACTAGGCAAGGATTTATGAGGTAAGGAGATCTTGTCTACACACAAATAACCTAATAAATAACATCGCGGGGCTCCAGACACGCGCTCGCCAGGACCCAGCTGTGAAATAACACTTTCCACGGCTGCCTTTGCTATGACTGGCCCCGGAGGAAGAGTCCCAGCCAGGAGGCAGCCCTGCAAGCCGTCCACCTAGACTCGGGGAGGGACTGGGCCTCCGCTTTCGGAAAAGCTCTGACTTGCTCGGTAGCATGAGAGGTCCGAGTCAGACGCCTGTCCGCACTCTGTGAGCTGCCTCCGGGGGAGGGGGGCTACATGGCTCAGGTGGCCCCGGGGTCCCGTGTGAGTTCTTCCTCCTCCTTGTGTGGCCTGGCCTTGGGCCTCTCTGCTCCTCGTCTGTCCCGTGGGGATAATAATAGAGCCTCCCTAACGGGGATGTTACGGTGACTCAATGAGACGTTGCACGCCGATCACGTCACGCGGCGATTTAGTGCCCAGGCGGGGGGCGGGCTCGGATACGGTATGTCGCCGGGGCGGGGCGGGCTCCTTGCACTCTTGTGCCTCCCTAGCTCTGGAGGTCAGCTGCCTCTGTACTAAGCACTTTAGACACGGTCACTCGTCGTCTTTACGACAACCGTCTGAGCTAGATGCTGTTGTTGTTCTCATTTTAAAGAAGAAACTGAGGCACAGAGATGAGTGACCTGGACACGGTTTACAGCTCCCCATGGCAGAGGTGGCCTCTGCGTCCCGGTCTGGCTTCGGGGCCTGTGCTCTTGACCCACGCCTCACGGGGTGTGTGTCCAGAGGGCCGGGAAGGGGCAGGAGGTCGAGCCACGACGCCGGACTGCTCGGGGTGAGCAGCTGAGTCCAGCAGACCAACTGTGGTTTCCGGGACAGAGGCCTGTGGAGTACGCGGCTGCGTCCGTTCCCAGGTGGTTTAGCGTCGGCCTTCGATTCCCGTAGGGTCTGACGCCGCTGATGTACGCCTGCGCCGCCGGGGACGAAGCCATGGTCCAGATGCTGATTGATGCGGGAGCGAACTTGGACATCCAGGTGAGCCCAGCAAGGAGCGCCCCACGGGGTCCAGCAGCCACGCTGGGTGCAGCGTTTCGGAGGAACGGGAATACAGATGCATGGAGATGAGCGTGAGCCAAGAGCGCTTCTCCTCCCACGTGGGCTTCCGGCCCAAGAGTGAGGAGCTGAGCGGAGAGAATGGGCACAGCCCTGTTCTGGCCTCGTCCGCGGCCGTGTCTCTCCCCAGGGCAGGCAGCGCTCACTGGCCATCCTGCTGAGCTGGGCTATGGGTGCGCCATGCAGACGTGACCAGTGCAACAGAAAGCACTCGAATAGGCTCCTAGTCACCGCCCCTGCAGCATGCCCCTCTCACTCAGGTGCCTGCATCACCTGCCTGGGAACAGCACTCACCCAAAAAAATGGATCCTTTGTGGCGTTTTCCAGGTTCCGAGCAACTCTCCCAGGCACCCCTCCATCCACCCCGATAGCCGGCACTGGACCTCACTGACGTTCGCCGTGCTGCACGGACACATCTCCGTGGTGCAGGTGAGCCCCTGCCCTCGCTCGCCAGGCGGGCTGGGCCCCGAACGTAGCCGTGCCTGACCCAGGCGAGCGGCCGCCTGGAATCAGGGAGGAGGCACTGCTCCGGGTCAGCAGGACAGACCCCCCCCCCCCCGCCCCGGTTTGCCTCAAGGAGACGGCTTTACTATAAGGATACATGTGGAATTTGAGGGAACAAGGCCAGGTCCAAGCAGTACCGGGCCTGCCCGGTATCTCTGTCTGTCCGGGACTCGCCGGGCATGCTGGAGTCAGCACGTGGGCTCCGTTTCCTTTCCTGCAACCATCTTTCCCACCCGTGGCTCTTTCTGCTCCCCCGTGAATGGTACCGCAGAGCTGGCCCTGTATCGGGGCATCCTTCTGGCCCTGCCCGTCCCCATTAATGGGCTTAGTCTTTCAATTTCCCAGTTCCTGAGAGGACTCAGAGGGGCACAGCTCACCTATCCAGCCGGGCCACGCCGTGTTGTGCCCACGATGGCCCAGGTAGCTGTGGCTGGTATGAAGGTGAGGTTCAGGCCCAGAAGTAGAGCTGAATAGCAGCCCACCCCAGGATGGCCACGAGTCACCCTGCCACTCGACTCCCAGACGCCTTTGCTCCCCGGGCCACTGGGTATACAGGGTTGCACACTCCCTCCTGGGAGTCCATGTGTCACCCTCGCTGTCTGCTAGATGGCAGGTCCTCTGAGGGCAGGGGCCGTGTCCAGGCGGTTGTCATGGCCAGCACAGCCCTGGCCCGCCATCGTGACTCAGCAGATGGTCTGTACCCTGCCTGTGCCGTACCCTGCCTGCTTGCTGCTTCCTGCCCTCCTAAGCAGCTGAGCAGAGCTCCAGCCTAGCCCGGACCAGCGTGCAGGGCTATGCCCTGGACCTGCCTGGACTGGGGCCCAGTTTCACCCCATCGGGCAGGCCTCCGCCTCCCCCACCTTGGCGCACCGGCTCGGCAAAAGCGCCACAACCTGTTTCTGACTGATGAGAGCCTCCAGCCAACAGCCGTTCCCACTTCCCACACACTGGGGCGCAGGCTTGGAGGTCAGCTGGCCCCCTCGTGCCTGGTCTCCCACTGTGGGGCCGGCGGGGTTTCCCCTGGGTTTGGAGGAGGTTCTGGGGTTGATGTCCAGAAATCCAGGAAGGATCTAGGTGCTCGTTGCAGAGCAGCCGGTCAGGGAAGGTGAGGTGCAGCCGAAAGTCACCTGTCGGAGCAGCGCGGACACCACCCCTGCCCCAAGGCAAAGCCAGGCCTGGCTCCGCGGGAATGGCTTGGCGGCTGTTAGCCCTGTGCCATCTTGCCCTTGCCAGACTGGAGAGAGGCGTCCTGGGCGGCGAGGTCTTGCCCCAGCCCTGTGCCTCCCAGCCTGGGTAGCTTGCCGGACCTCTCCAGTGAGACCCTGAAAAGCCACTGGTTATTGAATCCCTGTGGTGGGTTGAGCACCATTTCATTTCATCCCCAGTGTGGCGGCAAGGCAGACCTCTGGCCATTTTTCAGATGAGGAAGGCTGAGGCCTTGGGAGTTGAGGTTCGTTCCCCGCCCCACATCACTCACTGGTTGGTGGCTGGCACTGACACTCAGCTCTTTCTGACTCTAATACTTGTGCCTTTCCCACTACCTCTGCCGCCTCCCAGAGCCTCAGTTTCCCCTGGTAGATTGGGGGTGATCCTTTCTATTCTGCTCATTTGCACAAGTTCTTAGGTCACTGCAGTTGATTCATAGGAAAGCATTTGAAAGAGAAAAAACAGCTCAGAGGTCCCCACAGCTCAGGGGCTTGGTCCAAAGCCATAAGAGTAGAGGTGAAGATTCTAGAAACTTGAAGGCCTGAGGGTAACTTCAAGTTCCAGAGTTCCAGTTCCTCAGGTGCCCAGGTGAGCTGGGTCTTGGTCACATGCCTGGAGGGAGCCAGAGGCCCTTCTCCCAAAGCCTCCCCTGCACACATCCCAGACACTCCCTGTCACGCTGACGTGTCCTGCCCCGTGTCCTACAGCTGCTGCTGGACGCCGGGGCCCACGTGGAGGGCTCAGCGGTGAGTGGCGGTGAGGACAGCTACACGGAGACCCCCCTGCAGCTGGCCTCTGCGGCTGGTAGGTATACAGACAGCTGCCCTGCCCAGCAAGGGTCCCCCACTGCCCCCAGGGCTCCGCCTGCCCCTCCCTGCGGCATCACCCAGCCTGGCTGAGCCTGCAGCCAGACTTGCAGCCAGACTCACAGCCCCAAGCCCAGATCCCTGGGGCAAGCCTAGAAACCTCTCCTTCTGGGCCCCTGGGGGCTCCCCCTCGCCCCACTCTCAGCGTTTCGTGGAGCTCAGCACCCAGGCAGCGGCCAGTGGAGGCACACGGTGACGCGGGCAGTGGAAGCAGCCTCCGTCTGCCTTGTGTTCCAGGGAACTACGAGCTGGTCAGCTTGTTGCTGAGCCGAGGGGCAGACCCCCTACTCAGCATGCTCGAAGCCAATGGCATGGCCTCCTCCCTCCATGAGGATATGAACTGCTTCAGCCACTCGGCCGCCCATGGCCACAGGTACGCACCTGGGGTTCCTGCCCCGTGTGATGTGGGAGCATGAAACAGGCTTTCAGGAGTCTGAGTCCCCATGGGGAGCAGAAGAGCTAGAGATCTTTCCAGACAGGGTTTCTGCGTGGTAGCCACCCAGAAAGAAGAGGCAGGTCCTCGAGGCCTCAGATGTTGGAGGCCCCTGTGCCCCCACCCACCATCGGCTCCTGGTGGACCTGGGACTGCAGCCCAGATGTCCCGATGCCCGGGGCAGGCCCTTCCACTTCCTGTAGACTCTCCCGGCATGCCGGCCCACCCTGGGCCCACGTCCCTTCCCTTCCTGTACTCGGTGGTTCTTCCCCAGGGCTCCAGGGGCCTCGCACAGCATATGGCTCACCCCGAAGAGCCTCCTGGTGGCCATGTGGGAGATCACATCCCACTCCAGGAGCAGATGGTGGACCTTGCTTTGTGGGGGCCAGGCCTGCCCAGGGGTGTGACAGGGCGGGCAGCAGGCTGGGACCAGAGCCATCCGGCAGCTCTAGGGGGCAGAGTGAGACAAGAGAGGAGGTTATTAGAAGCCAGAAAAGGGGCCAGAAGGGAAGGGCGGGCAGGACAACTGTGCCCTATTCTCCAACACCAGTCTCAGAAGCAGAGTGTGTCCCGCTGTGCCCCCCTCCCTAGAATGCTCTCCTCCACAGCTTCTGCCCATGCTGTCCCTGCTCGCCAGCCACCTAAATCACCCTCCCCTCCGCCCCCCAGCACCATGCTGCACGTCAGGGCCAGCAGGCCTCTTCACCCAGCCAGCACCCCGTGTTTTCCCCTACTGCAGCCTCTTCACCCTGTGCGGACACACTCTGCCCATGTATCTGCTTCCCGTTCTCTCTCTGGAACACGGGATTTGGGGGACAGGGGTGGTGGCCGGCTCACCTTCCCATGCCAGCGCCTGGCACAAACGAGGTGCTCTGTAAGCTCGGTGAGCTAGCAAAGCGACAGTGAGATGACCCTGGATCTCTCAAGGGGGTCTCTGCCTGGTGCAACACGACCTCCATCACAGACTGGGGAGCGGGCTGGGCAGGGCTGCTGGGAGGTGACCTGTGGACCTGCCCCCGCGGCCACCATCCCAGGCCACAGGATGTGACAGAATGAGCCTGGGGCATGGAACCAGCAGTCCTGGGCTGGAGTCCGCACTCCTGCCGCATGTGGCCTGGAGCACGCTGCAGTCGCCAGTCAGGAACGGCGGGGTGCGTGGGCTCTCAGGGCTGATGCAGCAGGTACAGGGGAGCGAGCTCCGTCAAGTCCAGCATTCTACACATGAAGTCCACGTAACCGGCGTCTCGACTCACGGCAGGCCGGGAAACAAAGGCGTATGAGCACGTCCTGGGTTTCAGACGCTTCCCGCGTGCAGTTGGCTGCCATCTCAGTGCTCTGCTCTGTCAGGCTCTACATCCGATGCCGTCACATTGGCCTACGGTTAACCCTGGAAGAGGGTGACGCGGACACCCTGCTCTGCAGATGACAGAGCAGTCGGGGCCCAGAGAGGCAGAGCAAGCTGTCTGAGATCACACAGCCAGGAAGGGAGGGCTTGCTTGGCCCCAAAGCCCACGACTTAGTAATACCAGGATGGTGGCAGGGTGTGGTGAGGGGTCCCCAGGACTGGTCCCCTGTACTCTCCCCTGCCTTGCTTAGGTGGCTGCAGGTGGAGGGTGCTGGGAGCCCCGGCCCAGCCTGCTTGAGAGGGGAAGACCGTAAGCCTCTAGTGCCCACAGGTGCCCCAGAGCAGCCTGTCTAGTCCACGGGGCTTGGGAGGGCCCCTCAGGACCTCAGGCATCCGCCTCCGTCATCCCTCGGCCCGCAGGAATGTCCTGAGGAAGCTCCTGACACAGCCCCAGCAGGCCAAAGCGGACGTGCTGTCCCTGGAGGAGATCCTGGCCGAGGGCGTGGAGGAGAGCGATGCCTCCAGCCAGGGCAGCAGCAGCGAGGGGCCCGTGCGGCTGAGCCGGACCCGCACGAAGGCCCTGCAGGAGGCCATGTACTACAGCGCGGAGCATGGCTACGTGGACATCACCATGGAGCTGCGGGCGCTGGGTGAGGCCCCGCAGGCGTGCACACACACACACACACACACACACACACGAGCACCCTCTGCTCTTCGAGAGCAGACTGGAAGAGGCCCCACAGGGGCAGACAGGCCACAGGGCAGCCGGGCGCAGGGCGGGACTCCATCGCCGCAGGCCTGACAGCCGATGGCCGGGATGGGAGAGGCCCTGAGCCTCAGATGGTCCTCCACGGGGCGGCATCTAGAGGGCACCGCCCCAGCCCTCCAGCCTCAGGCCCGTCCTCTTCCCTGGTCGGAGCTCCACGGCCCCTGGCCTTGTCACAGCCAGGATGTGTGGCCCTGGGAGCATCTGCATCACTATGAGTCAGCGTTTCTGGTCAACAAGATGCTCTGCTGTCACTCGGCCAGACTCACTCGCTCCTTGGGCCTGCGCACCTATGGGCGCTCCTTCCTCCAGGGAGGCCGCGCAGACAGGCAGCCCTAGGTGAGACCCCAGCCATTCCGCCATCACTGGCACTGCTGATCTTCGTCTAAGAACATGACGTCCCACAAGGCACAGGGCCTGCGGCCGGCTGTCCGGGAGCTCTGCGTGCATGATGGCAGCGTGGCTACTGTCACAGGGACCACCATACACAGATGCCCAGCCGGGCCAGGGGAGGGGGAGGCCACACCATCTTGCAGCCAGTCAGGCTCAGTGTTCCTCACTGTAAAATGGGTATATCATTCCCATCTACAGTCAGAACACCGAGGATGCTCATGCCACCTACGTCGTCGTGTCTCTGGGGAATGCCATCCATCCTTTTTTTAAATCCAGAGTGAGGCTGGGGGGTAAGAAGCCATCTCTGTAATTACCAAGAAAATTACTAGCTTTTGTCATGACCTCCACAAAGTAGTTTTAAGTTAGTTTATGGCCCCACTGACACACTCCAGGGAGCTGGTACCCAGTAATTAGATGCCACTGGATGCCAGTGCCCGGAGTGCTGTGGAAGCCCTCAGAGGGAGGTCAGGTGGCTTCTAGACAGGCGTGGGCCCAGTGTCCGGCACGTTTCCGAGGCCTCCAAGTGCCCCTGGCCAGCCCTCGTAATTGATAGGTCTTCCCAGTAAGTGGTTCCGGGGCCCCACAAACAGTGGGGCTGGTGTGGCCCCAGGCCAAGCCATCCGGGTGCCCTGCCCTTGGGCCAGAGCCATTCCTCTGCCTTCTCTGACGGGCACCCGAAGTCCCCTCTGACCTCTCGGCCGGCCTGTCGGGGTCCATGGAAGCTGTCCTTCCCTGGCCTCAGAGTCCCGCAGCGCGAGGGAACGGGGTGGGAGCCCGCCCGCAGTGGGGGTCGCTGCCGGCTGGGCCCGGGGTCTGTGCGGCGCGCCGGCAGAGGTGACGGCCGTCCGTCCGTCCCGCAGGCGTCCCCTGGAAGCTGCACGTGTGGATCGAGTCTCTGAGGACCTCGTTCTCCCAGTCGCGGTACTCGGTGGTGCAGAGCCTCCTGCGGGACTTCAGCTCCATCAAGGAGGAGGAGTACAACGAGGAGCTGGTGACCGAGGGCTTGCAGCTCCTGTTCGACATCCTCAAGACCAGCAAGGTGAGTGACGCGGGGCGGGTCCCCAGCCGGAGCAGGGCCCTGGCGCCCACCGCGCCCGGACTCCCGCGGCCCGGCCCTGGGGGGCTGGAGCCCGGCCGGGAAGGCAGTCCACGCGGGAGGACCAGGCGGCCTCACGGGCCTCGCTGTGCTCTGCCCGCAGAACGACGCCGTCACGCAGCAGCTGGCCGCCATCTTCACGCACTGCTACGGCAGCAGCCCGGTGCCCGGCATTCCCGAGATCCGGAGGACCCTGCCCGCCAGGCTAGGTGCCCGCCCCCCGCCGCCTCGGCCTCAGTGTCTCCGCTCTTCCCCTTGGTGCCCCCCCAGCCTCTCGGAATGCTTCCCTGGCAGCGGGGGGCCCTGGGTCACGTCCCTTCTCTTCCCTCGGGCACAGATCCTCACTTTCTGAACAACAAGGAGATGTCCGACGTGACCTTCCTAGTGGAAGGAAAGCTGTTTTATGCTCACAAGGTCCTGCTGGTGACGGCGTCTAACAGGTAGGCGCCTCGGGGAACAAGCCCCGACCCCGGACGGGTGGGGGCGGCTTCATGTAGACGGAGGTGACCACGTTCCGGAGACGAGCCTCAGCCCTGCGGAGATGGGTCACGTGGCCGTGGAGGCCCTGCCGCCCCACAGGGGGCACAGGGCAGAGTGGACAGAGGGACAGTAGGGGTCGCACCCAGAGTTCTCCAGGAGGAGCTCTGTGGTGGTATTCTTCCCGGTTGAGGTATTGCTTTCAATTAATAGAAAATGTTCTGGAATGAAGAGTCACTTTTTGGGTCACAGGCATCACAGCCATTCATGGGGGGGGCAGTGGGGACAGATGGGGGCCCGGCCCGGCTGTCAGCCCAGGATGATGTAAGCTGCCATTTGCGGAGAATTATTTTGGGAGCGCCGCAGTAATTGTACAAATGCCCCGTCTCCCGGTGACTGGTCAGGTGACGGATGGTGCCGTTGCTGCCCGGTGATGAGGTCAAAGTCATGTGCAAGACCCGCCTTGTTTCACCCCCTTTGCTCCAGGTTCAAGACGCTGATGACCAACAAATCAGAACAAGACGGCGACGGTGGCAAAACCATCGAGATCAGCGACATGAAGTACCACATTTTCCAGGTGTGTGGGCCTCTGTGCTGCGCGTTTCCGTCTGGGCCGGGAGGCAGCTGGGAGTTGGCCATAATCTTGCACTCTACGCCCACGGCCTTCTGCGTTCGCTGAATCTGTGGTCCGGTTGGAGCATGCGCGTCTGTCCCAGCCACAATAGCCATTGCAGCGTGGGCTTACGGTTCAGAGCCTCTCACACGAGTCCTGAGCTCTGACCACTGGGTGAGGGGCCTGGGCAGATGGACAGATGCACAGGTCAGGCCCGGCACCCGCCACACATGCGTTAGGAGCCCTCATTCCTCAGGGTGGGCTCCCTGCAGCACAGACCTGTGTGTCAGCCCCCTGCCCCCCACCCCTCGTGTATCAACCAGCCCCCAGGCGGGTGGCATGCACGCACTCTGAGGCGCGTGGTGTGGGCTGCACCAGTCCTCCCAAGCATCAGACCCCAGCCAGGCAGGCCAGGCAGAAAAAGCCAGCTGAGTCCATCCTGGTTGTGGAAGACCAAGGTCAGGTCTTTTGGTCCTTCAGCTTTGGAGAACATCAGAGGTTGCGTGATGGAAACTCCACAGGCTGGCCGCCAGTCATGGCCAGAGAGTGTGGAGGGAGGAGACTGGCTGGGATCTCCGCCGAGCCCCAGCTGAGAGCTCCTTTCTGGGAAGTGGCAACTCCAGGTCTCCAAGCTGTGTGGTGGACCCTGGGCTACAGGGACAACCCCCAGGGGCTGGGACTGAGGCCAGGGGGCAGTTAGTATGGGCTCCAGGGCTTGGCCCTGCACAGGACAGCTTTGTGCCTCATGGAAGCACAGGAAGCCCTCATCTAAAATGGCTTAGTTCCCCCTCATGCTGTCTTCACCCACTGATTATTTAGCATTTCGTCATCTCTGGACACTGTGGGGACAGCAGGGCAGGGCCTTGCCCTCCAGGAGACAGGACTGTGAGAGTGTGAGAGGTGGGGGGGAGCGCTGGGAGCTCAGGAGAGGGGCATGTAACCCACAGCCGTGGCGGCTGTCAGGGACTGGGGCGGGCAGCCAGCCAGCCAGCCAGGGAACGGCGTGCTCAAAACTCCAGAAGCAGAGACCACAACATGCTCCAGAAACGCCCTCTGGTCTAGTCTGGTTAGGTGTTCTGAAGACGCTGCCCCGAGGAGCCATTGCATGGTTTGACCTTTAACCTACAGAGGAAGCTTACTGAAAGGTCATCAGTGGTTAGCTGATGTTAGCCAGGCGTGGTTCCAAGTGCTTTGCCCATGTTCATCAGGTAAGCTCCAGGGCACAGCACGGTCCTTGGAGGGGTAGGTGCATAATTCCCTCTTGGTAGATGAGTCAGAGGCACAGAGAAGTTGAGTAACTTGCCTCAGGTCACACAGCTGGGAAGTGATAGAGCCGGGATTCAAACCTAGGCTGTGTGGAATGGTCAAGTTCACATTTACAAAGCCCACTCAGTGGGTGAGGAAGGGCCCAGAAGGGCCATGACTCTAGCCAGGGGCCCAGGTAGGAGGCTGTAGAGAAGTCCAGTTGTTTGATGGAGGTGAGCAGGTGGTGGCAGTGGGATGGGGGGAGAGTGGACCGGAACCAGGGACTGACGGGGAGGAAGTGAGGCCCGGGGTCTGGCACAGGCAGCAGAGTGGGGTCTGTCTCTGCTTCCCTCTTTTCCACCCCTTGATCCAACTCACTGGGAAGGGGGCAGCTCTAGAAACTTGTTTGGCTAAGAAGCCCAAAGTCTAGGTGAGTTGAAACTTGAGATGGGGCCATGAGCAGACACAGGACGGCAGTGCAGGAGCGGCAGGCAGCAGGGCCGGGTCGAGAGCTGGGGTGAGGGTCCGTGTGTGGCCCCAGCTGACCGCCGCCGCCGAGCCGCCCAGCAAGACTGTGCTTGCTCACCGGGAGGGTGCCCATGCCACAGCAGCCTCAGCAGCCCCGGGACAGCCTCTCAGGGCTGCGGGGAGGGCCCACGGGAACATCAGCTCCAGCACCCCCGGCACGCACGAGCCTGGGAAATGTGGGCACATCTGTCATGGGGGAGCGCCGTTTCCGCTGGCGCCTCCAGATGCTGTTGGTGCCGGGCTCAGCCCGAGCCCTTCGACCCCAGGCCGGGGCTTCCTGACAAAGCCTGAAAGTGTGCGAGCAGCCCCTGAGTATCTCCCCGGCTTTCCCAGCACTGGGAGAGGGGGAGAGAGGGAAGGAGGGAGAGAGGAAGGGAGGTCATCAGTCACTGTATTTGTTTTCTAAAGGAGGAAACAGGCCCAAGGAGATCGGAGCTATGCCATCCAAGACAAAGATAACGCACGCCGCATATGTAATTTAACATCTCCGATTAGCCACATAAACAAGCAAAAAGAAATGAGTAAAGTTTATTTCGATGATATATTTAACTCCTTATAGCCCAAATAGTACAGCCGATATAAAAATTAATGACATTTTCCTTTTTTTCATACTAAGTTTTCAAATCTAGTGTGTATCTGACACAGCACGTCTCAGTTCAGACCAGTCTTATTTCAGATGCTTAAAAGCTACACGTGACCAGTGGCTGTGGCATTAGTACGGGTCTAGACGCTTGTCGAGGTCACTGCCAACTAAACCCAGGCCTTTGAGGAGCAGCCCTGCTGGTCTTATCTGGCTTGACCTCGGTCCTGTCCGTGCAGTGTCCGTGGCCTTCCTGCATGCGGGTTCCTGGGTTCGTGTTCAGCCCAGAAGCAAACCATGCTGTCCCTCTGCTGCTGATCGTGCCCAGGCCTTTCCCAGAGCAGCCTATCCAGAGCCGTGGGCAGCCTGCTGGGAGGCAGAGGACCCCCGTCCTGCCTGGGGGCCGCCGGGCGGGCCAAAACCCAGCTCCCTCCGCAGGGTTCCCAGGGAGCGGTTGTGGTTGGACTTCCCTGGACTACTGTGCATTCAAGTAACCTCAGGGAGCTCCACGGGCCACAGCTGGCTGTGCCTGGTCAAAACCAGCTCCCGAAAGGCTGAGGCTGGGAAGGGGAGTGGCAGGTTGCTGCCAACACCCCTGCGTCCCCTCTTGCTGAGGGGCTGCCCTGAGGTCATCCCTTAGTCACCGATGCTGGGAGCTCCTGCCCACCCGCCCACCCCACTCCCAGCCCCGGCTCACCCATGGCTGCCCTACAGTGCGGTCCTGAACAGCTCTGAGCCCCCCCTGGGGGGGGCGGTTGCAGAAGAACCTAGGCCTGGGGCCCGCCGAGGCACACGCCTCCTGCAGCAGGGGCTGCACCAGGCCCGTGGGCGCCCCGCCTCTGTGTGTGTGTCAGGGCCGGACAGTCTGGCCAGGCCATCTCCCCATTCCCGTTCCCCCGGGGTTGGGCTCCTTTCCCTAGACCCTCTGGAGCCTCTTCTAGCCCGGGGCCCTGCTGCTAACAGAGCCCAACTGTGCCGGCTGGGGCCGTGTTTACTTACACACTTGCCAGCTCCTTGCTGGGGCTATTTCTTCAGCCAGCCAGTGCAAATCGCTTGTCTGTTTCCAAGGGGGAACTTCGCAGACTCCAGGGTGATGGCAGAGTTCGCCACTTAGACCCCAACAAAACTAAATGTCATTCCCCCACTCCTGGGCCACCTCATTTGATATCCCGGGCCCTCTGTTCCCAGAAGCCCCAGGCAGGTCTGGGCCAGGCAGCGAGGTGACCTCTGGAGCAGATCCCCACCCCAGCTCTGTGCTTGCCGTCCAAGGGAACAAATCCAGGGGGGAGGCAGGGTCTGGCTCTCACCTCCACCTTGGATCCCAGCACAGACAGGAAAGTTGGAAGCAGCTTCTGAGGGCAGCCCCTCCATCCTGGGCCCAGATTTAGAATGTGGGTGAGAGAGATACGCAGCGTGCCGCCTGGGGGTCTAGTGTAGGAATCAGGAGACCTGAGTGACTTGAGCCATGCTGCCTCCCCCCTCCCCCGGCCTCAGTTTCCCATCTGCGAATAGTACCTTCCCTTCTGGGCTCACGGGTCGGTCCTGAGGATCGGAGTGGAGCCACCCCGTGGAAGGAGGCAGAATCTCGGGGCTGACCTCTAGAAGCTGCACAGACAAAGAGTAGCTTCCGGGAGTTGGGGGATGTGTGTGCGTCCGCCCGCGGAGGGACGGAGGGCACGGCCGGGCGCAGGGCGGAGAGCGGCGGCCGCGGAGCCCGCTAAGGACCCAGGTGCGCGGGTCTGCTTGGCGCTCACACGGCGCCCCTTCCCGCCGCAGATGATGATGCAGTACCTGTACCACGGAGGCGCGGAGGCCATGGACATCCCAGCCGCCGACGTGCTGGAGGTGAGGGCCCGGCGCCGCGGAGAGGGGTAGCGGCCCGGGTGCCTGTGCCCCGCCGCCGGCTCCCAGGGACGGGGCATTGGAGAGCTGAAAGGGGAGGCGGCCTCTTGCAGGACCTCCTGATTCCCTGCTGGTCCTTTCTCTTCCTGTGACAGGGAGGGCCACTTGCCCACCCCCCTCCTGGCCCAGGGGTGGGGGAGGAAGGGCTCCAGTGAAGGGATAATGGCCCAGGAGGATCAAAGGCAGCCTCCCACTCACCTCACTGCTTAGAAAACTGACCCCTGCTGGTCGGGTGCTGGCTAGAAGGTCCGGGAGACAAAGAGTGCAGTTCACGGTTGAAACCCTTCTGAGGTCAGGAATCCCATCCAGGGTCTGTCCCCCATCCTGTGCCTTCCAAAGTGTCCCAGCAAGTCCCTAAGTGGCCTAGAACAGAAAGAAATCAGTCCTTGGATTTGACATGCGGAGGCGGGCAGGGCCCGAGGATTAGGAGAAACCAGGGCCCGCTGCACGGAGTTTTCGGTTCCCCGATGGCTGGGCCACAGGCCTGGCTGCCCACATCCAAGGCCACGTTTGCCTCCCCCACCAGCTGCTGTCAGCTGCCAGCCTGTTCCAGCTGGATGCCCTGCAGAGACACTGCGAGATCCTCTGCTCTCAGACCCTCAGCGTGGAGAGCGCCGTGAACACCTACAAGTACGCCAAGGTGAGCGCCATGGCCGCCTGCTGCCTCCCGCGGGCTCAGCTCCACCGGGGCCTCGGGCCTCGGCTGCCTTCCTGTGCTGGGGCCGTGCCGAAAGGCTGTGGAAGGAGTGGAGGGGGGTGTGATGCCCTCTGGAGCCCAGGGTCCCCACTGTTCAGCAGGGCAGCCTGCAGCTCGGGAGGTGAGCTTCCCAGGCTGGGGGGCCTGGGCCAAAGGGCTGAGCTTCTCCGAGTCAGATCACTTCCTTAGGTTCTTACTTGACATTTTCCCCAAGCTGTCCTTCAGCTTGCCCCTCAGCACACAGCACGGCCGTCTGCTCAGGCTCAGAACTTGGCCCCATTTAGGCCGGCTCCCTCCCTGTGAACACATCGGCAGTCTGTCCATTTTATTCCATGTCCACTGTGCCCACCCTGCCCTGAGCCACCCACCGTCACCTCTCTGGACCACGACATTGGCTCAGCCTCCCCCTGCATGGCTATCACCCTGCCGTCTCCAGGCTCTTTGACAAGCGTTAAGACCATGTCTCTCCTCTACTTATAGCCTCCCTCCCACGAAGCTTCCTCTGCTTGCAGGCTGAATAACACACTGGCCGGCCCCCTAGGACCCCTCCCACGGCTCCCTTCACCTGGCCCCCTGGCTTTCTTAGCTCACGCCTCCCCCACGGCCTTCCCCCAGGAAAGCGCCTTCCTAAGCTCCTCCCAGGCCCCCGACTCCCCTGGCCTCTCCCGTGAGGCACCTGCTGCTTCTCTCACACCACTGATCACCGTCTGCTGTGACCTCACTTGGTTCTCTGGCTTCTCTGTCTCCCCCAAAGCAGAACATCAGCTCTAAGAGCACATGGCAGAAACCTGGCCCCCAGAACTTGGTGCCCAGTGCCTGGCCCAGAGTGGACACTTGATAGTGGTTGAGTTAAAGTTGTTACCGAGCACGTACCGGGTGAAGTGCTCAGGCCCTGGGCTTGGGCTGGGCTCCCCGCCCCTCGCCTTGGTAAGGGGGCTTCCGACCCAACAAGGACGCCTGCCGTTCAGTAACGGCAGCAGTGCGATGCAGGCAAAGTAAATGATGGGCCCAAGGACAGTGATGTTCCTGGTGACACAGCTGGGATTTCAACCCAGATGAGTCCCGTCTGGAGGAGAGAATTATGGAAGCAATCCAGATAAGGGGAAGGCCCTTGGCCCCTGGGCAAGATTTGGGGGTGGGGGGGTGCCGTTTCTGGTGGGGCTGTGCGAAGGCCTTGGCTCTCACACTCCCCTGCCCCCACAGATCCACAATGCCCCTGAACTGGCCCTGTTCTGCGAAGGCTTCTTCCTCAAGCACATGAAGGCCCTGCTGGAGCAGGACTCCTTCCGGCAGCTCATCTACAGCCGCAACAGCAAGGTGCAGGGCCTGGACCCCCTGCAGGACCTGCAGAGCACGCTGGCCGAGCGCGTGCACTCGGTGTACATCACCTCCCGGGTCTGAGCGCAGTGGGGGCGCAGCGGGGCGGCACGCCCGGGGGCGGGGTGTGAAAGGCTGGGAGCAAGTGCTTCTGGGGACACCTGAACAAGTACATACCTCGGGCCTGTGCACGGTCGGAGTCCCGCTGCGGGCGTGGGGTAGGGGCACTGGTTGGAGGCCTTCCTGGAGCCAGGCTCATGGGACTCAGTTTCCCCCTCTTTCTGCAGACATCCTCTCTGGTGTGGCTCTGTCCTCCGGCAGGTAGATATGCTCTGAGCCCTCCCGTCACCGGGCAGCCCCACCTCCAACCCCTCTGCCCCAGGGCTGTTTGCTTGACGAGTGATGGGCAGACAAGGCCAAAAGGTGGCCCTTCCCCCCACCCCCTCCCCACCGACCCCCATACTGTTTGCACCTTGAGGACCACCTGTACTCATCCTTGTGTGCCCCTTCTCCCCTCCTGGAGGTCTACGGCTGATCCTGATTCACCCCTGCTTGAAACAGCTTCTGACCGTGCCTTTCAGGCTCTGACCGCCCACAACTCCCAGGCCTCCCCAGGCCTCCCCAGGCTCGGACTGTCTCAGCCGGGCCTCGGGGCTATGGGCGTCCTGATGAAGACAGAGAACACACACTCTGGGCCCCAGGCCGCTTCACGCAGAAGCTGGTATTTTTCCTCAAGGTCACATCCGAAAGGCTGCCCAAATCCCTGAACTTCTTCCTCAAGGCTGTGCCTTTGCGATGTGAGCCTCCAGGGGGCCTGAAGATCCCTGCCCAGAGGGTCACTTGGAGTCCTATTTTCTTTGGTGTCTAGGCTCCTCCTTTGGGGGAGCACACCCCTGCCCTGTGAGTGCGAGAAGGCAGTTCCCCCAGCTGATGCCCACAGACTTCCAGGCTGAGCCAAGGGCGGCACGGGTGTGGACAGGGTACCGGGACAAGTCTGCTGGCCTCAGCTTTTCTTGCTGCTGCTTTTAGAGGCCAATCCTGAAACCCCAAGCCTAGAGTTAGGCTGCCTCTGGGGGCTCGGGAAGCAGACCCCTCCCTGAACCGCTGGCTAAGTCTCTCAAGTGCAAGTCCTTTCACTTGGACTAGAGAGCAGAGCACTTCTCGTGGGAACTGCGAGTCTGGGCGTGGAAAGGATGGGGTTCATCTCCCGCCTGCCGCAGGCCCGCTGTAGCTCCAGGATCTCCCAGGGGGAGCCGAGCACCAGGCCGGACGCCTGTCGTATTTATGGACCAGACACTGGGGGAGCGTTCCGGACGGGCTGCTCTGGGCGAAGCCTTCTTCGGCCTGTCTGGCTGCCCCTTAGAAACTATTTATTCACCGAGAGCCCTGGGTGCTTCGGGAGGGGTCACTTTGGTTACCTTGAAAAGCCCCCGGGGGCTTGCAATCTTGGAAAATATTTTTGACTGGCTGCTTGAGCTGGATGTACAAAGGAATAGGCGTTATTTTATTGCTGTAATATTGTACGATAGTGTAACTATACCTTGTCACTTACTGTAAATGTACCATGGTTTTATTAACAATAAACACTTGTTAACAATGACCTTGGCCTTGTCACTCCTGCTGGACGGTTGCTCAGAGCTGGGGAACAGAATCCAGGGATAATTTCCTACTCAGGCCTCCAGCCCCAAGGAGTTAGGACTAACACAGACACACACACACACACCACCCTCCCCACCCCCCACCCCCCCACCAGCTGTAAGATGGCCGTCAGGGGCTTTTTTGATCTCCCCTGAGCCCGGGACCCTCACGTGGGAACTACCGTTGGGGTTGTCTTAACGGTGTCTGCAAACCGTTGTGCAGTCTGCACCTGTGTGGCCCAGCGAGGTGGAGGCAGGGCCGTCTCCCCCTGACGAGGGGGCACCTGTCCCTCAGTGGCTGCTGCCTCCGAGCCCAGCTGAGCCCAAGCTGGTCTGTGCCACCTGGGAATGGAGAGAGGACAGTGAGCGGGTGACTTGGGTCCAAGGGTCTTCTGGGACCGGTTGTATTTGTTCTAGGTACGAAGTCCAACAGAAATAAAGGTTTTTTAAATGTTTGCTACCTGAGGCAGGAAAAAAAATTCCTACGGTCACTAGAAACAGTGGCCCAAGTGGCTGTGGTTCAGTAACTGGTAGGCCAGAACTCATAAGTTGGGGGACAACGTGAAGACCTCAGGGGGTCAGATGGGGCCAGTCCAGGAAAGGCCTGATGCCCAGCTTTGCGGAGCGGGGCCCAGGCCAGGCAGCTTGAGGCCCAGCCTGGGGCCCTGGCCTGGGTGGGGAGGGGACTCTGCGTGGACCCACGGCACCCTCTGGGGGCCACAGGCAGGAGGTGCACCCCCTGGCACCATCCTGCTGGAGAGGCCCCTGGGAGGTTGGTTCGGGGGGCTGTCCCTGCCCAGCACTTGCCGTCTGCAGTGGCGACCCTTCAGGGGGCAGTGGCTACCCTCCCCACAATTCTCTCCCCCCTCCTTGTGCCCCCTGTAGGCCATGCCTCAGTCCTAGTACCTAGAGAACTCAGCCATCTTCTCTTTTGGAGGGCAGGCTAAAGGGGAGGGAGGGATGGGACCCCTTTGAGCCTATGTGTAGCAGAACATACCAAGAAAGCATTTCAATAATAAAGGAGCACCTGGGTGGCTAGGTCGGTTAAGTGTCCCGCTCTTGATCTCAGCTCAGGTCTTGAACTTAGGGTCGTGAGTTCAGGCCCCATGTTTCCGGGCATGCAGCCTACTTAAAAAAATAATTAGAAAAAAATCAGATTCTTTCAAAGGGACTAGGAGAACTAGAAGTGGAGGTGTTTGGTCACCTTACCTTACCTCTGGTGGCTGGGCCTCCTCAGGGCCACTGCTCCAGAGCACAGGGGGCCATTTCTCCTCCAGCTGCCACCTCAGGCTACTAGCAGCCAAAGGCAGGCTGGAGGAGAGGAAAGCGAACTTGTCCTTTGCAGGAGTCCCAGGGAAACAAGGGGCTGAAAGCAAGTTCTAGACAGAGGGATTTCGGTCTCCTGCAGCAGCCCTGCAGGCGATGACAAGCAGGCGCTTAGCAGCTGGATCCTGGGCCTTGTTCCCAAAGGAAATCCTCTCCAGACCTGCGGGTCCCTTGCCCTTCCCAATCCTCCTTTCCCTTTCCTTTGCTCTCTGCTGGTTACCCCGTGCCAGCCAGACACCAGGACCATGGAAACTTTCTCCTCCACTGAACTCCTACAGCTCTGCAGGAGGGCCTCGGGCCTTCCATTTGCTGCCACCCCACCCCTCTGCAAAATCCACACGATGACGATGACGTTCCCGCTTCAACGAGCTGCCCACAGACCGGACATCCCCTCCCCCTCCCCGCCTCCCAGGCTGAGGCCTGACCCACCCACTGAGGCAGCGGGACCAGGGAGGCAGGCCTGCGAGCTGGTGGCTGCGGTAATGGCCCTCACACAACGGGTCTACGTTTTTCCAAGGTGGCGGTCACTTATTTCCTCCCCTCCCCCAGCCTCCACAGCCCTGTGTGTCCATCTCCTGGTCACTCCGGAGTCTTCTGGGGCCAGATGAGCAGTGGATACGAAGCAGGTGGGGCAGGAGCCCCCTCCCGGCTGGGGGAGGGGGATGGAGCCCGTTTAGGCATCTTCTTTGTTCAGGCTTCCTGAGGCCCTTCCCATCCCGGTGACAGCATTCATAGCCAGCCTTTCTGAATTCATTTCGCCAGTGACATTTCCCGAGACAGCCGAGCTTTACAGATGTCACTCTGTCTGCGGGCCAGATGGCGATGTCTGGGGGGAGCTGTGCTTTTTCAGGTCCAGAGGAGAACCCAAGAGCACAATCCGAAAGTGCAGAGACCTGTTTAGGAACATTCGCTTTGTCCATAAAAGGGCCGGGACTGTAGGTAGCAGGCAGATGTTCACTTCCTCTTTGCACATGGAGGGAAGGCGGCTCAGAGAGGCAAAGAACCACCTTGCTGGAAGCCGGGCAGCCCGACGGCTGTAACCACCAATGCCTCTCCTTGCTGCCCACGTGGGGCTCTTGAGCTCAGGCTGTGGCTTTAGAACAACACCGGTCTTACTAAGTCTTAGCGCGTGTGTGTCACCAAGCAGCTCCCCTGGTTACGCAGACACGGACCACACAGCACAGAGACTTCTGGAGCACTTGCCGCACACCAGACACGGTGGTCCGCTCCTCATACTCCGCTCCACTCCTCACAACGGCCCAGGAGGTGGGAGCGATCATTGCCACCTGCATCTCGCAGATGTCGACCTGGACAGCACGTGCAGGTGAGCGGTGTGCCCAAGGTCACAGTGAGACTCGGGGCAGAGCAGGGTTGAAGCCAGGTCTGGCTTCGGGGCACCTCTCCCTGCATCCCGGAACAGAGCACAAGCCAGGCTTCGGGGCTGGAGAGGCCACGCAAGGCCTTGGCCCTCCTACCCATGGGATGACATGGCTGGATAGTCTTAAGAAACCACCCAGCTCTGACCATTTGGGATTCTGACTTTGCTTTTAAGCCTCTCCCCCAAGAAAATCCTCTTTGAAAGACAGACTCAGGCACTCACCTGAAAAAAGCAGATGAAAAATGAGTCTCATTGCCCATCTCAGCAAACCTTCCTGCAGACCTAACAGGGGGTCTGCGGGCAGAAACCAGCAGATCCAGGAGACGAAAGGCCCCGAGGCCTGTGTAGACAAGGTGCAGGGGTCCCTAATCCAGGCAGAGTCTGCTCGCCTTGCTGTGGGTGTGAGTCCTGGGCGGTGTGCATTTAATCTTCTTGGGTCCAGAAGCTCCGCTTCCTTCCCTGCCATGTGTTAGACTTCTAGGAACCTGGATTACACATCCTGGCAGAGGAAAGGGTCTTTGGACTCATGGAAGACCAGTCCTTTTAAAGTCTATGAAAAACCAAAGCAGATCAGTAACCAAGGCCTCCGTGTGAATTTTCCAGATAAAAAGAAGAGCCAGCATGGAAGCTGAAGACGGATGCAGCCAGGGAGCTGTGCAGGGCTACGCTCAGCCCCCACGCAGGGCACAGGAAACAGCAGATCCGAACAAGAGCGCAACTGAGCTGACTTCCACCTTGAGCAGTGCTCGTACTCGGGGACAGGGATATGGCACAATCCCACAGAAACTGGCAGAAGGCCCTCAGGGTCACAGCTTAACACAGTACTGGATTTGGAACCACAAAGTGATGCCATCAAACACACATACCAAAGTATGTGTGAAGCCACCACATAATTTCTGTCCCCAACAGAAGGAAGGAACCAAACGGCCTGACAGGAGCCTGGGGGGGGGGGGGGGACACAGCTGGCCAGCTTCCAGGTGCCACAGCCTGTCCCTCCAAAGGCCCACAGCGAGCACGGTTGGTGCCAGCCTCTTCTCCCACAGGCTTCTGGGCTGGTAAGCCCCGGCCACTGCCTCTCCTTGGCCTTGGCCCCAACACTTCCAGAGTCTACCTGGCAGCCAAGATCCACCAGAAGAAACAGGGCAAGGGGCAACTTCCACCTGCGTGGACTCAATGAGCACCCAGAGGCAGCTGGTCTTTCTAGCGCGTTATTTATTAAAAATAGATTCTCTCTCTCTCCCTCACCCCTGCTAGCAAAAGGATCTTACCCAACATTTTTTTCCCAAATAAATAACAAATTTGGGGGGCTCGAGGTCATAATCTTAAGAGCTCAGGCTTTTCTGGGACACGGGGCAGCAAGCCTGCGGAGCCAGGAGTGGCACGGTTTACGGCAGAGCAAAGCCCAAGGCGCCGAACAGCAACCTGCCACAGCCACGTGGTTGGAGCAGAGCTCCTGCTGCTCTAGGCCTCAGGGTGTCTGGACGAGGCCACGATGAGGCACCCAGGGCTCCACCAGTAACCTCCTGAGTGTCACAAGAAAGCTGTGTGTTTAATGCCTGAGAAGGGACAAAGAGTCAGTGTGGCTTCTGCACGTGTGACAAGGAGCTAACACAACTGGGCCCGGAGCAACACAGGGACTTACAGGGGAAAAAGGCCTGGACTACGGGAGGGGAGACAGGCCCTTGGCAATGCCAGAGGTTGCCCAACCATCGAGTTCTAGGTGGTCCAGCAAGGAAGGGACGTTGCCTTAAGCCAAGCGCAGCCCGCAGACTGAATTCCTGGCCGGCGTCCGGGGCCAGGCCCTTGTTGCTTTTAACAATCCAGGCGGCCGCCCGGCCCAGCCAGAGGCAGCTCAGGAAATCAGGGGCTCTCCTTACGCGCCAGCCACTCGCGCCCACTCCTCCTCGCTATTTCTTCCGCTTCAGTTTCAGATCTTTTCTGTTCTTCATGTCTCTGTTTTTCTTCAACTTTTTGTTCTGTCTGGGTTCTTGTTTGCCTTCCAGCTTCCTCTTCTTGTCACTGGGGAAAAAAGAAAACAGAAAAATCATGAGTAGAAAGAGAAAGAAAAATGAAATACGCAGATCCGTACCAGCTTTCAGGCTGCTTTAGGCTCGCTTTGCTTTGTCCGAAAGAGTTTCCAACTTCTGAAACATCAATGACTAAATTAAACACCAGTGTTTCCCGCAAGCCTATCCGCACGTCAGGCACTGCGCTGGGGGGATGTGTCAACCCAGTTCCTCCCGACCAGGCTCTTCCTCAGACAGAGAAACAAATCTCTCTCTCCACGCCCGAAACCAGAGTTCTCTTTGGAGTTCTGTTCATTCCCCGCTCCTGAGACCTCAAGGAAAAAGTCAGGCGTCACAAGGAGGATTCCCCCCCACGGCTCACGACTCGGGATTACCCTGGAAAGCAAAGATATTATCCCAAGGACCCTGAGGACAGTCTCTAACACAAAGCAGGAGACTCCCAGGAAAGCCTTATAATACTTTGCGACGTGGCCTTATTTTAGTTTTCCTAAATGAGAGGGAACCCTAAGGAGCAGTAACTCAGGTTACACATTTCGGCCGGCCAGTGGGAGCCTCACAGCTCCGTACTGGGGTCCCTCAGCAGACGCCACCTTCCTTCCCCCTCACAGGGTGAAGATCCTCGCTAGCGGCATTTTGCCCTGGGAACAAACACCTCGCTAGGAGGAGAGAACCAACAGTTCCATCCCCAGACCACTAACATCCGTGAATGAAGTGTTTTTACCTCCCAGGTTAGCATTTACTCAGAGCCCTCAAGCAGGGGAACTACCACACAGGTCAGGGAGTTCGGGAGGCTCAGCAGCAGGAACAGCCACGCAAACGGCAGGCAAAGCCAAGCTCTGAGTGGCGAGGAACCAGCCGTCTCCACACCAATCACACTGCCCCGGCCTCTTGCTGCAGTCAAAGCCCTGCGCTCAAACCTGGAGCCATCATGGGTCCTGGGCCGCATCAGGACACACTGACAGTGGGTTCTTGTGCCACATCTGAGAGCATCTGGGGAGTAAGGCTGGCATCAGTGCTGGAACCTTCAAAATACCACAGTAACTTACGGAGACTGCAGAAGACAACTTCACGATTTCTGGGATCTACAGTTGCCAGAGTCACAAGACTTATCTTTCCAAATACATCCTCTAAGGGACCCTGTCCTGTGGCAATGCCAAGAACTCCCCTCCCTGTTAACCCCAGACCAGATGTGGAAGTTCGCCTCCAGAGGCCCAGGGCAGGAGAAACCTCATTCTCTTCCCAAGGGAACTCTGAGGAAGGTTCTGGCCTGAGGAGCCGTTATCTACAAATGCTCCCCTCTGCAGAAGAGCAGCCGGAGGGGATGGTTTCAAAGCAGGGTCCAGGGACTCCAAGGATCCCCCAGACCTTTCCAGGTGGGCCCCAAGGTAGAAACTGTTTTCCTAACAACATAAATACACCGTTTGCCTTTCACTCTGTTCTCTCACAGCTGGCCAGTCTTCCAGAGGCTACGAGGTGTGTGGCGGCACCAGACTGAATGCAGAACCAAATGAGCCAGCTGCCTTCCGATTAAGCCACATAGTACCGACTGGCAAAATATAAAACAGTGCCACTCTAAGATTTTTGTGGGCAAAAAAAAAAAAAAAGAAAAGAAAAGAAAAAAAGTATTTTTTAAAACAAATCAATAGCAGATCCATGACTGTTAATTTTAGATGAATATTTTGTTTTTCCTTTCTCATATTGGAAATATCGAGAAATACAACCCACATAAACAAAAGCCCTTGAAGGGCTCTCAGTCTTTATGACGCTAAGGAACTCTACGCCCCGAGCCTTGGAGAACCTTTGGTGCAGAGGTAAAACCCCAGGCCTTTCGGTGGACACACCTGGTCCCCACCCTGGCTCCGCCTCCTACTGGCTGGATGTTTCTCGGAAGTTCCTGAACACCCCACGGCCTTCGTCATGTCATCCTTAAAGCAGCGCTGGTAATCAAACAGCCCCCGCTGCTGCTCTGAGGGTGAACAGGCACCGCACTGAAGCCCAGAGCAGCCCCATGGCCCTGCGTCACCTGCAGGAGACAGGCTACCACAGGAGCAACCCTCCGAGGGAAGAGCAGGGACTTGTCCCTCAAAGCTTTTGCTTCAAGCCCGATTTCCTAGTGACAGCCACCAGAGAAGCACAAAAGCCAGAAGGCCCCTCCTGCCAGAGGTCGCGTGGGGCCTGCCTCACCTCTTCAGGCTGACGACGGAGGCATTCTGCCCCGCTTTGTTCAAAACTTCATTCCATTCTTCATCATCCCCACGGATTACATATCTTAAAAAAAGAAGAAATCTCAAAGCCTGCTTAAAAGAAGACAGATGACATTCTCATCAGGTGGACCGGGCTCCGGGCGCAGGGGAAGGGGAACGCTGCACTGCGGGGCCGGCCCGGAGAGCCGGGCTCCACAACATGGAGCCCCACTGCAGCGAGGGGGCCGCCGGGCCTGCCAGGAGTGCGACTCCCACTCACTGCCCGCCAGGGGAGCCTCCTGTCGGCCTCCTGCCCGAGCACCCCTACAGCTGGGGCTGGAAGGGGACTGAGTCCTAGCACACAGAGGCTTCCAGAGCAGGGGTTTTGCTGCTGGAGGCAGTGGAATCCTTTCTTCAGACAAATTCACAGGGAAGAGCCAAACACAAAGTGGCCATAGAGTGGATGCTTATCAATCAGCACGCCCCTTCCCTGAGGGACCGGAGGGAAAATCCTCCCAAATTCTGCCAACAGGGAAGGAGGAAGCTTTCAGCTGAGAGGGCTTCTAGAAGCCTGCTGCGCAAGAGCTGCCAGGGCACCTGGAAGGGGCTCGGAAGAGGATCGCAGTCCTGAGGGTCCTGAGAGCCAAAGCGGAGCTGGTGTTGCCCACAAGCCACGCAGGGGCCTTACTGAGAGAGGTCCATGTTCTTCAGCTTCCCCACGTCTTTCCTGTGTTTCTCCTGGAATTCCTTCGCTGCTTCATCCTGCGATCAAAGCCCCGGAGACAGAGTCGGTCAGAGGCCAGCAGAGGGCGAAGCACAGGGGGCAGAGTATCGCCAGGACCAGCACACACCCCCGCCATCAGAGGCAGCTCTGACCAGACGGGAACAGAAAATGTGCATTTGGAAAAGTCCAAAAGGACAAACAAGAAGCCGTCAGCAGCTGCGGCCTCACACGTCAGGAGGGAGAGCTGGAGTGCCCCCAGGCACGGAGACGCGGGGAGCTGGCACTGCATCCCCCTACACAGCGCCACCACCGCCAGCACTGGTGGTGGGGGTCGGGGCAGAGCACCCCTCCTCCAGGGGAAAGGGTGCACAGCCGGTGGTGCCAGGCCTTCAGCGGGAGCGTACCAGGTCATCGCTGAGGGTCTTCAGAGTGGGCTCCATAACCACGTCCTTCACGGCCACCATCTGCTCCTCTATGGCCCGTTCCTGCACCTCACTGAACAGCTGCAAGACAACAGCCAGGAGCAGAAGATGAGGCCGCAGCAGAGACCCAGCCCCTCGCCCCTGAGCCACTCGGCACCCACTTCACGTAGCACCGAGTGCACTCAATCACCATAAGAGGACAAGACCACAGACTAGAAAGGTGGCAAATTCCTACCAGTGCTGCCTCTGGGAGAAAGCACGGAGCATCAGACACAGCTGAAGCCCGCCCCCTGGGGTGTGTGTGTGTGTGTGTGTGAGAGAGAGAGAGAGAGAGAGAGAGAGAGAGAGAGGAGAGAGAGAAGACCTGCAACAAATATGGCCAAATATGAACACCTATTTATCTTGAGGCAGGGAGTGAGTCTGTTAAACTATTTGAAACTGACCGAAACCGTGCCCTCGGCTGGTATTACCTTCACAACTTTGCGGATAATCCGGTTGAAAAGTCCCATCAACTGGCCTGCGGGCAGCTCGATCTCCTTTTCCAGCTGGTCCACAGACTTATGCTGTAGGCCAATTCCCAAAAGAAGAGCCTGGAGGATGGAATATCCGCTGAAGTGGCCACGAGAACAGGCCCCTGCCCGTGAAAATGGCACCAAGATCCAAGTGCTCTTCTGACCCCAGCTCTCTGGTACAAAGTGTGGACCAGCACGGTCCATTTGGCACCTTCTCTTTCATCCCGTTACTGAAACCACCAAGAAATGCTCCCCCTTCCTGAACTCCACGGACGGATTATCCTGACGAGAGCAGCTTCACAGCTGCATGAGAAGTTCAGGGTGCCCCGACCTCTGCGAAGTTAGAGCGAGGATCAAGGCAATGTGCTGGGGTGGGAAGGGGGTGCGTTCACACTGCAGCTCTTCCACGCGCTAACTGTACGGCCAGGCACATGACCGACTTCAGAGTCCAAGGGTCCCCACATGTCAAATGGGGAGAACACTACCCACCTATCAGAACCACAAGGAATTAAACACACAAAATTGCATCCAAGCCTCCCAACCGACACCCAGCACACAAGCCGCAGATAACCTACTGACTGGGCAGCGGACAGGGACAGGTCCCCCAGCTGGTTGAGGAAATACATCCGGGAGATGGCCGGGATCAGGTCCATGATGAGGTGATAGTCCACCATGTTCCGTGAGTACATCTCCAGCCTCTTCAGGTCATAGGAGAGAAAGAGGGCTTCCAGTTCCTCCCGGCTAAGCGCTGTACATGCAACAGAGCCAGACAGGTCAGGGCAGCCAGACACCGTTGCAGGTCTGACGGGGATTCCTGGATCACACACACAATGGTCCCCAGGTGGCACGCTAACAGCCGCTCCTCCGCAGGGCCTCGAACCACAGCAGGAGAGGAGCTGCTTGAAAGCACATGCCCACAGACATAACACGGCCCTGGGCAGCCCTGACCTTCGTCCTGCAAAGGGGGAAGCAGCTCCGGGCCATGCAGGGAGCGGGGGCGGCTGGCATGCACCCCTTGCTCAGAGTTCCACGCCAACACATCAGACCAAGGAAACACCCCCTCCCCACTTGGCCGCTTCTCCTCGGGACCCCGCTTCACAGAGGTGTGCGTATGCTCTGCCCAGTCCAAGGAACGCAGCTTTTTCCATCAAAATATAATTGGCAAAAAAAAAAAAAAAAAAAAAGGACACCCCCACAGACACATTGAGCAACAGAAAAAAAAAAACCTACAACTGTTAATACCAATGATCCGCTTTTTAATATTTTAAATACTTAAACAGAATTTATGTGCCCAAAGCACCTTCCACATGTTGGCCACCTAAGGCTGGGTGCGTGTTCTTACTACAATTTCATGCATGAGGAGACCGAGCCTCGGAACTGAGCTGGTTTCCCTAGCTCACAGGATTTAAATCAGGTTCCATAATGAACTACCTGTAGGACCCTATCTGACATCTGAAGTCGAATCACATCTCCGGAGTCTTGTAATACAGATGGAAGGTACTATGGGTGCTGGTGCCCCTGAGGCAGAGCAGGGCCTCAGGGAGGGCGGTGTGTGCAGTCAGGAGGAGAGGCAGGCCTAGGACCCGTCCTTCAAGTCCTAAAATTCCTAAGCCGGCCTTCCTCCCGGACCACCATGCTCACCCCACCTCCTTCTCCCACGAAACATACTAAGATCTGCCACCACCAGCCCTCCGCGTCAGCCCGCCCAGCTCACCCGGCTGTGCTGGCTTCCCAATGTTCTTGTTCTGAATGATGTTCAGAGCCAGGGGAGGAGCGAAGGTGCTGAACTGGTAGGACAGCAGGGCTAGGAACCGCCTTCGGAAGTCTGTGGAGGACAACCCCACAGTCAGAGGTACGGGGGCCCCTTCCACTCTCCAAGAGGCTCCCCGACAGAGCCTGTTACCTCGCTACGCCCCTTCCACTCCAATTCACCTTTCCAAAAGGCTGGGAGCCAGGCTCCCCGGTCAGCCTCCTCCTCGTCAGTCAGTGTCTTCAGCATGATGCACGAGTGCTCCCCAGTCAGGTCATTCTGCGAGACACAAATGCCTACTTGGCACCAAGAGCACCCTTTTTTGAAGCACCTGTCATTGCTGAAGGGCAAGCAGGCAGGGCGGGAAGAGGCAGCACTTCCCCAGGCCTTCCTTCCTCCCAGCTGGGAGAGGGCCCTCTGTGCACGGCCTGCACCTTCCACATAGCCTCACTTCCCTCAGGACAGCTGGCAGAGGCCGCTTGGTTCTGTGACTTCCCAGCAGGTGCCACGGCAGCGGAGCAGAGCGGTTCAGATCGTCCGAGCACGCGGTCCGCTCCAGACCCACGGAAGTGAGCCACCTGCGCACATCAGGCCAGATTCTGAACTCAGAGTCATTACAGCTTAATTTCCCCATGATCCAATCCACATGGTTTTGGAACCTTGCAACAAAACACGCCCCACACCTAGAATTCCCATACTGGCAATCAGCTTGCAAATGCAAGCTTCTTTATGTGCTAGAGTAGTGGGCATGGGTTTTTAAATTTTTATTACACAACCACCACAAAACCCCACACCACAGAAATATCTAATGGATTTAAGAGCATTCAAAGAGAACACCCACGCAATGTCACAAATGAGCAGCACACAGCACAAAAGCACAGGAAGAAACCACGGTCTCTGCTGAGCTCAACGGTCTGCGAGCTCCTTGCAGCTGACCAGCAAACTGACAGCCCAGCCACAACCGAACTAGCAAGGATCCAGCCCATGTGGGAGCTGCTCTGTGCCCACACGGAAGCAGCTGAACACCCAGCGGTCTTCACCAGGCCCACTTTAAACACTCAAATGGGCACCATCCTTGCATATTGGCCTTCTTGTGCGCTTCAAAAAAAAAAAAAATCAAACCTCCAACACCCCTTCTCTCAGCTGACAGCCTCCCCTCCCCGGGAAAACAGAAGCAACCAGAAGAGAACTTCAACCACCCAACACCAACGCAACCAACTGACCAACACCTTCTCTGCCTTCCCCGTTGCTGTGAAGGATGAGGTGGTCACCTCTCCTGCACTCAGGGTCCTACTCCCCTTGCTTCCTCGAGGTCTGCAATCAGACCCCCGTCACCCGTACTACTATTTGTGCAATCTCTACAGCATCACACCCTGCAGCAAACACGTTCTCGAATCTTCCATCTGACAAACTCCTCTTAACGCCAATGTCCTTCAGCTACCTGTTTCTCTGTTCCCTTTTGCTTCCCCTCAAACCATCTACTTTCTCACCTCTCCTTCTCTCCAGTGGGGATGATCCCTCAGCTCTACAGCAGCTGCTTTCCCTCTAATCACCACTGCCAGCAAGTCCACTGGCCATTTATTTGTCCTTGTCTTACCTGCTCTCCCACAGCCACAGATCCCCCCCCTTTTTTTTTTTTCTTTTTTTTTTTTGAGAGAGAGAGAGTACATGCATGCAGGCAGAGATAGGAGCAGGGACAGAAGGAGAGGAAGAGAGAGAATCTCAAGCAGACTCCAGCTTAGCACAAAGCCCAATGCGGGGCTGGATTCCACGATCGTGAGATCATGACCTGAGCCGAAATCAAGAGCTGAGCCACCCAGGCTCCCCCACGCTTCCTGAAACACTGGTTCAACTTGGGCTTCTGATACCCTCCCCCACTTTCTCTTCCAGCTCAAGGCCACTCCTCTCTGACCCACTCTTCTGGAGGCTGGAGAGTCCAGGATGCACCCTCCTCTCAGCTGACTTTCAGTCCCAGTTTTCAATAACTTTAAAAATGTACTCATTCACTGAACCAAAGTATTCACTGAACACAATACTACTGTACATGGTAGATGCTATTAAGTGCTGGGATTATACCTGTGAAGAAAACGAAGTCCTCGACCCCAGGGAACATACTCTCTTAAGAACACACTCCCAAGTGTCCATCTCCAGCCCCAACCTCTCCCTGGAGTGCCAGACTCCTGTAGGCAACTGTTCAACCCACGTTCCCATCAGGTATCTGACAACACATCACACTGTGCCAGAGCATTCCCACTGTCCCCTCCAGACCTGTCCCTCCTCCAGCGGCTCTTCTCAGCAAACAGCACCTCCATCTTCCAGCTTCTTACCCAGACTCTCAAGCCAAACACCCAAGCATTATCCTCAATTCCTCCGTCTGGCTCATCTTCCATTCTAATCCATCAGTTCAACCCCCAAACATGCCTGGCCTCTGCCACTTCCACCTTCACCACTCCCCCTCGGCCCCACCCCCTCGCAGGTGCCCAGCTCCCTGCCTTCACTCTCAGGCCACCGCCGTCCACGGTCGACACGGCAGTCACGGCTCCTTAACACCTCCCTCCGACTGGACGGGAAGTAACCAGAGTCCCCAGCCAACCACACTGCCCACCGTGACCCACGCCAGCCTTCCTTCATCTCCTTCACTTCACCAGTTCACCTCCACCTCAGGCCCTGCGCCCGCTGCACGGAAACATTTTTCTCCAGGAGTGTCCACATGGCCAGTCCACTCTGATCGTTCAGGGTCCAGGTGAAAGGCCACCCTCAGAAGCCTGAGCACTCAGTACACTGCAATTTCAGGGTTTGGTTTTCTTCATGGCACCTAGCATGATCTGAAAAGTTCTCATTTTCTTTCTTGTTGCCCATTTCTACCCATTAGAAAATAAGCTTCGTGGCTTACCTTGCTCACTGCAGGTGGTAAATAAATGGATTTTTGTATGAACCCCCAGTCAATAACGCCCCCTTCCATAATCTCCATGGCTCTGTCAGCCATGCAGTTACACCCCTCCCTCAGAGACCAGCTTATAATCGGAGTCTGCCCACCTGCAACCCTCCCCTAAAAACACCGTTTTACTTTTTACAAATTCAAGAAGGCCTGCAGGATTCCAGAATTTGATGAACAAGTCCACGTGCAACTCTGCCACTTTATAATCGAGTACAAGGCCAGGCACACGCCAGGTGTGCACCACACAGTGCGGGAGTAAGCATGTGACTGCGTGGCCTTTCAGGGATGACGGCCGTTTCGATGTCATCAGAATCAACCTCTTGGAGGCAGGCGCACACATGCTCAGAGAACAGCAAGAGGCACCACGGCCCGAATAAGGACAGACCTGTCACCAACTGTAACCGCAAACCCACACCCCTCCTCTGCCTCACTCACCGGGGTCTGTCTCAGATAAACAGGAACAAACCCAGCTCGTTTCCAGAACCTGCAAAGATACAAAAAGAGGTCACCGCGTGCAGCTTCTGAGGGCAGCTGACATGAGAGGATGGGAAGGGTGGTCAGCGGGTGGCTGACAAACACACCGCCTGGAAAGGCGCACACACCCCACAGAACTCTCGTTCTCGGGACACCGAGGCCACGGGGTGACGTGAGGAAGGAGGGGCAGGCAGACCCTTACTTGAGGAGCCTGGGGGTCAGGCCATAGGACACGCCCAGGTAATCCAAGCGCTCGGCAGGCCTCTCGCTCAGTTTGAGGAGTAAGGGAGGCAGGTCCTTCCGAGGAGTGATGACCTCTTCCAACAAGCTGACGGCCTGGAGGGTGCCAGGAAGAGAACACAGTCCACCCAGCAGAGGGGAGGGAGCTTAGTGATATTCCCAAGCACCCCCACCATACCAGGCTCGGCCCTAAACACGGCAAAAAAACGGGACAGATTTGTTTGTTTGTCTGTTCCCTGGTTTTTAAAATACAGGCACACCGCAAGGTCTAGTAATCATTCCCAAGTACACCAAACACCTGGACACGCATGAAATCACACTGCTCCAAACCCAGAATTCAGGAAAACAGCCACAGTTTCAAAACGCCTAACCATTTAAAAAGAGACAGAGGCAGGGTCCTGAAGATCCAGCTCTGCCACCAGGTGGCTGTGTGACCTGGGAAGTGACACACCTCCAAGCCGGCCCTTAAATACAAGCCCCTCGCCTGCCTCCTGAACAGGCATACTGTGAAAAGCAAGTGACTTGTGTGTGAAAAACTGCTGCAGTTCGTGGCCTTAATGATCCTACCAAGAGAGACACGACTTCCCTTAGTCTGGGCTCAGTGACGGAGGAGGGGCCGGCCGAGTGCGGGGGCGAAGCTGGCGCGCACTTCCGCGTTACCTGGGAGCTCGCTAAGACGCAGATCTCGGGGCCCCACCCCCGCCCTCTGATTCAGGAGGCCTGGGGCAAGGCTCGAGAACTGGCATTTTTAACAGGTGTCCAGGTGACGCTGATGATGCTGATCTGAGGTTCTCCACTCAAGTGCAAGAAGCTTCTCCAAAACAGGAGGAAATCTGCTAGTGCGCAGAGAGCCCAGACCACTGAACAGCTCTTGGTGCTCCCGAAGACCCAGAGAACCACCCTCCCGGGAACAAGGAGTTCAGCCGAAAGACGCTTACCTCGCTGCTGACCGTGTGAATTTCCTGTGACGTCTCAAG
Source organism: Ursus americanus (assembly GCF_024610735.1). NCBI lineage: Eukaryota > Metazoa > Chordata > Mammalia > Carnivora > Ursidae > Ursus > Ursus americanus. The sequence goes on along the minus strand of NC_142150.1, from coordinate 20,695,848 downwards.
GACCTTTTCCTCAAGGCAAGGGAATCTGCCTTCGAAGTACATCTGCAGCAGCTGCAGAGCTCGGCTGCCGTAGCCCATCTGTGAGCCAGCACGGAGGGAAACAGAAGGAAGAGAAAGGTTCTCAATCTGTCTGAACCACCTCTACGCCCCCGTACTGCTTCCGGAAAGCCTTCACTCCAAGTCAAACTACGCTTGGCAGAAAACTAATGAAATCCCTCAGTGAGGTCAGAGCAGAGACCCGAAGAACGAGCACGCTAGCACCCTCACTCTCACACCATCTAGCCTGAGCAGGAGGAGGGCTGGTCCCCAGAGCAGCAAGGCTCAAATGGACGTCTCCACAGCTGACTCCTCTGTGGGGATTTCTAAGAGACAGGAGGAAACCGTGGAAAGCAGGTCAGGTGCACAAGTGCCCTGTCTTCACAAAAGAAAAGCAAGCACATACAATCACCCTGCCCACCTGCCCACCCCAAGCCCCACTGAAACTGTCCATGGCAGAGGAGTACCTGGAACTGCTTACTCCTTGACTAGCCATCCATCCCAACAACCACACCTGCCCTAAGGAGCCGCCAGCAGCAGAGCTGCAGCTAACAGAGCCCAGCAGGCTGGAGAGACCCGAGGACGTGTTACCCCTTGATAATCCGGGTGAACAGCAATGCGAACAACCCTTCCACCTGAAAGGCCGCCGAAGTCTGGGTCTTGGAACTGTGTGGGAGACACAAGCCAGGAAGTGAGCCACAGAAACACCCCCAACACCGCCAGCTTCACTCACTCGGCCACACCACGGGAAAGGGGCAGCACCTGTTCGGACACCGTCCACGGAATCAGGTCCCCTGAAGCCTTCTTGCCTCGAGACAGGCTGTTCAAGATGGACTGGCGAGAAATCTCCCCCTCGAGGCACACCTACGGGGGAAGCAGGACAGTGCAGACAGCCAGGCCAGAAGCAGGTGTCCAGCCCACTCACAGAACATCCTCAACGTTCTGCTGCTTCCTGGAGAGGCCAGCTGCTTCCACTCCAGTTCGGGCTTAACCCTATCACGGGTTCCTCCACTTCCAGGGGAAGCTTCGTGACTATGCCTGGGGGGCATCCTGACACCGTCACTCGTAAGGCAGAACACACACCTCCTCCTGGCCCAAAGGGCAAAACTAGGCTGACGAGGGTCTCCACGCACGGGGTGCAAGTGTGCACATGAATTAAGGCACACTCTGCACGACACAGTGCCAATCCGCGAGGACTCTGAGCTGTACCGGGAGAACGGGTCAAAACAGCATGGCACGTGCAGAAATGAAATGCAGTACGGCCTTGAACTATGCAGATTATGAGTATCTGACAAGCTGCAAAAAAACAAGACGCAGATTTCCTACCACTATGCTCTCATGTTTATGCAGAGGAAAATATATACAAATGCGTAAGCAGGGGCGCCTGGGTGGCTCAGTCAGTTAAGCATCGGCCTTCAGCTCAGGTCAAGATCCTGGGGTCCCAGGATCGAGTCCCACATTGGGCTCCCTGCTCAGCAGAGAGTCTGCTTCTCCCTCTGCCTCCCCCGTTCATGTGCATGTCCGTGCTCTAATAAATAAAATCTTAAAAAAAAAAAAAAAGAAAGAAAAAAATGCCTAAGTACATGCCAGGCATTAAAAACACTATTTTTTCCAATCTGTATCTTCTAATCTTAGAAGTACAGGTATTGCTTTTGTAATAAAGGAGGAAAAGAAACAAACAAGTTCTCTTTTAGGAGGAGCCCTAAGTCAAAATACGAGTGGCCAGTTCTGACCTCTCCTCCAACAGTGGGGCGTCGGGTTTCCGTCGGTAGTGGTTTCCTCCCACGCACCCTAATCACCTGCCTCCAATCTCCCAGCCACTTGGCTCCACACCAGGAATCAACACCTCCCCCCACGCCACAGTTACTGAGCCATTAATCCCGGATTCCTAAATGGTTCCCCAAATCCCGGCCACCATACCTGGATGACCGCAAGCACTTCGGGCAGGGCATTCTGAGTGGGGGGCACCGGGGGCAGGAGGCAGAAGAGAAGGTGAGCAGGCGCATCAGAAAGCATCTGGAGATCATTGGGAGAGTTCTGGGGAGCACAAACACAAGTCCGTGAGAACCACTCCTCTTGCCCTTTACTCGAGAGGCCGCTCCGGAGTCACTGGCTGACTGAAGGCCCGCCCTCCCCAAAGCCAAGCAGCGAGCTGAAACCCGGCTAAGCGCCTTTCTAGTTACGTCAGCCAGTCAGCCTGAGACCCTCCGAAATGGCCTAGCAGGGACTTCGCCTCAAATGTTGGCTGTCATCTCTACACAAGTGCTGGGGCTACGGAGGAGGCCCGTGCCTCATCAGCACTGTGGATTTCACGGCTGGGGCATGAACTTTTCCTGAGAAGACATTGCTATTTCAAGAAAACCTATCACCACTTCTAACACCCAACTCTTCAGCCTTCTGTTGAAGGGTGTTCATAAAAATGCTATCTAGATCCTCACGAAGTGTCCTTCCCAACATGCCCTTCAGTTCTGAAGACTTTCAAATATTCTAAACTCCCACTCGGTGCTCCTTAAAAAGAGCCCAGAGGTACAAGGCTGGCCTCGGTCAGTCGGCGCCACCACGTAACCACTGCTACGCCACCTGAGCCCGTCTGTTTAGCAGACAAGTGAGAAACACAAGAACCCATTTTAAAATAGGCAAAGCTCTCCACCCTCCCCAGCTGCCAAGCAAGGAGCTACGTGCAGGAATTCCACACTCTGTATGCAACGCTAGGAGCCCAAGACAGGTCTGAACAATGGGAAATGCAATCTCTCCAGCAAGATCAGTGGACCGTGACATCAGGACATCTAAGTCCCCGTACAATGGTCACCTGAGCCATCAGGTAATAAAAGATACGAAAAGCCAAAAAAGGGAATGTCAGAACTAAAGTTCAGCCAAGGGCTGGCTGCAGTTACCTTGTAGTGAGAAGCCACATAGAGGGCCATAAGCCTTTGCAGGAAAACTTCGGAGGCCTTGTGATAGCAAAAGAGGGTATCTCTGTTAACGTAGTAGCTGGGTCTGGAGTTAAGCAGCCAAAACGAACCAAAGAGGGCCCCAAACAGGACATATTGCTTCCAAAAGGGACTGGGCATCCTCCAGAGAAACCCCATACTGTAGGGAAGGAACAGCAAGGAAACGGAGAACATTCAACGTTCCCCCTCCCTGGAGCAGCAGCCTATGGAACAAAGGGCCGAGGCCCTCTGTTCAATGCTTTCATTGCCCCCCTCCCATCACAGGGCTCAGACGCCAGGAGGATACAGCTCGCAGGCCTCAGGGAGGGGGCAGCCGGAGACTATCCGGGTGATGTTGAGGCAATCCAGGCACAGCAGGTCGTTCAGCCACTTCTCCACCGCGTCCCCGGGGGCGTATCGGATGGACTCCTGCAGGGAGACCTCATGCAGTGTTCGCGCTGCTCCCCACAACACACACGCACATGATGAGAAACAATTATTAGATGTGTTCTGTCTAAAAGAGCAAGGCAAATGTTCTACTTTCTCTATGTCACCGGCCCATATTGATACGGCTTGAGAATTTAAACTGAGTGGTTTTGAACTGTTCTGGGGGGATGTTCAATTTGCCATGACACTCATCCCACAGGGATCCCACTAAGTCAGTGCGACCATGCCCTGAGGCAGTGACAAACAAGCGCCCAACCCAGAAGGCCTGGGTCAGCCTCCCACCCAGTCACTGGCTTGCTGTTCCCTGGGGAAAGCAACTCCACCTCCTGGGGACCCAACTTCTGTGCCTGATGGCAGGACAGTCTGGTACCGCCCATGCTGGTATGAGGAGACGATCCCACAAGAGAATCTGCAGGGACCTGCTGTGGACGGGTCCGGTCAGAGCGCTGGGGGTACCTGAGGCCAGTCTGGCTGTCGCTGTGGCCTTGTTCTCAGCGGTGGTGCTGATCTGGCTCTGGGCGCTCTGCTGACGGAGCTGCTGGATCAGCTTGAGGGACAGGGACCGGCCAGTGCCCTCGTAGCTAGGAGCAAAAGCAAAGGCCGTCGGGCATGACGTCCCAACTCCACCCTCTAGCAGAGGACGGACAAGGACCGTCCTCACCCTGCTGCCGTCTGGACTCCCAGCAGAGCGTGCACACGCGCGCAGGAGGCAAGGCAGCCCGGAGGCTCAGCTGGGGGCCGGCGGGCCCGGGCTCGAGTCTGGCGCGACTACCTCGCGCCTCTGGCCAAGGACCTCACCCTCTTTAAGCCTCATCCTCAAAAGTGGGTTATTCTACACACCTCGCAGGACAGTGCTGGGAACTAAAAAAAATAAGGACTGGAAAGATGATGCGAATAAAGCCTTCAGCATAACAAACTGGAACACCGGAAAATGGCCGGTGAGCGAGCTGCCACTGGAGTAACGCACCTGAAGGAAGGCAGAGAGTGCTTCCGGTTCGGCAAATCGAGACTGAATAAACCCACCACCTGTCATTCCTTTCATCCCTACTTTCACTGAGCGCGACACACAATTAATAAAAATTTGGGGGAAAAAAAAAGGAAATCGTCTTTACTCTGGTCACCAAAACAGCTCTTCTCATTTGTATTTCCTCCTTGAGTCACGGTGTAGGTGATGCGGGGGGCAGACTGCTCAGTGGGTCATTTATATTCAGTATTATGTCACCTCATGGTACTATGATAATGTTTAAAGACTATATAAATACTTCCTCTTACTCAAACACTATTTTTAAAGAATGATCAAAAAATTGGGATTTTGAGATATTTTATTCTCCTTCCTGGGCACACATAACAAAGCTTTCTCAAAGGAATTCCATTTACTTATTCAAAAAAGAAGAAAAACAAGTAAGCACAAGCAACAAAACAATCTTTTGTGCTTCAAAGGACATTATGAAGAAAGTGGGGAACAAAACAGAAGGGAAGAAAATTTTTGTAAATCAAGTAACACATTTGTACCTTGAACCCTTACAACTCAATAATAAAAAGACAAATAAGCCAAACAGAAAATGAACAGAGGATGTGAACAGCTATTTCTCCAAGATCTACAAATGGCAGATAAGACACCCCACCTCACCAGGCGTCAGGGAAACGCAAATGAAGCCCATAACGAGACACGACTTCACACTCACTAGGATGGCTATAATCAAAAAGACAACACGCGTGCTGGCAAGGACACGGACAACTTGGAAATCTCATACGCTGCTGGTGGGAACTTAAAATGGTGCAGCTGCTTTAGAAAATACTCTGGCGGTTCCTCAAGCAGCTAAACGTAAAGCTACGATATGACCCAGGAATTTCACTGCTAGGTATATCCTCAAGAGAACGGAAAACATGTCCGCACAGAAAACCTACACACAAATGTCCACAGGAGCATTAGTCCTGACACCCAAAAGACAGAAGCAACCCCAATGTCCATCAACGGGTGCATGAGCAAACAAAATGTGTATAAACATACAATGCGATATCATTTGGCCACTAAAAGGAAGGAAATCCTGACACAAGATACACGGATGAACCTTGAAAACATTATGGTAAGTGAAAGAAGCCAGTCACAAAAGACCCCACATGGTTTGAGTCCATCTACATGAACGGTCTAGAACAGGTAAATCTATAGAGACAGAAAGTAGACTAGTAGTCCCCGAGGCAGGGGGCTAGGGAGGGATTAGAGGGTGATAGGTAAAGGGTACGGTTTTTCTTTTGGGGGTGATGAAAATGCAAAACTGATTGTGGGGCTGGCTGCACGACGCTGTGCTGATACTAAAAATCACTGAATTACACACTCCAAGTGGGTAAACTGTATAGTACATGCATTATGTCTCAATAAAACTATTAGCAAAAAAAAGTAAAATCCATTTTATTTAATATTTTCAGTATAAGTAAAGCAAACACAATAATAAATCTGTAACACAGAATTATCTCTTCAAGATGTGATTTACACAAAGAAATCTTTCCAATATTGAAGATATATACTTACTGACCTGGAAAGAGCTCACAATACGTTGTTACACAAAAAGACAAATTAAAAACAATATGTAAACTATGTTTACACTCTTGTTCAAAATAAAAAAGTAAAATAAATGCATAGAGAATGTATAACAAAATTCTAACAGAAGCTATCTCTTAGTGGTGATACTATCAGTAACTTTTCTTTTTGCTTGCCTGTTTTTCCTAATGGTTCTACAGCAAGCATAAACTAAGTATTTCAAGTATCTAAACAAAGCCCTCGAGCCAGTATAAGATTGCTGTCTTGGGGCGCCTGGGTGGCTCCGTCGGTTAAACATCCTACTCTTGGTTTCCACCCAGGTCACGATCTCAGGGTCGTGAGATCAAGCCCTGAGTCAGGCTCCATGATCAGTTGGGAGCCTGCTTGGGATCTTCTCTCGCCCTCTGCCCCTCCCCCCACCTTGCTCCCAAATAAATCTTAAAAAAAAAAAAAAAAGACGACGACGACGACTGCTGTCTGATACTAATTTGATAGTTGCTGTAACACTGTATTTTCACACGGCTCGATCATCAGTACTGCCCTGTGCTCTCTGAAACCTAATCAGGCCTAGAGACAGAATGAGACCCTCACCGCTGGGGTTATGAAATTCTTCAGTCTTGTGCTGCCCATTCACTGTCAGGTCAGAGGTGGACACCGCTCATTAATGAGACTAACTCCAACGTGCACAAACCCCAGGAGAGACGGAAGCAGCTCCCACAACTCTGACTTCGGGAACTGGACCGACGTGCCCCAACCCAGGCATGTTCACTCATGCAGTCTAATGGGCAAGAACCTACAGTGGGAGCAATGACTCCCACCCGAGCTGCTTACCCGTTGATGGTGGATGCCATGAACACAAGGTAGGGGCCCAGGAGGCTTTTCACCAGGGGCAGGGGGATGGCAGCGGCTTCATCAATCACAACGAGCTCGGCCTGACCCAGTTTCACAGCATCTGCAGGATGTATATACTGTGGGGAAGAAAAGTGGATGTTATTACCCAGCCACCCCAGGGCCACAGCTGTGATTCCTGCAAGGCCTCATAAAGGCCACTCACTGTCCCCTCTCTCTCCCCCTTCCCAGTTCTTCTTTCTCTCACTCCTCTTCCCACATTTCCTTGGCAGGACAAAACAGAATGAGCTTGGAGACAGACACCTAGGTTCGGAAGTTCACCACCGATTATGTGCCCCTGGATGGGTCACATAGCCTCACGGCCTCAGACTCCTCTCCTGTAAAGTGGAGGAAATACCTATCTGATGGTTGCTTGAGAGAAACTTCGGGGAAATCTAGAAAATGCCCTGGCTGGTGCCTAGCCTCATACTTATAAGTGGGGCTCCCTCTTCCTTTCTTCTCTGTCTTCTCATGCTTCTCCCCAGCTTTGCTCTGGCCAGGGAGCCAGAGCAACAGCCTCACCCCAGCGAAGGTGGCAGATGGGATGATGCCAGGTGTCTCTAGCACCTACTACACACTAGGTCCTGTGCTCCCTGCTTGCACACTGTCATTATTAAGGCCAAGTCTCCCTGCACTGGTGAGGACACTTCTAAGACTTGATTCCTTCCTAATACACACACACTCACATATCCTTAACTATACTATTAGCTTGGCCACCTAATACCACAAACTTGCCCTAAGTTTGGCATCCTTACGCATACAAACCACCCCTTCAGTTTCTTCAGGGCTTCCTGCTATTTCTAAAGTTTGTGCAAGGCCACGAAGAGGTATTTTACAGGAGAGGAAACCTGAACTAACATAAAGACACACAACCTCAGTAATCAGTGCGATGCCATTTCACACACAGACAGGTAAAATATAAATACCCACAAAGCACCCAGTGTTAGTAAGAACTTGAGGAAAACAAAGAATTAAAAAAAAAAATAAATGCTGGTCGGAAGGTAAACTGGTACGCTTTTTTAAAGGAGAATTTGGCAAAATCCAAGAAAGGGAGAAATCTGTGCATACCCTAAATCGAATAGTTTCACTCCTAGAAACATAAACAAACAGTAGTATAAACATACAATGCTTGAAATCAACCAGAGCTACAAACTTCAATCTGGACAAATCTTGAAAACAAATGCTGAGGAACAAGGCAGGCCGAAAAAGGACAAGTATAGTACTTTACCATTCATGGATGCCTAATTACCTAGTAAAATACAAACACAAGATCTGAAAAGAAACACACCAACCCAGAGTAGAGTTACCTATGGGGAGTGGAAGAAGGAGGGAATGGGATGGGGAGGGGTACCACAGGGGCTTCAGCTGTGTCTCTGATGCTTTATATCTTTAAGACAGAAGTAAAAATGACTTTTAAAATATGAAATAAACACAGCAAACAACAAAGTGTCGACGTTTCTTAGGCTTAAGTGCTCGGATTCTGAGAGTTACCTTGACCTCCATACTTTTCTGAAGTGTTTCACTACAAATAAGATCATCTAACTGCTTTGCTGGAAGTTGAATGATGGCTCAGGTAGAGAACAACTCTACTCAACTCTAACAGCAAATACACACCCTCAGTAGGGCCCCATGTCTTGGACTCTTTAAGGGGGAAAAAAACTAAACAAGCACCTCATAAAAGCAGCAGAAAGCAGCCCCCCAGAGAGGCATAGCTGACTTTAATCTAATATTCGTCTTTTTCTCAATTTCCAGCAAGGAGGAGGAGGCCTCAAAGGGACCCAAATGGAGCCTCATAAAGTCAGGTCACTTCTGTGTTTAAACTCCAGCCTGGAGACAAAGGGACTGTGGCAATACAAGCGGGTCTCTGATTACAAATCCAAAGAGCAGCAGGGGCTGAGCCTGGGCATTTCAGGGAATGGTTTTCTTTCTCTGGTTTGTGTATTTTTATTGAGTTTTAACAGGTCTCTGTATTCTCACTGTTGGTAGCCTGCCCTCCACCCCACCCGACCATCAGACTCCCCCCCCCCCTTTCAGTGAGGCTAAGGGAATCTGGCAAAAGTGGGAAGAAATGTACAGAAGGAAGAGATTTTACAAAGAGACTTAGTAGGAAAATATTAAGATCCTTAGGTAAAAGGCATCAACAACATTATTTACAATCTGGACCTTTGATGAAAGGCATACCTCCCTGACAGGTGGATACGTATCCCTTCGAAGGCATAAAGGTCATAAACTGCCAAGTTTACCTGGCCCACTTCCCACCCCAAGTCCGACATAATCGATGAGCCTCCTCCGCTGGGAGCCCAGGGGCCTCCATCCCTTCTGGAAGCCTGTCACACTGATACTTTCCTACAACTGAACAGAACTGCAGCCTTTGGACAAGTGGAGACCATTCAGGCTTCCAGAGCACTGGAGATTTATAGAGCTTTCAGGGAAACACTGTTTAGAAAGGAAAATAGGCCACTGGCTAAACCACAAAGATTCAGAGTACATCTTGCAAAGTTCTTTTTTTCTTTTAAATGAAGAGGCTGTTGTTCTAGTTACAGATGCACCATCTCAAAACCTATGTAACTAAGCAAAATCAGAACTGATGTCAGAACAGTGACTGTAGTTCTTTTAGCTGATTCGAATACGCGCAATCCCACTTACTCCATTTTCAAGGGATAAAACAGTAACTTTCCAACCTGGCGACATACGTTTGTGAGTTTGCTTGTAAGTATTCCTCGAGAAGAGGCTGAAAACCTGGACCAGGTTTATCATAAAACAGCAACACTGTATACAAGACACCCAATTACACAGAACAGGACATGACATGACGTAAAATGACCATATTTAAATACAGCAGGATGTGGCCCCACACAGCAGGGTTTTAGAATGAGCCTCACCTGAATGGTCTGTCTGTGTTCTCGGAATACGTTCACTCTTATCACTGCTTTGTTAAATTCGGGATTCAGAGACTGAATGATCTCATAATCCAGATGCTCCTGACGGAGAGTCAAATCAATGACAAGCGTTAGAAATTAAAAGTAAGCGGGCATTTCAGAGGCCTCACCTAAGATTTAAACCCAGCACTGGATCAAAGGAAGTTTTCATCCTAACTTCCTACCTGGTATTGCAGAGCGTCAAATCCTTTAAAGACAAATTCAAACAGAGTGTGGAGGTTATCAGGGCTTGGGGAGGTAACAAAGATATTGGAGTACCTGTTAAACAAAAGAAAAAGGTGATTTTTTTTAAGTAATTAGGAAATCCAAAAGGGACATTTAGGGAACATAAGGGGAAACAAGAGATTTTTGTTTGCCTTCTCACACAGGTGATTACCAGAGATAATAGCAGAAGGAAAAGAACACTTTTTAGGGAGGAAAAGTAAAGCAACTCCCAATCTGAGCACATTTTTCCTCCCGGACTAATGAAAACACATGCACGATGTGAAGGTAGCACGTCCCGGCAATCAGCTCCTGACATCCGTGAAGGCACACGACTCCCTCCGCGTGCACAGGCAGCGTGCTACTTCCCAAGCCTGCATCCTGGGACAAGAGGGTGGCCTCACAGTCATCACTAGCTGTGCTGACAGCGTTTCAGAACGTGAAGCCCGACAGCTCAATCAGCGCTCAAGCCAAGGCCGCAGCGAACCTGCAGGGGACACTGGCTGAGCGTAAAGGGTGCTGACAGCGAAGGTGCTGACGGGCCCCGCTGGAGCAGCAGGAACAAGAGACGGCAAGTCGGGCTGACCTCAGCCCCAGCACCACCGGCAATGACTTGCTGGGGCATCTTGAGTGACTCACTGAAACTCCCTGAGCCTGGGTTTATCCCACTGTGAAATGCTTACGGAGCTATTAGGAGCACCAAGCAAGATCATGCCTATGAGGACATGGTAAATTCTAGGTCCGTTATCTCTGTCTGTGAAGCTGAAGTACACCCTCTTCTGACAACTGCATGAATCTTCTGCCCAGGGCAAAAGAACAGAAAGGAACATCACACTCAAAGGCAGCTCCTCAAAAGCAAACAAGATGTCCTACTGACCGAAATCATTAAAATGTCAAACGTGTACTTTTCGCAGTCAGCAGAGATGGTCACATATATTCCCACCTCCTAAAGAGCTTTAGGTTTCTTACTCCTGTTTCTTTGCTTTTGTACATCTGTCCCACTTTTTTTGTGTGTTTGTTCAACTTTAAATAGTGATCGCAAAGGTCCTGGTGTATGTATCCATGCGCCTGCACACATGTGTGCACCCCTAGGGGGATGGGGGGGAACCAGTGTCACTGTGTCTAGACAGGAACCCACAACGTAGAGACTCACACAGGAGCCCGCACAGACCCAGGGACGGTCTCCTGGTCCCTTGACTCCTATCCCGCACACTTATTCCTCAGAGCTCAGATTTCCCAAAGAGGGGGAATGAGACCTCCTTACCCAAAAGCCACTGCCCCAGCAATAGCCAATCCCAGAGCTGCAGACTTCCCCCTTCCTCGGGCAGCCGTGAGCGCGACAGTACTCCTCAGGGTCTTTTCCGAGATGCCCTCGATGAACTTTAAGACAGCTTTGGCCTATGAAAAGAGAACCCTATTAGGTGAGCTTTGAGAAAGACCAAGTTTCAGCCATCTACCACCACTACTGTGGAGAAGTCGAAGCAAAATCAAAGGGGGCCAGTTCTAGCGAGCCAGGAGGCAAGGCTCAGCACTTGGGCTTCTTACTGCCTGGTCATCTCCTCTCAGTCTCAGAGCTTAAAATGCCACTCAGATGCTGGGAACACCCAATTCTAGACCTCTTCCCAACCCATCAAACTCCTGTATACACACCATTGTCCCTACATGTCTCCACCTGTACGTCTGTCAGACTTCTCAGACTGACCTGAGGGGAACCCAAAGCGTCCCCCACCAACCTCCTCCATCGACAGTCTTCCCCATCTCAGTTAACTGTCCCACTATTAAGGCCAGGAGCCTCTCCATTTTCTCCCCACACCTGATTCACCAGCAAAGCCCATCAGTGCTACTTTCAAAATATATACGATCCTACCACCCCTCACCAGTGTCCTCCTCTGCCACACTGCTCCAAGCCCCCATCCTGTCTTCCCCATTATTACAAGAGACTCCCAGTTAGTCTTTCTACTTCCGTCTTTGTTCCCCTACAGTCTAGACTCAACATAGCAGTCAGAGGAAGAATTTTAAAATTCAGCCTGGGGATCCCTCCGGCAGCTATGCTGACAGACTGGACACGTGAAACCTTCCATGGGCGCCCACCTCTCAGAGAGTAAGTGCCAGCCCTTCGGGGCCACGTGGCTGTGGGGCATGACCTCTGTCATCTCCTCCTACTCTCATCTGCTCACTCTGCTTCACCGCAGGCAGCCTCCTTGCTGGTCCTCGAGCACACCGAGCAGACTCCTACCTCAGGCCTCTGCACCTGTGGCAGAAGTAGTCTCCCTCCAGACGGCCCTAGGGCTCGTTGCCCCAACTCCTTCAAGGCTTTGCTCGAGGACCACCTTCTGAACCAGGCCTCCTAGAACCACAGCACTCCCGATCCCTCTTTGACACTGCTTCTCCATCGTATACAGCACCTTCTATTACACGTCAGGACTGGCCTGTTTCCTTGACTCACTGTCAGACTCAACCCACCCAAACGCAAGCTCCACAAAGCAGGTGTGCCCCTCCTTTTTACCGCTGACTCCAGTGCCTAGGGTCGTGCCTGGCACCTAGGAGAGCAAGATGCCAGAGGCACAGAACGAGAGGAGGAACCACAACACTACTCGGGGGCCAAACTCTACTCCCCTACTGGGATCTGCCCTGGGAACAGGCCAAGGTTGGGAAGAAGGCCAGATGGTCCAGCCTGGCAGTTGCCTTACACTGGGCTTACAGTGAAGTTGCCTTACACACCCAGGCAGGGACACTAAAGAAGATACTGACGAGGCACAAGCCCAGGCAGCTGGAAGGGAAGGAAGGGGACAAGCTCCAAGAAGCCAGAGTCTCTCCAGATGGAAACACTCAGAGGAGAGCCAGGTCCTATTCATCCTAACTTGGCTTTTGCTGAGCACTGTATTTTGCTCTTTTGTTGCTTACTGCTGAAAAGTTTTAAACTCTAACAAAACATAACTAGGAAAAATCTAACGTAACAGAAGGGTAAGATATCTGGACTAAAAATGCATTCTGGGGGCGCCTGGGTGACGCAGTCGGTTGAGCATCTGAATCTTGGTTTTAGCTCAGGTCATGGCCTCATGGTTCATGGGATCAAACCCCATGTCAGGCTCCCTGTTCGGCAGGGAGTCTGCTTGAAGATTCTCTCCCTCTGCCCCTCCCCTGCACAGACGCACATTCTCAAATAAATAAATCTTTTTCTAAAACAATATGCTAAAATGAAAAACCAACCGCCCCAAAATAATTTACAAAACAAAAAAACCTGGGTGACCGGTAATTATATGAAAAAAGTACCACTTTTCTCATAATTCAAGCAACACAAATCAGAACAGTGATCCTGCGTTCCCACAGCACAGGGCTGGTAGGCTTAGAAGTTTAACCATAGCCAGTGCTGGCAAAGTATAGGGAAAAAGGCGTTTTCACACTGTTGCTGGTTCCATGAACCGGCGCAATACCCATTTTAACGCATGCGCACACACACTCTAATCCAGCAGTTCTGGAAACTTATCCAAGAGATAGTGCGTATTTGTAAGAAGGTCCTAACAGCATTGTTTACAACAGGAAAAAAGCTGGAATCAACCCAAATGCCTGCTAGGGGACCACTTACACTATACAGTGTAATCCCTTCACATATTTTTTAAATCTCCATTTGTATGCACAGAAAAAGTTCCAGAAGAACACATGATAAACTGTTAATGGCAGTTGTCTCTGAAGAGTGGGACTGCCAAGTAGAAACACCATTTCCAATTTTTAACGCACACTCTTTCCTACTTTGTGATTTTTTTCTATGTATTTTCTCACATTACTGTTTTTACAGCTTTTCCCTCTTCTGCCCTTTCTCCAACCTCTTACTCATTTCCTCTCTCTGACAAAGGAGACCAGGAAGTGGCTCAAAGCAGCCTAGAGCCTGCAGCCTGGGCTGCAAAAAGAGCTATGTGGCCGATAATTCTATTTCTAGAACGAACAGGGAAATCAGCCTGCTGGGCCTCCGCCCCAAATGGGAGGTGTCACTGCAGCTGTTTTCCATCATGAGGGCAGAGCCCAGTGCCAAGAGGCCTGGACTGATCCTCTGGCTGGACCAGAACCCTGAACACACCTGACAGCTTGAAGGCCTCTGGGCACTGCCCAGTCAGTTCCCGCTCAGCCCAGGAACCACTAGAGAAGCTGAGTCTACCAGCCCTGGCCACCTCGGCGAGCACAGAAATGCATTCTGGAAGCTCTCTCCCAGCCCACTCACTATCTGTACCTAAAGATCAGGTCCACCCCACCACAGAGGCCCTATCAGGCCTTACTCTACAACCAGGTAAATACAAGGGGCCTCAGCCTCTCCCCTCACTTCCACACAAAGCAGAAGCAAAAATCTTTTTGTCACTAAAACTTAACTGAAATGGAAGAATACAGATCTATTACCCTCTCTTGGAAAAAGAGCTGGGGGGTTCCTCTTTAAATTCAATCCATCTCCCCTGCACCCCACCCCCCAGACCCTCTACTCCCAGGACTAACGACCTGGGGTGGAGGGGAAGGTAATCCCTGGACTTGTTATAAACACGGATGACAGAGAGTAGCCCTGGTGTTGCTGCATGAGTTCACGCAAGAGAAAAGGTCCCTTCCCCAGGAGGATCCAAGTCCTGACTTGTCCTAACTTGGCTTCCGTTGCTTTCTGAATGTTCTATTTTCCCTCTGCACTATCTATCCTGGGGCAGGGAAGTTCGGAACGCCACACTTACCTGGTCTAGGGTCTTGCAGCAATCCACCAACACACCCACAGGCTGGGTGTCCTGCAAACTCTCCTTCAACTCCCTCAGCTCCAGGTCAGAAGGACCAAGACTCTCATCCTACCAGAGAGGAGAGGAGACAGTATGCCACTGCCACGGAAGGGTCCTCACAAAAAACGGCCTCGCCCTGATTCCTGGACTGCTGGCTGACTCACCGGGGTCTGGGGAGGTAGGGCCTCAATGCTGGCAGCATGTGAGGAGACGGGCAGGATGCTGAGCTGGTCATCGATGACGAGACACTTCTTACAAGAGGCCAGAGAGAGAATAAATCTGAGAAACAAAACGGTCATGAGGTGTTGAGGGGGAAGAAGGGTAATGTCTACACAACAAAGGTGTGGCTTTTCTTCGAGAAAATCATTTGGCCCCCACATCTCTAAGAAAGCTAGAGAAAGCCAAAACCCAGTTGTAGGGCAGTGCGAGAGGATTCTGAGCCTCCCTACAAGGCACCTGAATGTGTTTTTTTTTTTAAGATTTTATTTATTCATTTGAGAGACAGTGAGTGAATGAGAGAGAGAACAAGCAGTGGGAGGGGGCAGAGGGATAGGAAGTAGTAGACTCCCCATGGAGCAGGGAGCCTGATGTGGGGCTCCATCCCAGGACCGCGGGACCATGACCTGAGCAGAAGACAGACACTTAACCGACACCTGGTGCCCCCCAAACGTGCTTTATACAGCAAAAGAGAATACCCAGAACTGTCTTGAGAGACAGGTTACAAGCACTCCTACTGTGCACAACCATCACTGTGCCTTGTGTCACACAACCTTTTCCAACCCTCTTAGCTCACCCTTTGAGGACTGAGCTGTCTCAGGCCATCCTTCAATGGGGAACTCCAAACCCACCCTACAAATGATCACCAGTCACACAGGGAAACAAACCCATACACAAATGAATTTACCTTCTGCCACAAGGAAGAAAAAATAAAGACGAGGCAGAAGAAAGAAAAGCTCCCTTAAGAAATTAACACAGATGCTCCCACGGGTAGGAAAACATGTGTTTGGCTAGAAAATTCAAACTCCTCCAACAGCGCAAGAAGAGAGCCCCAACAGCTACTATCCCAGGCTTCCTATTGTTCTATCTGGCAGCACGCGGCCACCCCCCTCCCCCGACCTACTCTGTCTACTGAGCGAAAGCACCAGAGACGATGAAAACTGGAAAGGCACCAAGCTTTGAGGCCAGGACCTCTAAACCTCAGCACTAGCAACGTTTCGGACCAGATGATTCTTGCTTGTGGGGCTGTTCTGTTCGTTTTAGGCCGTTCAGCAGCATCCCTGGCTTCTACTCACTAGATGCCAGTAGCGTCTCCCGCCCCTGCCAATGCTCTCCCCCAAGTCATTGTTTCCAGACGTTGCCAAATGGCCCCTGTGAGCAAAACTGCTCTAGATGAGGACGACCACTGATCCAGGCCATGGCTTCTCATGGAGTTTCACAGGCTGCTAACCAGCGTTCCCTACGAAAGGGCTCTGTGGTCAAATAAATCTGGGAAACGATCAGTAAAATAGGTCCCTGCTGCTGCAAGACTTTTCAGAGGCTATGACAGGCTAAAGTGAATCTTCACACAGGACAAACTGTATCAGAGCTTCTCAGACACAACTGGCCAGAAACCCTTTCAACATAAAGTCCCTCTTAAAATACTAGTGTTCTGTGAAACACATTTTGGGAATCTGTGACCCAGACAAATTACCCCTTTGACAGAAGAGTAAGCTAAAAGCCAGAGAGGAGGAGGACTTGGTTCAAGCCCCAGCTCCCCACTCACTTTCACTGCCTCCAGCTGGCTTCCCAACCAGCACTGCCGTCCGCAATCTCACCGCTCTGGACCCGTGCTAACCGCCCTCAGACAAAAGCACAGCTTTCGGCTGTGCTTCCCACCACGGCTCCCCACAATTAAGGGAGAAATGTGCCTCAGACCTACCTCTCATTAAATCTTCCCACCACATCCTGATGGGCCTCGGTCCTGTATCTTGAATGCACATCCTAAAACAGACAACACCCGTGAACAAAAACATCCCAAAGTAACGCTGAGGCTCTGGGTCTAAACGCAAGGCCGTTCTAACAAGCAACCCCGGGACAAAGGAGGCGCCGGAGCAACTGCTGGAAATCCAGTGCCACGTAACCTGCTGTGCTAAACGGCCCGACTGCTCTTTGCCAGAACTGGGATCATCAAACACTCAATGTAGTGTTTTCTATTATATCAAACTTCCTCTCATCTCAACTTTGACGTTTTTCCACATTTTATCCAGCATCGTAAAATGTCTTCACTCGTTCAATAAAACGTACATACCAACTGTGTGCCAGACATGCTGGGTATACGCTGGTATTTAATGAAACATGACCTCTGTGCTCATGGAGCCTATGGTCTAGTGGTTGGAGGGAAACAAACGAGTAAAATTCTGGCAAATGCTACAAATGAAAAAAAGGATGCAGTGATAGCGAATGGCAGGGGGGTGGTTACTTACATGCGATACAGAGGGAAGGCCCTCTGAGGTGAGAGGCAGGCAGCCACATGAAAGGGGGAAGAAGGACAAACAAACTGACGTGGGTACAGGTTATTCATTCATTCACAAGCACTGAGTGATTACTAAATGCCAGGCACTCTTCCAGGATCTGGGAGTGCACCAGCGAGGAAAACAAAGTCCCTGATCTCACGAAGTTTAGAGACAAGCACAGGAAGTCAGACAGTAAACAAATAAATATGTAACATCAAATAGTTGCCAAATGCTCTGAAGAAAAATAAAGCAGGTCACGCATTTCAAACAGGGTGTGAGGAAGACCACACTGAGGAGGTGGTGTCTGAGCAAGGACTTGAATGCAGCGAGGAAGAGGGCTACGCGGATATCCCACCGGCCACAGCAAGTGCTCGGGCCTTGAGGTGAGAGCATACTGGGCATGTCTGAGGACGCCTGAGGAAGCCAGAGGGGCCACAGTGGTAGGTGATGGGAAGAGCACTGGTGACAGGAAGCAGCTACTAAGGTTTGAGGAAAGTCCAGGTCACTGTATAAATGCAGCTCGTGAAAGCCTGAGGCCAATCCTAACACCATATCCGAGCAGGGCCACGGGATGACTGAAAACCTAAGAACTAAGAACATCCACGTGGCAATACTGATAGGGTCAGAGACCAGCTCTGCATCCACTCAGACATATTCCCATTCCTAACCATGTCCTCGGCTTTGGATGGAAACTACCCCTCCCAGAGTTGAAGCTCTTGCCAAACTAGGAGTGGAACTGGCAAATGTTCCTTCATTATCCAACAGGATGAGGACTGGTGAGGACATCTGTGCGTGGTCCCTTTTTTGCAATACACAAATGAGCCACTGGCATGGCTCTCTGCAGAATACCATTCCAGAAATGGAACTACGTAACAGCCGCGTCATACCTGAATCTCACTGGTATATATGTTGCAAACACCCGAAAGCAAATGTGAAATTCAGAGATGCCCAGGCACAGTCAGGGCCACTAACATTTCTCCACAGTGACCTTCTCATTACTTATAGTCAAAAATCTCCCAGCCCAGAGCCTGTGCTGACCACTCACTGGAGCTGTGCAACAGGAATTCTTAAAAGAAAGTGACCAACAGCAAAAACGCAGCTTCATCTGACCCGCCAGAGTTCAGTTAAAAACCATACACCTACCATGGTCATCGTGTACAGCTGCTTCAGTGAATTCATGGTCCGCAGGAGGATGACCACCAACCCACCACCTTCCACTGTCTCCACAGTTCTGGCCAGCAAGTTTGGAGTTAAAGCTTCAAAATCCTGGAAGAAGAAGAACTTGGAAAGGGCTGGTCATGCAAAGAGCACCGAAGACCAGGTGATAAAGTAAAAGGACGGCTTCAGAGAACAAACCCAAGACCACAGCCCCCACCCAACTCACCAGTATGGACACATACACACACACACCCCTTCCTGACAGGCAGAGAAGCGAGCCCAGCCCTGG
The DNA here is from genome assembly GCF_024610735.1 of Ursus americanus. NCBI lineage: Eukaryota > Metazoa > Chordata > Mammalia > Carnivora > Ursidae > Ursus > Ursus americanus. Next base: position 20,677,184 of record NC_142150.1, on the reverse strand, counting down.
AGAAGAGGGGTACCTGGTTTTGTATGTCAAGTGTGTCTAATAATCTCAGACAAAATCCTATTTGGGAAGAAATCCTCCCATCTTCACTGATCCGCACTTGCATTTCACAAATCCCTCATTCAGTTTTGGATGTGTTTATAGACAGAAGCTGTCTGACAAAACTCAACTGCACCACATGGGGGAGCCACTGCCTAAGGGAGCCTTCTCCACGGCCCCTGGTAACAGAGGCGGCCTAGGAACGCTCCCTACCAATCAGCTGGGCAAGAAGAGGCAAAATGCTCTCTTCGTGTCTCCAAGGTGGGATGCAAGCCAGCAGTATGGGACAACCCACTGGAAAGTAGAAAAAAATAAAAACTTCCAATTCATGATTTTTTCCCTCATTTCTTAATTTACATTTTGTAAGGTACGCTTTATGATGTACTTACTTAATCATAGTAGTGAATGCACATAATAAACACATACCAAAATTGGGGATTTGAGCTTATACGTGTTCTTTTTCGGGGTATGTGGGGGTCACGAATGTCAGGAATCAAAAGATAAAACAGACCGCCAGAGCCCAAAACAAAGAAAAATGTGAAATTTAGTCTATTCACTTGACTGGCAGAATAAGACCAGTGAAAAAGGCACCAGGTAGTTCTCTGTGGGGGGAAAAGTAAGAGGATTTTAAGGACTACAAAGAGGGATGGAGGGTGTCCGTGGTGGTTATGCCGATCAAGCACTCTGGAGAGAAAGCCTGCGTGCACCCTGTCGGTTAAAACAGGCCCCACTGCTCACCAAAGGCTTCAGCTAGTTCCAGCAAGGATCTGGGGACAGGGGGCTGCTTGAAGCTCACAGCACTTTCTTTCTCACCTTCAGCTGCTTAGAAGCGGCTGTGATGGAGCATGTGTGTCAGCTCTGGTATCTCGAGATAAGTGTGGCTCTCAGTGGAAAAGTTTATTTTTATATGCGGTGAGTTACCAAGTTTGCTTTGGGAAGTGGCCAAGTGTTCCACTGACAACGCTCAGGGGAGGTGGTACAGGGGACTCTCTCCTGACGGTCTGCCTGTTCTTGCGGGGAGCCCTCCGTGCTCAGGCTTCAGGCACAAGCCGGGGCAGCCACCCACCTGGAGGACGCACATGCCGAAGGTGTTGCCCAGGATCTTGTGGGTTTCATTGTAGTAGCAGTAGCGAATGTTTGTGGCCGCCACGAACAGTTCGAAGGGGTCATCTTGCTTTATGTTCAATGTCCCATTCTTTATTTTTTTCTGGAGCTGTCGCATCCTTTTCTTCCGGTGACTGCAATCAACCCCCCCATACACACCCCAGGAGGGCCAGTAAACCAGCGAGGCTAAAAGGGTGGCAGCAGGGGACAGGCCAATGATCACCCACCCAGACCCTCAGAGCTAGAAGGAAACTCCGCAACTGTAGTGCTAACCCCTCCCTTTAAAGGTGAAGGAAAGAGTAGAGAGGTTGAGGATGGGCTTCGGAGGGAGCCAGGGGTAAGTCTGTGTGGGGACCCTGCTATGCTGCCCTGGTACCTTCTGTAAACACTTAACTTCAAAAGAAGGGTAACGGAAGGATCTAAACCTCACATTTGGCTAGACCAGAGTTTGAAATCAACGTTGGTGACCTCATTCCTTAGTCTCAAGCCCATGATTCCACTACGTGGTACCATTCCCCAGAAGACCTGAGAAAGGCAGGGTGACCACAGGCAGTTTATTCATTCTGCATAAATGAATTCATCTACTTCCTTCCCCAGACTGTGGGATCAAGTCCTCAAGGGCAGCTCTGACTTAATACAGACAGAAGATATAAGGGTTGGAATGGGATCTGGATAGTTCTCAGGAATCCTGAACTTTTCTTTTGTCTTAAAAACCCTGACTATCCAACTGTCATTTAACTTTCTTCTACAGAATGAGAGAAAAACAGGAAAGCTCCAGAACTGAGGCTTATAACTGATCGAAATGTTACCACAGTTCTCTAACTGAATAGCTAGAACAAAGGCCCTCCCTCTGGGCCCATATTTCTTCATCTGTGAAAGAGGCAGTTGGGCAAGGTTACTGTCACTGTCACTTAGGGATTGTGCCTTAGCCCATGACTTATAAGCATCAGCTAATCTGGGGCTCTGTCACCTCAAGACAGGGTTGGGAGGGCTACAAGAGGCAAAGAAGAGATTCTTACAAGTGAAGTCGGAGGGGTTAAATAGGAAGGGCAAATCTGCCCCGAATACTATGAACTGCCTAATTCTGCACCTGTCTGAGTTACCAACTGCACGGCAGTAACACTCACAAGCCCCAGAAACTCACCATTCTGCTGACAGGCAAGAGAGCTTATCCTCAATCTGTATTAAAAATGCTTACCTGCCCAATTACGAAAGAATATATACAGCAAAATACCTATTATGATTTATAATGACACACAGTGACAGTTAAATGCTAACTATGCCTACACACTGAGATTATAAATGCTCTTATTTCCACCTTTGTGATGTCTGTATTTTTCGTATTTCTTACAAGAATGCATTTATATGTTTTTTTCAAAAGCAAGACAATTTACTCAAAACCTAGTTTCTTTTAGGCAGAATCAAGTCTCTCGAAGACCAAAGGATGCTAACTAATCAAATTTAGCATTTGGAACTAAGTACAATTAAAAAACTTAAACAATGCATTCAACTCAACAAATATTATCTGAGCACCTACCACAAACACGCCAGATCATCTGAAAATACGAAAATATAAAGATAAGCAGGTGAGGCCTCCTAACTAAATGAACTTACCACCTGGAAATAAAACAAGACCAGGGTGCAAATGAGCATCTTGCCAGGGAGGGAAAACAGAGAGTGACCAACACTGGAAGACGGAAGGGAGTGAGGAGGGTGGAGGCACCCCGAGGTGTGACTACAGGGTTTGGGGAAAGTTTGGGGAACGAGGCAGGCCCCAAAAGGTGATGCCAGAGAGGCAGACGTGGCACACTGGGCAGAGGAGGCAGCAGGACCAAGGCCGGGAGTACCCACCACACAGAGCAGCCAGAGCTGAAATTCCGGTTCAGAGTCAATGCCAGAGACAAACACATTTGGGAATAGAGCACAGAGGAGAGGCTCAAGGACAGAAAAGCACACGCAAGCTGGGCAGAGGGCAGGAAATAAGATCAAGAAAAAGAGCACTGCTCAGGAAGGCAGTCTGAGAAAGCATCATAGAGGCCAAGGTAGGAGTGTACTTCTTTTTTTTTTTTTTTTAGATTTTATTTATTTATTTGACAGAGATAGAGACAGTCAGCAAGAGAGGGAACACAAGCAGGGGGAGTGGGAGAGGAAGAAGCAGGCTCATAGCCGAGGAGCCTGATGTGGGGCTCGATCCCATAACGCCGGGATCACGCCCTGAGCCAAAGGCAGATGCTTAACCGCTGTGCCACCCAGGCGCCCCAGGAGTGCACTTCTGACATATCACAAAGTGGGTTATCTGCCGAGGAACAGGACTCGACACTCCAAACTCCTCCATACACAAAATTATGGGCGGAACTACCAGGTCTCCACTAGATGGACTGACCCCACCTCCTCAGGCCCAAGGATGGGCATCTCTCCACAGGAATCTGGGGAGAAAGACTGATGTCCAACATTGCTGGACCTCAACAGCTACTTCTGCCATGGGGACAAAAGAACACAGAAAGCGGAGCTGTGGTGGGGAAGAACAGAGCCAACGATAAGAGCTGAGACTAAGAACGGGGAGCATTAGCACTCCGGCTCTGTATCAGCTGAGGCAGCGCTGAAATCTCATCCGCGTAAGTATCTCCTATACTTCAAGAAACTCCCTTTGGGCCTAAGTGTGTTTGTGGCTAAGGTCTGCTATTTACAACTAGATATCTTGACCACCGCAGCTTCAGAAAATAAAAGGAGGGCCAACTGTCAAACACAACAGTGAACCAACCGGTGGAGAAAGAGCTCTGAGAGGAGGGAGAACAGCTGCTGCGTGAGATGTCGGGCTGTCAGTGACTTCCCAGAGCACAATCTGGTCACAACGATCGAAGCAAAAGCCAGTTATCAAAGAGAGTGGCTAGAATCACACAAGGCTTATGTTTCACGGCAATAAACGTGAGAGAAAATGAGAGCCTGAGAGATAAAACTGGATAGGCAGCTAATCTTTTTTTTTTTTTTTTTTTTTTTGAGACTGGAGAGCCGAGCACATTTACAGGAAAAAGGAGCAAGTTTCAAAGGGGATTGCAGTGGCTGGCAGAGGAAAGAGGGTGCAGGTCCTGAAAGAAGTGAGAGAAGAGATCCAGCGTAGATAAAGGGTTTGCAGTGGACATGGGATGAGGCACACTCTCCTCAGAAACAAAAGGCAAAAAAAGAAACTGAAAATGCAGAGTAAATATGAGATGGGAAAAGGCAACTGAAGGAACTTGCATTAGATAGGCTTGATCAGCTGGAAAAGTAAAAGGAAAAATCACAGGCAGAAAGCAAGGAACTGGGCTGGGGACTTCTACAGAGCATGGAACGGATGTGAAAGTTATCGTCAGGAATGAAGAAAGGACATCAGCACTATCATTTTCTCTCTCTGGAAGTGTCCTCAGAGGTAGCACCTCCCTAATGATCCCTGAAAAACTAGGTCAGGGAATCACTGGCTGGTACTGAAGTAAGGGGCAGGAACTATAAGTGGTAAGGGCCAAACTTACCTGCTAAACCCCAGCTCTTTCTTGTAACACCACAGCACTGAAGGCCGAGCCTTCACGGTTGCTTTGGACAACATGTGATGAAGTATGACCACCTGCCAAAGGAAGAAGTCACAGAATCTCAGGGCCCAAAGAGACCTCAGAGACTGCCAGGCCCAAGACCTGACTTGACAGATCCGGAAAGTAAACCGAAGGCCAGGACACGGAAGTGCCCCAGGTCACAAAGCCAGTAGGGCCTAGGCAGGGGCTAGAAGCCCGGTCACACACACTTAACCTCATGCTCAGTCCCTGCTGAGGTTCTTACTAGGCATTTTACTCAAAGAAGACCAGTCAAAGGGACCTTAAGGTTACTATGTGCTGAAACCTCAGAGGCCCAATAACAAGTTGACTCTGTGGAATAAGATACAAAGTCAGTCAGGAAGTGATGACCAGGTCTTACCTGATCCTTTCCCCGGTCTCCGACTACAACAAACAAAGACCTTTGCCGTTCAGCGACTCCATTTTCAATGAGAATCCGGATTCGGTTATCTACTTTCTTCCGATGCATGGTGAAAGATTACCCCTGAAACAGAGAGAAAGGAAACACAACTGGACATGAACACCAGATTCTAGGTGAGGAACATTAGCTGGAGGCCTCCTGTGGGGCCCGGGGCTGTGAGAGGCGCATTTGTAAGAAACATTTTACTTAACCCTCCAACTGCTCCCTAGGGAACATGTCCGTTTCATTTTTAAAATTAGGAAACCGAGCCTTGGGAGGTGAAGAATATATTTCCTCAGCAGGAAAGTCAGAAGAGAAGCTGTAATTCACACTCCTATCAAAGAGGTTTTTTTCAAAACTGAAAACAATTTTCCAAAAAACAGAATGATTAAAATATATGATGGCATATTTATAGAATAAGGCAGTTTTCAAGAAAACTTTTTCAAAATAACTTTCAGAAATTATCTAAGGATATGAATGTAGATACTTATGAGAAGATAGACATCACGGGATAAAGCACGATACCTTTTTTTTTTTTTAATGCATGTACATAACATACATGGAAAACAAACCTGGAAGAAAACACCAAAATGTAATAATTTCTGAATAGTGAGATTGCAGATGGTTCTTATTTTGTTTTTTTGTTATTTGGTATTCTGGTTTTTTTTTAAATTCATATGCATTACTAATAAAGTCAGGAAAAGGAAATCAATGAACATTACTGCGATGAAATGTGTCCCAATTGTCCCCTCGAGGGAGGGAAAACCATACTGAAGCCTGTACAGACCGTAAAAGTTACTGTGACTATATATGATACAATATTGCATCACTACCAGAATAAATACACCAAAGAAACATCAGGACTATCAATTATATTACTACAACATAAGACTAAGAATGACAGGTTACCTAGAAAGTCCAGGGCCTCCTGCATTCTAAACATGAAGTTCATTAATTGCCTTAACAGTGCAGTAACCATGCTTCTAATCTCCAATCCAAATATGGATTTTAGCAGTTCTATCTTAATATCAAACATTTTGTTAAAATAAATGGTTCCTTTTTCATAAGGAAAGGAGCAAGTATAAAGAATTCAAGTATCTCAAGGAAGAAAAGTAACAGAGATAGGATTCACACTCAAGTCTGCCTGACTCCAAAGCCTAAGCTCTTTACAGCTCACCAATCTGCCCAGCTTGTCCGTTGATTGCTGCCACAAACCAACCACACACTGATCAATCAATAACTAATTATTAGAGACCGTGTTTTGCCCTAGTTACTGTGGGAGCCCCAGAAGCAATACCAGATAAAGCCCCTGACTTCAAGTTTTCATTCTCCTTGGAGAAAATATTCAAGTGAAACAGATAAGGGGCGATCTGTCTGAAGACAGACAATTAGATATAAAAATAATAGTACAGCCAGTGGGCTGAATGAAGGTCTGAGATTACTCTGGGCTGGAGGTGCCACGGAAGACTTGATAAACAGGGACCTGAGAGAAAAGAAAGAGGACTTTTCTTCATTCACTCATCTACTGGTCTAACAAAACAGCATCTATGTGCCAGTCACCATTCTAGGGGCATTAACAAAACAAAGTCCTGGATGTGACTGCTGAACAAAGACTATAAAAGGAGGAGCTGAGGCAAACAGTTCAAAGCGTGGGAAGATTTGGACTTGGTTTAATGCCCAGCCCCTCAGTTTAATGCCCAGCGCGTCAATACCAAGAACTGTGGGTAAGCTCCGCGGAAAGCCAAAGTGTTGTCACCCACCCCCTCACTCCAACCCCAACAAGAGGTCCCCAGAAGGTGGAGATCGAGCCACGCAACCCCCCGAGAGCGCTCGAGAAGCACGCCGAGGGTGGCCGCTAATCGGGGAATTAAAATCTATCACCTAGGAGCGCCCGTGCGGGAAGGCAGTCGAAGAGGGCCGGGCATCTGCATAGATGCAGAGACTTCATCCTCGAGCCGGTCACCTCTGGGCCCAAGAAACACATGAACACCGACCTCGACACCCACCCCAAGCCATCCCGTGTTGGGTACCTGCGCCCCGAGCCCAGCGGATCCCAGCCAGCAGCCAAGCGGAAGCACGTGGGGGAACCGAACTACTCCAGCAGCCAGGAGGGAGCGGCGGGCTGCCCCTAGCGGATGCCTGACCGCGCGCTCTCAGAGTTGGCCTCACTCCGTGACGCGCGTCCCGCTCAGGCCCTAGAAAGAGGCGTGTACGCAAGCGCACTAACGGCACGGCGTAACGCGCGTGCGGGGACCTTCCTCAACCAGGTCTCCGTGTGATGACGTCACAGGCCGGGGAGGCGGAGCTGCAGCCTAAATACCTGGCGCGGCCTTGGGATTCAGCCTCTGCTCGCGGTAGCTGTGGTGCCGGTTGCGATTTGCCTCACATCCGATTCAAAATACCCTGGCTTCCGAGGGCAAAATAAGCATACAGGTGTCCGCCTCCCAGTTCCTGACACTGTGCTGGGGCGAGCCCGGGTTCCCAGATGGGTCCGAGGCAGCACATGTAAGTGGTCCAGGGTTGTGTTAGCTTAGTTTAACGAGACTCCAGGGATCCGTGCGTAATTTTACGGATTCTTTTATTAAATAACTTCCCACTTTAATGTGACAAAATGAGAAAACTCGACCAGCAGACCTATTTGATTCATCTCACTTGACCCCTCCACACCTGCAGAAATCCTGTAGACCTGTCGAGAATTCAGTATGGTTTCTACCCACCAGTATGGGTACTTTGTAAGCTCCCTATAGGCCTTATCTGGCCATCAGATGACGGCGCTCTTCTGAAATACCAGCTCTGAGGCTCTGCTCTTGCAAAATTACTTGACCTCCTTTCTTCCTCCACCCCCCCACCCCCACCAGCTCCCAGGCGAAATTCGCCCATGCACAAGAACCACATATATTCTTATACATTCTTGTCTTTGGGCCAGATCGTTGACCCTCAAGTAAACAAATCCCAGTTGCTTGCTTGTCATTTTTCGGACACCTCAAATTCAAAATGTCTGATGCCGAACTTATCTTCCCTTCCCCACTGAACTCCTTCCCCAAATCAAGAAAATTCCAATTCTAATGTAATCAGCACCACCCATGTAGTCCAATATCCACCATTTTCTAATTCACTCAACAAAAATGTCAACATGCCAGACACAACAGATAAAGTGACCAAAATGTTCCTGTCACTCATGAAGTTTGCATAATTCTAAGTTTTAAGTGCTATTAAGAAAAAACTATTCAGTAAGTAGATAGTGACAAAGGATATGTTTTAGTGACGGCCATGGAAGGCCTGAGGTAATAATACTGGAGCAAATACCCGAATTTAGAAAGAATGAGCATTAAGAATAATTGAGTGAAAAGCCTTCCCACACTGAAGATATAACATATAGATTTCTAGATGGGAAAAATGTTGGCAAGGTGGCAAAGTAGCCAATGTAGCCAGACTACAATGAGCAAGAACAAAATGGCAGGAAATTAGGCCAAATAATGAACGCACATGGGCCAAACTTCAGAATTCCCGGTGTGATGGGAAAACCAGTGGAGTTTGGGCAATTGGGAAGTGACAAAATCTGACTTGCCCTTAGAAAAGGCTTTCTTGGCTGCTGTGCAAAAATCGCTGCAGAAGGACAGGAGTAGCAGCAGCCAGCCATCGTAAGCTACGGTAGTTACCTGCTCTAAGCCAGCATAGTGGTGGTTAGAAGTGCAAGATGACTCACAACATATTTTCAAGGTAGAACCATGCAGGTTGCTTAAGGACTAGATACAGCATATGAAAGGGGGAAAAAAATGACAGCCGAAGTATTTGCCCTAAGCAAATGGATGAATGCAGATTAAGAGATTAATTTGGAACACTCAAGACATTCAAATCGAGATACTGACTAGGACTGGAGTTTTGGGGAGTCTGAGACCTAGGAGTATTTAGGAGTGACTGAGAGAGTGACTGTATTCAAAGTCCTGGAATTAGATGAGATAACCTAGGGAAGAGCTAGAGATCAACGTCTCACAACTGAAGCGTGGATTACCCAGCAAAGGATACTGATTACTGAGTGGCCAGTGAGACAGGAAACACACAGAATCCGCCCTCCACTTTGTTGTAATTCATTTCTCACATGGGCTACTCCAATAAACATGTCTTGCCCCATACATCTTGTTCTCAACACTGCACTGTGTATTCTTTACATGGCAATTTTATTAGGTGACCATCCTTTAACCCACCCCTGTCCCCATACACAGTTTAGAAACCCTTTATAGTTTCCAACTGTTAAAGAGATAAAACATAACATGGAACGTAACAATGAAGCTATCTATATACCCTTTACCTGTTTCTTCAGCCACTAACTACTAAAACCCATACTCCTTCCACTTGAGCAGATAGCCTTCTCAGTCACTGGGAGATTGTACCTTTGGACATGCCCTTCTCTCCACTTCTCTGCCTAATTACTCCTCATCCGTCAAGTCTTAGTTCAATTATCCCTTTCACCAAAGTCTTTCCTGATCATTTTGACTAGGTCATAACTCAGACACGGCCTTTATGTCTGTCATCAACCATGTTGCTCCATCATGGCATTTGCTACATTTTTGTCACCACTCATTACCTTTGACTAGACTGTTCAGTGAAAGCAGGAACCACAGTGATTTTGTCACCACTGAATGCTTACTGCTTGCCATGATGCTTGGGAAAGGACACCCAGATCTGCCAAATGAAGCCTTAGTTCAATGGCCTAATACAGTGTCTCCCAAATATAAACACAGTATTTAAAACTAGTATTTACAAATAAAAATACAACACTAAGAACTGCCTTTACTAGATCAAGTGGTCTTGAACTGCCTACACTCAATGAGCCAGTCTTCTGCATGAGACTGGATTAGGCCTTGCAAAAGCTGTTAAATTAAGGTATTAAGATCCTGGCTGAAAGAAGGTGGTAGTCTAGTCTCCACAGAAGACAAGGCTACCAGAGAGATTTCTTCAAAGCTTTTTCCTTCTCTCCTCTCACAAGTAAGCACTTCAGAGCTTTGCTGGATAGTATACACAACTAATGCAGACTTCACTCAAGGACAGTAAGGAATCAGATTTTAATATTTAATCTAATGTAATTTAGGACATTCACTAGTCTTTTCCAGTGTTTTTATAGATCTCAGAATGGGAAAAGGTAAAGAGATAAGCCTTAACAATTTACATTCATTTTCCTGATAGTTTCCCTCCCCAATGACGCTACAGAAGGGATAAGCTCAAGGGCAATACTGATTCTTTGAATATAATTTATAGCCAGTAAAATTAAAAGTGTTTAGTAAGAACTCAAGTAGGAAGAGAGTTCGGGAACTTAAAGATGAAATGAAGAAGGGTCTGAACTCCATGCTTACCTCTATCTCATTCCCCTAATTAGGTATATTACCAGAAATATAATGAACAGTACAAATTTCCTAAGACACTTAGGAGGGTGACTACTCAACTGCCTTCTACATTTTATGAACTGGTTGTCAACAGAGCACTTCAGTTACTGAGGCTTCTGAGAATAAACACAAATTCTCATGCCTCCTGTAAGTGGAAGTCTCCCACATAACAGAGATGCTTATATAGGAGACAAAAGAACTGTAGAAGCTAACTGATTAAAAATGTTTAAAGGATATATGTTTTAATATCAAGATACAGTGATTGCAAAAACTCTTCCATATTCTTTAGGGATATTAGGATCTAGAAATAAAACTGGTCTAACCAAGGTCATCAATGACATTCTACCTTAAAGCTTTAAAATAGAAGTCTCATTATCCACATGAGATGACATATTGTGCATTTAAAAAGTACCTTATATGTGGAGTCTTACTATACCAAGAAGCTACAGTGACACATGTTGACAGTCATTTCCTTGCAACTCTGCTAAAATAAGCATTTGACCAAACAAAAGGCCTTCTTCAGGTAGGACAAGTATTCACATATTATACAGGACACTTAGTACCAAGACGCAGATCATAACGGTACTTCTTTTTAAAAGGTTCTCTGCCTCATAATGAGGCACTCCTTTAAAAAATATAGTCTGAATTGAGACATAAAAACTTAACATTTAGACTGTGATAGAATGCCAAAAAAAAAAAATTATAATATTTCCAAAAGAACAAATGATTCTTTTAAAAACATACATAGAAATAATAAAACTACTAACACCTTACACATTCACAACATCTACACTAATGCATAGTTTGAAACCTAGAAAGCATTTCTCCCCCATCCCATCTCTGAACTGATTCATAGAGGAGATCACTGTATAAAGAACTTATTTACTTCAATTTTAAATGTCATGAAATTATTTTCTACACAGATAGCAAATTTAGTTTTATATATAGGATTGTAAGCATACACATCTAGGGATTACCCAGTAAACCACGAATATTTTATCTATTCCCCATAAAATACAGCTAACATATGGTTGTGGTACATCCCAGGCAGATGTCATTTAAAGCACACAACGGGAGGTGCTAGCAAAAGAAATACTCATTTGCAAAAGTAAACAGATAACCCTTCCAATATGATGTACCACAACCACACATGAGAAAAGTCAAGAACTTGTTTTATTTTAAAATAAACATTGAAGATACCCCCCCTTCCCCACCACCCTACAAAAAACTTTTGAATGTGGAATGTTCAACAACCTATGCATTTTAGTAGGTTACAAAACCAGCAAAAACTCCAGTTGTCTAATAATGAATGTTTGAGAATAGTTTTGCGTCTTGTTTTTTGTTTTTCTTTAGTACTGAGCACCTACTGGAAAAATTCCATAGCTAAAGGCTAATAAAACAAAATTCAATTTCTGCACAGAAAATACCATTCACTTAGTATTAGTAGCCTTTGCTGAATAGATGGGATTAATTCTCCATGAAGTCAAAGTGGGATATGACAAGCAGCATTAAGTTCATAGGCACACAGAACTAGTGCTCAAACTGCTAGCGCAAATTCCAACAGTACATGAATTACTAACTGTCATCTCCATCCAATGTGTGACTCTCCCTATGCATCTAAGTGAAGGAATCGCCACTTTGAATATAAATGCCTCCATGAGAAAAAGATAATTCAATTAGGGTTAGACAAAAAGATAAATGCAACTACTACAGAAATAGCTGCTGGAGATAACCATAAAATTTGAAACACTAACAATGCATGGGGTGAACCACATAAGCTGCTAGCTGTTGAACACCAGTGTTTCAAGATACAACTTTTATAAACATGTTTTATTTGTTTTGCTTATACCATCAGAACTGAAACTACTGTCTGTCATTTCCCTAAAGTAGGGAAATCAATCTAAAACACATACTGGTGCTTTGCAAAAGATAGCAATTTAAAAGGGTGGTAGCAGCAGGCATTTGATATTTTTCTTTTAAAAACCCTCAGGCTGCAGGAAAAACATGTGACCAAGAGTGTTATGATTATCCATTAGATATTTTCATCAGTACCTGTACCAATTTAGGTGACAATACAGCAAGACCCGAGGATTAGTGACAGACAATGTACATTATAAGGAATGATATATATACCAATCCTTACAAAAGTCATTGTCGAAGAAACTGTTAAGTGTTCAAAAAGGTATCTAAATACTTCACATTAAGTACAGAAGCGGCCATCCAGATTACATCCCATATTTGTTGCATATTTTTCAAAAAGTGCCAATCAAAGCCTAATTTTGCATTTTGGCTTTGTCTTATACAGTATCAGCTGTTAAAAAGCAATTTACATGTATTTTTAACCACAGTCATTTGGCCAGAGGATGAATGAATAGTGCTGTGTCAAAGCTGGTAGCCAGCCTTTTATATTAAGGGCCCATGCATAATGTGGTATGCATCTAAACGTTCAGTGCTCCAATTTAACTGGAAAAGCTGTGAAATGCAGTTGTTCTGCCAAACCACACTCCACTCCTTCTCGAAGGGAAATATTTTAGTTTTGTCAATTACCACTGAATAATTCTAAGGCTGATTTGTAGATTTTATCTGAAAAGTCAATCTTGCTTTTTCCAAGCCACTTCAAATAACTACGGAGATATCACCCTGTAAAGTGTATTATGTTTTACTCCTAAGCAAGGGTGAGGAATCTGAGTATCATGTGCAAGGCTCAAGATGACGCTTAGGACAGAACATGCAGAATAAAAATAGTTTCCTTCCATATCCAGGTAATATAAAGCTGACAATTGTAGTCCTGTCTTTATGGGATGAAAACAGTCCCTTTACAATAAGTTTCCTGAAAGGGAGAACAAATAGATAATAACTCTTCTGGTAACATATTATGGTACACTGGCCAGTGTGTTTTTGGCGTTTAAACATAATCCTGTGAATCAGATTAATTCACTTGCTGAGTGTTCATTTGCGGCATCCCTCTGTTGGGTCTTGGGGGCCCTCCACGACCTAGAAGACAAAAATGGCATTTGGTTTTTCTTTCAAATATTATTTGCTTTGCCTTCAAGCAGATTTTCATCTGAAGTCAAGAAGCATGTGGGCAGCTTGTCACCACATTATTAGGTTTAAGAGGTCAATTCTTCAGTGTTCACCTGTCCTGGAAGTTGTCATGCGCAAATTTGCTCATGTTCTCTAGCTAAAAGAAGAGCAGAGCTAATGGAGTATTCCACCAGTACTCATTCATTCATTCATTCAACAAGTATTTATTGAGTGCCTACTATGTGCCAGGCACTGTCATCAGGCGTTGGAAATAGATACAGCAGTGAAGACAGACAAGGTACCTGCTCTCATGGAGCTTACATTCTAGTGTACACTCTAGCTTACATTTCAGTAGTAAGTAACATCATACTATCAAAATTAATAAAAGCACCAGAATGAAAAACAGACCTTGTTACCTAAACTGTTAAAAAGAAACTACATAACATTCAAAATTGTATAATGACTTGTAACAGATAAAATAACTTTTTACATGCTGTTAAAACAGATTTTTAGCTACCAGTCAACTCAACTTTCATAGAATATGCTACAAGGTGAGAAAGAACATAACCCACATTCACATGCAAATATCCTTTGATACTTCAAGTCAGTAATTCCCAAGTGATCCATTAATTTAAAAATAAAATGCACCTTTTTGCTGGCCAGTTTCTACTAGCATTGAAATCAAAGTACTTTGCAATTCCTCCTTAATATACATTTTATACATGTTATGGCCAATATCTAGAGGAAACCTATTCAATTTAACTTCCCTTAAATCAGAGAACCATTTAGAACTTCAGATCATTATGAAATGCTACCTAATTGTTACACAGGTTGACTTCCTGCCCAAATAAGAAAACAGTTTTCCTAAGGTGATAGACAAAACCAGAAACTCTTTAAACGTGTAATTTTTAAATATATTTCAATAAGTTAGTTAGGATTTTGGATGTCTTATTTAAAAGTCAAATAATTTGACATTTATATCTACATTAGTGATCCAAATGCACCGAAATTTCAATTAGTTCTATCACTTCTAAATGGTTCTCTAAATGTAACTATGGCTTATCTGGCCATTAAAGGATTTCTGACCCTAAAATATAATATGCATGTTCAAAAATGAAAGAGGAATAATAAATTTATATAAATGTTCAATTTCATTCCAAAAATGTCTTACAAAAATGTTTCAGTAAGTACTTCCTAAAAACATTTAGCAGGTTTTAGGACCTGAAAAATAATTTGCAGTTGGAAAAACACTTTTTCTGAGGAGGAGAAATGTTCTAGTTTTCAAGACAATTTATATAGTAACAGGGAAAGTCATTCAAAAAATTAAATTTGGGTTCAAGAGAAGTTTTAGAAACAGAGCATTTCATTTAATCCCTAGCAACAAGTCTGGTAATAATGATAAATGTATTCCTAACATGTAACCTACATGCAGACTATGGAACAGCTCTTCCAAGGCCAGAACAGAAGCTCCACTTAGGAGCTAGGATCACCACCACAAAATATTACCTCGTGGGGCTCCCCGTGGTCCACTCTGCCCAGAGCCTCGCTTGAAATTCTGCTGATATCCATCCTAAAAGACAAGCTAGTTAGTACTGAAGAAAATGTAATTTTTAATGCTTACTCATCATCTTATCTATTCTTATTAACACAATAGAACACAAAATTCTTCCTCATTCTTTTATACATTTCAATATACCATAGCTAGAAGTTATTCTGTAATTGTACTTCTGTTATTCAAGAACATTCAATGAGATGTCTCTGCTCTTAAAATCATTTTTTTCTCCTACATAAACTTATTTTTATTCACGTATAATTAACATACATTATATTAGTTTCAGGTGTAAAACAGAATGACTCAACAATTCTATACATTTCTTAGTGCTCAAGGTAAGTTCACTCTTAATCTCCTTTATCTATTTCACTAATCCCCCTGTCCACCTCCCCCCTCTGTCAACTACCAAGTTTATTCTCCATTTAAGAGTGTCCATCTTTTGTTTCTTAAATTCCACATATGAGTGAAATCGTATGGTAGTTGTCTTTCTCTGACTTATTTCTCTTAGCGTCACACTCTCTAGGTCCATCCATGTTCCTGCAAATGGCAAGATTCCTTTCTTTTTTCTTTGTGGCTGAGTAATATTCCGTTATAGAAACCACATCTTCTTTATCCATTCATCTAGTGATGGACACTTGGGGTGCAGATATATCTTTCTGAATTAGTGTTTTCATTTTCTTTGGGTAGATACCCAGTAGTGGAATTACTGGTTCATATGGTAATTCTATTTTTAATTTTTTGAGGAACCTCCACACTGTTTTTCACAGTAACTGCACCAATTTGCAATCCCACCAACAGTGCACAAAACCATCCTGTTTTTAACCGACTCTATTAAATAAGTACCTATGTTGAGTGCTTAAGGAAAGCAAAAGTCATCATTTTTCATAATAAAGTTTCTTGTACAAAGGTACAAAATTAGCCCCAAACTACTTAATTACTGAAGTCCAAACAACCACATCACTCCATTTCATTGGGGTGTTTAGGTCAGGTTTACATTTTAAAGCAACTTCTACCTACCCGCTGATAGCCAGAGTAGTCCCGGGGAGCACTGAACTGAGACTGTGTATAACCACTGTTTGGAGTGTTAGAGAATGAAGGGCGGTAACCATCATATCCTCCTAAAATTTAGGACAAGAAAATAATTTTCTTATCTACACAAGGAATTTTTATTTCTTACTACTGACCAAGGGAAGAACTAAAAAACTGTAAGCCATGCTAGTTATTTAAACTAATTTCTAAGTTTCCTATCCTGATCCAATCTGTTCCTAAGTTTCTGAGTATTAACTTCCTTGGAAGAGGACATCTTACCCATTCATGCACACACGCACCCACCAAAAAAAATCCCCATGAAGTCTGATCATGTATGGAAAGCAATTATCACCTAGAGGACACAGAAGTCATGGATATGACACCTAAAAAAATTCATTCCTAATTTTGTCAATTTAAATGCCTATAACAGGACCGCTTAGGTGACTCAGTCAGTTAAGCACCTGCCTTCGACTGAGGTCATGATCTTGGGGTCCTGGAATGGAGCCCTGCATTGGGCTCCCTGATTAGCAAGGAGTCTGCTTTTCCCTCTCCCTCTGCCCCTCCCTCCGCCTATGCTTTCTCTTGTTCTCTCAAATAAATGAAATCTTTTAAAAAAAAATTTAACAATTGCCTGTAACATACTAAAAATGTTTAAGTTGTACATAAGACACTAATGCAGACAGATACGTATCTTTCCCAAAAACCATACAACATATTTCTATGTATTTCATAAATCAGAAAAAGAACATAAACTTGCTTTTTTTTTTTGTACCTCTGAATCCATTGGCAGGGCCCCTGTATCCATTCATCAAGCCTCTAGCACCACGGGAACCACCACGAGACACACCACGACTGTTGTAATAGGGCTGACTGCTACGTGGAAATCCAGTGTTCTGCTGGGGAGGCTGCTGGTGGTTACCAGTCACTTGATGGGGCTGGTCCTGGGAACCATGGTAGGTGCCAACCACTATAATAAAAAGAAAAAATTTACATATACACTCACCGCATACACACAGCTCATTACAACCTGTTCTCTCACATTTTCTGGTTTAAGAGGTGTCTTATACTTCCTCTTCAAATTGTCTTTAAATTTTCATATTAACAACAGTGAAACCTATACATTAGTTAAGTCATTAAGTCCCTATTTTTCTCTTACCCATACATTAATACAATTCTCCAACAATAATTCCAAACCTTTAGAAGCACACAAATGTGTGAGAGCACAAAATTCTATCCTTCCAAATGAAAAAAAAATCTGTATTATTAAACATCTTCTAAGAGGCATCTGCCTATTAGCACAAGAGACCCACAATAATTCAAAAGATCTTACACACTGGAAGAGTACAATTGCCATTTTGTATCACTTAATTATTTCTTTTCACTATAAAGCTCCTTAGGTATAAAAGCTTTCTTATCCTTTTAAATTTCCCTTGATACTTAGTGAAATATATAAAACCATGCTCTCCCATAGCTAGACAACCATATGGTGGAATATTCAGTCAATTATAAAGATAAATAAGCAGAGGCCTTCAACTTTTACCCCCCTTAATGCCTGATTCCATTTCAAGTACTTTTAAATACAACCAATTTAGAAGACAGTTAAATAGTACTCACACTGGCACTCAACCTGATGAGGTGAAGAGAAGATTCTAGAAGGTTCACACTAACCTTGCACACCCCCTCCTCCTTCCACAATGGGGAGAAGTCTAGAATCTAGGAATCTTCAAAAATTAAATCCTGAGGTACCTTTCTGGTATTACCCCAATGTTTATAATTCACAGGGGAGAAAAAACAGGATGCGAAGACTACCTTTGGAAGGTGAGGGAGGTAGAGA
The DNA here is from genome assembly GCF_024610735.1 of Ursus americanus. Lineage (NCBI taxonomy): Eukaryota > Metazoa > Chordata > Mammalia > Carnivora > Ursidae > Ursus > Ursus americanus. The sequence goes on along the minus strand of NC_142150.1, from coordinate 20,659,243 downwards.
CTAAAGGAAGGCCCACACTCCAGGAACAAAAACAATCAGCAGCCTCTTGCCAGCCCAAATCTCCCATGTTTAGGCAGAGAGAAAAGGTGGTGCAACTCTTGAAAAACTTCACCTGATATATTTTATATCCTGAAGAAACCCCAAACACATTTACCAGTTCTTAGAGTGCTATTTGGAGTGAATAAGCCCAAGTATGCCTAGGGAAAGGGGTCATGGCTCCTTTTTGAACTATGTAATTAATGGACCAATTACACTACTCACAGTGTGATCTTTCTACAGACTGTCTTTCACTACATTCCCCAAATTTAAAACTACAGCCAACTGTTATGATTACAGGTAACATTTTCTATCTAAAGAGATTCATTCACATGAATGTAGAGAGCGGTCAAAAGTGAAATTTCAACTCAACTTTATATCAGTAAGAATTTTATTAGTCTTGGTCAAATCTCACTGCAAGAAAACTCGTAGCAGTACAATTAAAGTGTGATCTTTATTTAAAAATACCAGAAATCAGGGCGCCTGGGTGGTTCAGTTGGTTAAGTGTCTGTCTGCCTTCAGCTCAAGTCATGATCCCAGGGTTCTGGGATCAAGCCCTCCACCTGTCTCCCTGCTCAGTGGGGAGTCTGCTTCTCCCTTTAGGCCCCGCCCCCAGGCTCATATGTTCATTCTCTCTCTCTCTCTCTCACAAAAATAAAATCTTTTAAAAAATATTAAAATACCAGAATTCCTTAAAAAAAAAAACGAACCAGAATTTCTATCGAAGTATTTGTATAGCATAAACTCTTTAGTCCATAAATAATAGCCAGATTCTTGCCATATTCCTTTTTCATGTTGTTCCTGTCTAGACACTACAATGTACGTGGAGCACATGAATTTGGGGCCTTTAGACATTGTGCTGACATGCCTATGAGTACATGGCAGCAACTAAAGGAGCCTGAGAGCATGAAGCCCAGTTTTATCACTCAGCAGCTGGACAGACAGCATAACGGATAAATATCAGATTGCAGCTGATTCAAACTCCCTACTAATTACTGGTGCTTAAAACTACAGGAAATATGTAAGAATTTAGTACTGAAAAATCCATAATGTTGATCCAAGTCTATCAAGAAATTGAACAATTAGAATATTTCATAGTTACTTAAATCAGTCTGATAAAATTAAACTATTAACTCCTATGATTTTAGAAAGGTCTGCTAGTTTTGTTATGGGATTCCAATAAACAACCTGGGATCTAAATAACCTAAACCTAAAGCAGGTTATTTCATCCCTTACAAAGTTAAGAAATCAATGATATCTCTATCTACATTATTGCAATGGGTGTGGTAACTAGCCAACTTATGAATGACCTTACTTGCCAACAAAGACTTTGTTTCAACCTTGTCTACCAAATATAGCTACCATGAGACTTTTGCATGTTTTATTCTAACTAGCACACTGACAACTGAGCCAACTCCTTACCGCTTCTTAACTTTGTATAACTGACTTACTACCTACCAGGTACCACGCTAGTTGGCTTCAATTAATTAGCAATTAAAAGTAAAGTTGATCATAATTTAAGTAACAAGTTTGGTTCCACTAAAATCATAGAATGAAACAGGGATATTATGAACGCTTACCAACCAAAAGAAAATTGGTATAAGGCCTCCAAAGAAAGTGCAGTAATTCACATACAATAAACATGGACTCGATTTAATTCAGGAACTATAATGAAAAATCCATAAGGTCTACTACTAAAACAAAAACTCTTGGACACTGATGCTCTGAAGTCTAACCTCTTCTAACACTGTCAATAACTGTGTTGGAAAGCAAGTAGCCAAGGAAGTGACACCAGCTTTCCTACCTGTTTGAAGCTGTTCTTGCTGAAGGTCTGTTTGTTCTACTTGGTGAGGCTGACTAGAAAAGCTCTGGTTATAACTGGCCTGGTACTGATTTTGCTGTTTCAAAGTTTCTGGTTCATTAACAGGAGGAACTGGGGCATTCATATTGAACACCTGTAAGTAAATAAAGTAAATGATTACTTCATCCCTTTATGCTAATAATTTCCCTACTTTTAACAAGGCAGACCTCAATGCTGGTTTTACCTCAAATGTAAATGCATTACAGAAGTCTCAAACACACACAGAACACTCTCTCTCTCTCTCTATATATATATATATATATTTATTTATATACACACATACACACCATATAGCACTTAAAGGACAGCATAAGAGGGTATCAAAATTTTAAAAGACACACAAATGAGCAGCCTTAGAAACGCTATTATAAATGAGAAAGCTTTATAAAGGATGCAAACCACTGATACAATATCACTTACAGAAATTAATTCTATGAACTTTGAGTTGAATATTTTATTCATTTACTTTTTATTTTTATTGACATTTTAATAAAAGTTAATATTTTAATATTTAACTCTATGAACTTTCCCATGAGCACCAATTGAGCTGTATCCCATTAATTACAGTATTTTCATCATCATTTTCTGGAAATCCTGCAATTTAGAGATGCTTACTGAAAAATCACAATGAACTATAATAATATGTTAAATTTACTATGAGAAACTTCAGTAAAATGAAAGATTAAGCAAATATGGAAAAATGTAGACAACTGTTAAATCAAGGTAATGATTTATATATAGATATAGCAGCAGTCTACTTTTCTGCATGTTTACTTTTGTTAACCAAAACAAAAGGATGAAACTATAAAAAAGGAAGATGTGAGCACATAACTCTAAGACTCAAATGTTATCTCTGGTAGCAGGAAAAATATTAGAGTTTATGTTCAATTAAATATACTCTACAATTTATCCTGGATAGATGCAAACTCAAATAGAAAGCTAATGAAGACTTTTTTGTTGAGACTCTGGCATGACCATAATACACACTAGGCATTTAATGTTAGTTCACTTAACTTACTTACCGTTTGCATGGACTGGAATGGAGCTGCATTTACATTGATTCCACTGCTATGTAATGGTTTGCTTGTCCCAGCCTGGAACACCTGAGGCTGAGAAGCAGCCGGAAGGGATGATGATGCTGTAGTCTGGTCTGTATTTAAAGAGATTGTTGCCTAAACACAAAATGAACAGATGCACTTTAGTGGTAAACTAAATTTAGCCAAGTCTACTATCCAACATTTAGTATGTTAAGAAATTCAACTATTTCTTAGGAGCAAAATACTGTATTGCATGCATTAGGTCCAAAAGAGTCACAATATTAACAGTAATTTACCTCTGCCCAATTCATAAATAAGTGCCTCATTAAGTTTATGTTACCCAGTAACAGACACTTGCCTGAATCTGGTCAATTGGTTCCTTTTGTGGTCGTTGCTCGGCAGCATGAGAAGGCTGGTACAAGGGTTGAGATGCTGTATACCCCTCACTTGTGGATGAAACCAAAGGAACCTACACAGAAGTAAAGCAATCAAAGCTGCTTTCTGTTATAAACTCTAACACCGAAAGGGCTAAGAAACAGATATACCTGTTAAAGAGACTATAAAACCTAACAGCTGCAAAAAATACATCTAATATTAAAGCTGAAAGTTATGGAGTTCCCCAAAATGCTTCTAAATGGCAATATCTACAATAATTTTAGAATTATGACATTTAAATGTCTTCTCAAACCCTACTCAGTTCAAAACAAAAAAGCATCTTCCTTCCTTATAATAAACTATTATAAACATGAGACTTAACAAAAAACAGTATGTTTTAAGTTATTAAAACAAAAGTAAATGTAACATGGAAATAAAGGCTGACAGCTACCATGCCAGACTCGGACAATGATAAAATTCATACCTGACTTTCATAAGCCAGTTAAAGAAAGAGACCCAAGAACTGATTAAAAACAAACCTGCAGCAATATTTGTCACTCTCACCTGTGTAGCTTCTGGTTGTACAGGAACTTGATTAGGTTGAGCAAGTCTAGATTCAGAATGAACTGTAAAATTGACCAAAAAAAAAAAAAAAACCCATTATCCAAAAATCAAATTTCTTCAGAGAACATTTCTATAGCGAAATCCTAAAAAAACTTTAGTGATCACGAAAATAAATTGGAAAAGTATAGATAGGATTTTAGCTTTCAAGTGGGCATTTTGGCTTCCTGGTAGTCCTTATTAGTCAAGCTTCACAATGGCTTTCATTTTGAGTTCTGCTAAGGTAAAGTAAGACATCAGTGAAAAAATACTAACAAAGAAGTATAGAGCAGAACAGGCAAGAATCAATGCCACAGTTATCCATGAAAAAGAGCCTTTTAAAGTGGTAACTACAAGTAGCATTACCCTTACTTAACACCTTATATAGGTAATATTCGGTAATATTTTAACATTATCAACTTTCAACATAATCTTAAATGTTTCCACAGGAAAAAATAAGAATACACCTTTAAAAAACCTATATTCAATTCAGTGTGCAAACTGTCAACTCCCACCAGTCTTCTCCCTTCCCCAACCAGAGTTGAAGAATCAAATATGGAGGATCTGTGGTCAGTCATTTAGAAATCACCCATTTTCATTGGAGAAGCTAATGAACTCAGCATTAACTGAGTATCTACATGGCTTACAGGTCCCTTCAATGCTGTATGTGTTGATTTTGGCACAATTTTCAAGCTATAAAAACTGTGTTGTCTTCCTCTGGTAGAACTTGGAAAATGAACACTAATAACTCTGATTCCTTTCCAGAAGGCGTAACCCTGATTTGTTTCCTAATTCTTGGTAAAAATGTTAGAGATACAAGCTCCCTTTACTTTGGAGAAATCCTAACTACCTTACCAAATTAATGGTATCATTAAACATGCTTTCACTCAACAACTCCTTTTATGACACTGAAGATTTATATGACATTAAAAATAAGTTATTTTCTATAGTTCCCCTTTTGTGCCCTTAATGATGACACGTTCTGGGGGATAAAACAAGACTCAAAATTACTAATGGTCCAGGAGAAAAATGGTCCACTTAACTGAGTACAAGACACCAACAACTTTATTGTTATTTCTAATAATGGTGTAAAGACTAGTAAAAGTTTGAAACTTCAACTGTCTTTTGGCCTTATCTTCCCCTTTCCTCTTAAACATCTCCCCTTAACCACTTCACTGTTGCATCTTTTATTTAAGTAGTAAAATGTTCAGAAATTCTCCTACAAAGCTGCAAGCATCCTTCAGAGAAAGACACTTCTATTATTTTTATGCTTAATTTTGAAATTTAAAAAGCCAAGCAAAATTTTATATAAATTATAGTAACAAGCAAAATTGGTCTATAGTGTTACAGATCAGGAAATGGTTCCCACAGGGCTGGAAGAGAGGGTATCTAGTGACTGAAAGGGGACACAAATAGGCTTCTGAGGTACAGTACAGGTTAATGTTCCATTTCTGGGTGCTGGTGTGTTCAGTCCGTGAAACTCATCAAACTACATTTGCACGTACTTAAGTCTATGTATGACAATAAAAGGCTTAAAAAAGCAACAGAACTACAGTTATTCATATTACAGGGAAAAACAGTAACATTTCTTATCAAATTAAAAGACACAAGATCCAAAAGTTAAGCAAACATTAAAAGGAAAAAATTAATTTTCACATATTTTACAAAACCTGAAAACACTGGCCCCATATCTCATTTAAGTATATACCATTACTAACCCGGAGGGCAAACCAGCTGGGGCATGTCCATGTTTTGTGTTGGATTCATAGGCTGTGCAGATACAATGGCAGGATCAAGTGTCTGGTTTTCAAAATCCAGCATTGAATCCTGCAAGTCAGGATATAATGGAATTAAATTAAATAATGTAAACACTTAAACTTTCGGTTAGAGTTTGACTCAACTGTACCTACCTGTATGAAATTATAGGGCCCCTGCATTTGAGCCATAAGGTCCTGGACTCGCTGTCTTCTCACAAGGGGATCTGCTTGAGCCACTGGAGTCAACGAGTGGGGCTCTGGTACTGAAGGAGATGCAGCCTGAGGTTGCTGCTGGAGTGAATTTACCACCTAAAGGGGAAAAAGAGGGGAGAGATGCAGACTGTGAGAATGCAAGAGCTCCATTCATTACCATCATGACAGGTCCCCAAACTATATATGGCACTATACTATAAACAAAAGAGTAGGCTTTAATGTAGTTACTCAAACTGACCATAATTATAAATTTAACATTTAATGCTATCACTTCTAGAGTGTTCTCAATTCCACAGGATCACTATGTAGCATTTCAGATTTACATTATAACCTGCTTTTTCAAAGATTACCCGTGCTTGCTTCCTAAAAGAATGTATTGTGCTTAAACCGCTATGCCTTCTATAATAATTAAATCTGTATTTATCTCAGTACCTGATATACAGTCAGCACTCAAGAAAAGTTAGTTATTATTATCATCAAACTTGAGTTCCTACCATTTCAGTCTCTCTGCCAATACCATAGGATCAAGCCCTATCACCTATCTAACTTACTACAAAAGCCAAAGCTCACTATATCTACCTTTTTCCTAGCTCTAATTTCTCCAATTATCTAGTAATTCCCTGCTCTTCCGGGAAATCTCACTAATTTTTATTATATCAAATTTACAGTCTGTCTGGCTTTTAAACCTGGGCAAGTCATACCTGGTGAGCCTGGATAAATCACAACCTTATTTCTCTTATAAGCAATAGTGAGATAACAATCACTCCCTAAATTGTTATGATGACCAACTAACCTGTCATCTACATCGGGTTGCTCAAAACTTCCTTAGAATTCCACTTGGCTAGCCTTTGAAAGGCCCTACCTACCACGTACTTACGAACAAACCATACTGGCACATTACTAAGTATGATAATATACTTTTCTCTCCTAATAAAAACCAAAAAGTACTACTAAGCACTGTTCCTTCCCAAACTTTCCTACTATGCCAACACATACCTTTCATTCCTAATGTTCAATTAAACAAATATGCTAATAATTCATTTCTACCCCTATATGCATGCTAATATATACCTATTCCCTCACTCTCCTAAAAACATACACCAAATCTACTTAATCAAAGCCCAGGAGGTTTGCATCCCTCTTATATAAATCACCATTCTACAGATCTTTTAGATCTATTGTTCCTCTAACCCTCACTCTAATATTTCTGAACTGCCTTGCATAATTCAGCAAATACATACTGTCTTGCTAGGGCTTCATGGGACACTGTTTTCATCCAAACTAGATAACTTTCTAGAGTACAGGGCAAGTTCTTTACTCAATCTATCAATGTGCATTTTGGCACATCAATAAAGAGCTAAAGGTACTCATACAATTACACCTTTGGAGAACGATCTTGATGGGATAATAATATTAAAGAGAAAAATATTAGTCACAGTTGAAAACTATTTTTTCTGTACTTCAGATATATAAAAGAAGTAACCTAAAAGAGGATGGAAAGGATGGCAAGGACCAACTTGCTAAAGCATTTGTTTTTCTCTTATAGGTAACACAGCACCATCAAGAGTTTCAAGTAAAAGTAATTAAAAGTAATTTTCCTAATAATTGATCTATGGAAGTGAATAGGATAGCCTGGGGCAGTCAGAAAAGAAAAATATGAAGGGGGCACCTGAACTAGACATGAGGACCTGAAAAAAAGATTATGTCAATTGAGGAACAGAATTAAGAAACACTAGAGAAGTCTAGAGCATTAGGGAGAAGGAGTCTAAAGATGACACTCCAACATATCCCTTGGAAAGTGGGCCTTTCTGACGGCTATACATGTGGGTGCCCAGATTTTTAGAGCAACCTGGTATCAACAACACATAAATCATGTACTCTAATAACCCTAAGTTAAAATAACTTTATATAAATTCTCTATAACTGGATCAGCAAAGAGATTCTATTAAACATCCACAGGTATAAATAATCTTTTAAACATAATGTTCTTGTTGTGTTAGTAAGTTTGTTATGATAATAAATGTACTAAAATGCAAAAGACTAACAATCTTAATTTGTTCTTAGGAGATAAAAATTACTAATAAAAACAAAAGATATCAACCTTGCAACCGAGAGAACTCTTACCTCAACTGTTTCGACTGTCCACTCATCTACCTGCTCCTTTTCACCACTGCTGAACTGTGTTTCTGCCATAAATTGTCTATTTACATACTGCAAAGCAAAGTAAATGTTTGAGAGTTCTGCTTGAAAGACAGAAAAAGAAAGCTAGCATTAAATAAAAATCATACCTCTGTTGATTCAACTTCACTTTGTTCAGTGTATTCTTCTGCTGGCTCAGGTTCTAAGAGGTTAAAAGATGACAGAAATGAAGAGTAAGAAAATCATTTTAAAATTAACAATTCATTTAAACTCCAAATAAGTTAGCAGTTTACTATCAAATAGCCGGAATTTATTTACAAAGTTATAGTTAACAGAAGTTTCTGTATTTTAATCATTCTTACAATAATGTATTTAGAAGGAGTTTTCTTAACCATTTACTCCAGAATGAATTAGGTTCAAGAGTAGTTATTCTGGATTAGGTATAACGCCAATAAAGAGTTAAGTTAAAACCTCTCTCTCTAGCCTTAGAAGTAATATTATAAAGTAGCATACAGATTAAAAATCTTTTTTTTTTTTTAAAGATTTATTTATTTATTTGACAGAGACAGAGACAGAGACAGCCAGCGAGAGAGGGAACACAAGCAGGGGGAGTGGGAGAGGAAGAAGCAGGCTCATAGCGGAGGAGCCTGATGTGGGGCTCAATCCCAGAATGCCGGGATCACGCCCTGAGCCGAAGGCAGACGCTTAACCGCTGTGCCACCCAGGCGCCCCCAGATTAAAAATCTTAACTATTTTAATCAGTTGGTGAAAGTAAAGGTGGGGAGAAGACTTCCTTATGTTGATCTGCAACCATAAATTCCGCCAATGTGCAATCTTCCCTTCTAGTTTCAACCTAATAGCTAACACTTGCCTAAGTGCTTACTATGTGGCAGATACCATATACATACTTCATATACTGCTTTCTAAACAGAACCGGAGGTACAGAGAAATTCAGTCACTTGCCCAAAGTTACAGAGCTAATGAGAGTCAAAGCCAAGATTTCAATCCAGGCAGTCTGATTCAAGAATCCATGCTTTTTAACCACTACAAAATTTATGCTCTGACAATGCTTCCAATGGTACTCAGAATTTTATTTATCAACTTATCAAAAAGTACTCCTGGTGAGTGCTTACCTACCTATTAGTTTATGCTAGGTGTTAAAGTTAATTGGAAAAGAACCCTTTTCCATTGAGATTATTTATAATTCAAGATTAAAGAGTTATAATCACCCCAACATTTAAAATACACACAGACATATATGCACACACGTGCCCTAATGCTATTCATCACTTCACACACTAGCATGGGAAACAACGGTAAATCTGGGCATGTCAGCCACGATGTACTTCAAAAGCCGTACAACATTTCCCCTCACCTATACTCCAGCCCAGCAATTCTGCAACAACAACAACAAAAATCAGTTTGTAATAGTGATCCAGTTGAACATTTGTACCAGTAAGTAAATGACTGATATTTGGGGTGGGGGGGGAGGTGGGCAGAGGAAGAGGGAGAAAATCTTTACAGGCTCCACACCTAGCATGGAGCCAGATTCAGGGCTCTATCTCACAACCCTGAGATCATGACCTGAGCCGTAATCACGAGTGGGACGCTCAACGAACTGAGCCACCCAGATGCCCCTAAATGACTGATATTTAATACCTCTGAGAATAACTCTTAATACGGTTTTAATATTTTGTCATGCTTAAAGTTTCACTAAAAACCTCAATGTGCACATGTAACTAAGTAAATGTATAGCTTGAACTTGTGGCAAAAGAAGTAAAACTAGAACTATAAACTAAAGCTTATATCCACCTAAGTACTTACCAGCTTCAGCTACCTGGTCTTCAACTGTAGGTGCTGAGGCTGCCTCTTCCTCCTCACAGAGCCCATTCTGGTGGTTGTGAGTGCTGTCAAAGTAGTTTGACTGGAAAACACGCTCAACAATTTCCTTTAGAGCTTTATCTAAAAATTGAATATGAATTATAAAGTTAGACCATCTCAGGATGCAGGACTTGAATAAGATTCAACATGCTACAAAATATTGCTCTAAGAAAAAACCTTATCAACTGTTACTGAAACATAAATATAAAAAACATTAAAGTCCACCAACAATAGAAATTATGGAATGATAGAGAACAAGAAGAACCTATCAGTATTAAACTTTATACACTTAAAGGAAGTTAGTTCAAAACAAAAAGCTGATAATTATCATTTAGTCATTAAGTATGTATTTAATACCTACCTATATGTTGGGCAATGTGGTAGGCAATGGGGCTACAACAAGATTTGTAAAAGATACAGTATCTGCCCTCCCTAAGTTTATAGTCCAATAGGTAAGAGTTATCAGATACAAAAACAGTAAAATCACATCAATGAAAAGTACTACACAGAGGTACAATGGATTGGACCTAAGCAGGAAGAAACACGAGAGGCTTTCCTGGTGTGTTAAGTGCTGCAAGAGCATAGATCTGGAAGATGAGTTGTAGAAAGGAGAGAAGTGTTTCAAGGCAGAAACAACAGCATTTACAAAGCTCTGTATAAAGAGAAAGGGTGCCAAATACCAGAAAATGAAAGCATGTGCTATGGCTGAGGCATAGGGAGTAAGAAAAAAATAAAGAAAAGACGAGTCTGGTAAGTGCCAGAACATGCAAGGTCTTTAAGTTAAAGACAACTGTATGTAAAATATAATTAAAAGAAAGCCATTAAAGGAATTTAAAGAGGGATTGGAAGGGTGGATTCAGTTAACAGATTGCATTAAAAAAGAAACAGGCAGAAAAGTGGAAGAGAAAAAGAAGTAGATAGATTCAAAAGATATTTAAAAGGCAAAACTGTCAGAATTTGGTACACCTGGATATAAGGGGGCAGGGCAGCAGGTGAAGGTATGTGTCAAGAATTAATCTCAATTTCCTGGCTTTATATAGCACATGCAGAATGTGCCTATGTATGTAGAATGTATTTATTCCCTAATTGGTCACTTTACAGAAAAATAAAACTTCAAGGACAGTATCACAATATCATAAAGTTAATCCTGTTAACAATAAAACTAACAACTTTTTGAAAGAACATTTCATGTTTCCCTTCCTCTGCATCAGAGAGGGTCATAACTAAGAACTATTTGATTTTAAAAACTTATGCATGAAAACTAAATGCACATAAAAACACCAATTTGAGCTCATTAGTACCTTTTCATTAGTAATAAAGATGCTACATTCCTAAGATTAGTGAACAAGACTAGGCAGAAAATAACACCAAAATAAGCTACAAGCTTAGACATTTAACCCATTACTCCTCAGTAGTGCTCATGAAAATTTGATCAGGCTTGACCTAAAACTACTTTTTTCAGCTAACAAGTTTATAAACACATGTAGATTTCTTTCTATTCAAACTTCAAATGATAAATTCAGTACATATTTGGTGCAGAACTAAAATTAAGAAGCCAAAATAATTTTTTTACAAAGACATACAGTAAACAACACAAGTCAACAAACCAAGAAAATTATTTCTTACATGAAAAGATACAAAAAGGTTGGTTCCTCATATCTGATTTACCCATTTCCTTAAAGCAAATAACTCCAAATTACATCATACAATTTTGCCACTTAAAGCTTTTTATCCAATTTTTCACCAGACATCTAAAAATAAGGTATAAACACGGATACTTTTACCTTAATATGTTCAAAATCTACTTCCCTAAATCAACTTTATAAATAGCAAAGATAAGAACCTGTTCCTTTATTTACTAAGGAAATAAACCCAAAACTCCTAATTTACTGAGGTAGTAAAGCTTAAATGCCCCTTTATTTTCTTTAAAATCAATATGCACTGCACATTTGAGGTTAAGGTCTTAAAAAAAAAATTAATGTCCTCAAATTAGCAGGAGTCTAAAAAAAAAAAACTAAAGGACGAAGGCAAGGACCATGAGTAAAATGTATGACATACAGTAAGTATTTTTAACAAAATTTCAAAATTAAGGGAAAAAAACAGTCCCTGTCTAATACCAACAACTCTGAAAAGTCTATTTGGTGTTAATCTGTCCACTTCAAGCAGGGTAAGTTATAAACAAAACCATGTTAAGTTAGGGCTCGCATCTCTACGGATGTATTTTGACTTATTTACACACACAGCAAAAAGAAAAAAAAGGAAATAAACCAAAAGTAAACAGTAGATGAAAGTTATTTACACAGTTCTGAAATTTCTTCATAATTAACAAACTTTTAAATAGAAAACTAATTTTTAAAGATTCTTAGTTACAAAATAAAAAAATGGTAATACTCACAGGTTGTTCCACATACAGATTTTTCCTTTCCTTCCAGCAAGTCCCATAGGTGAATGGAAGCATGTTCATACTGCTCACTCAACCTTATAATAATAATTAAAAAGCTAATTAATTACCTCTTCATTGTCAAACGAATGTTCGTCAAGTCAACATTTAGAAGTTTCTACTATCAAATACCACTATACCTCAAGCTCATGTCCCGTTCAGGGTCTGCTAATTTGTAGAATTCATCCAACAATGACAATTCCTCTTCAGACAATATTGGCACTCCATTCAAACCTTGCTTCAGGTCAGTTCTCACCTCATCATCTCCCAATTTGTCCAAAACATACTGGAGCTCAAGTACAGTTTTTAAACGTTTTTGTTCTGCTTCTTCTCTCATAAGCTGCTCCCGACGCGCTGTCTTCTTTATTGTTTTCTGAATCTGAATAAAAATGTACGCTTAAGACATGGAAATGAATTTCACAAAATTCCTAATTTAGTTCAACCAATTTCAGGTCCAATATAAGTAAGACATATTTTGCTCAATGAGTATGTGATCCTGATACACAAAACGATGATTCCCAAATTACAAATAAGAGTTTAATATTTAATACATCATGTGGTTTAAATAGTGGTTAGAAAATCAGAACACGGGGCGCCTGGGTGGCGCAGTCGTTAAGCGTCTGCCTTCGGCTCAGGGAGTGATCCCGGCGTTATGGGATCGAGCCCCACATCAGGCTCCTCTGCTGTGAGCCTGCTTCTTCCTCTCCCACTCCCCCTGCTTGTGTTCCCTCTCTCGCTGGCTGTCTCTCTCTGTCAAATACATAAATAAAATCTTTAAAAAAAAAAAAAGAAAAGAAAATCAGAACACACACGCACAAAAAAGAAAATCAGAACACATCTTCCCCTATAAAGTATAATACTACTGAAACGTTACCAATAAGAGGATATATTTGGGATTTGCTTCAAAATAATCTAGCTGATAGGGAACAAGGGAGTAGGTATGGGTATATGTGAAATAGGACTGCCCATGAGATGAAAACTGTAGAAGATGAGTATGGATACAGAGGTGTTCATTACATCCCTTTCTTTAGTTTTGCCACTTTTCATAATAAAAAGTATAAAAATTAAAATTTCTAATTAAGCCCGAGTCAACTAAAAAAGAAACCCAAACACAGCAACAATAAAAAATCTTACCTATATCCATCTCCTCTATGGGAAAATGGTCCAAATTTTTCACTGTAAATACCTACTATCGACTCACAAAGAGATGCTACAACCCACCACTGCCTTCCTCACCCCCAACAATTCAATGCTAATACTGTACTATCTCAACATACTGAAAAGAGTGACTATGGAGTGCCTGGCTGGCTCAGTCAGTAAAGCATGTGACTCTTGATCTCAGGGTCATGCGTTCTAGCCCCATGCTGGATATGGAACCTACTTAAAAACAGTAATAAATTAAAAAAGAAAAAGAAAAGAAACTGACTTGTTTTTAAGAATAAGGAGAAAAAGAAGGTGGCAATAGAAGAAAGATATATGCTAAGTATACACATATTTTTCCCCACTATTCTTTTCCTTCTGCTAGTCTTTTACTCTCCTGGGAAGGTAAAGGGAAAGCATCAACCAAACTCAAATAGGTCTCTCTTTGTTCATGCACAGTGTCGGTTTGGGGCAAAGAAAGGTTACTCTTTTCAAGAGCCATAAAAGCATTTTCCGTCCCACCTTCTCCCCTTTCTCAAGCCTCGCTAAGATAACTGAGACAAAGAAAACCAAATAAAGACATATGAAATGTATAATAAATGGAGAAATGGGGAAGAGAGACCTAAGAGAACAATGAAGTCTGCAATAAGACAAATCTGTGATGGCAGCAGAGAGGGTAGCAGATTAAACGATATTTAGCAATAAATAGCAAGTGAATACTGCATACGAACACAAGAGATGAAATCTAAGTTAGGGCAGTACAGAAAGCTTTTAAGGAGAAAGTGACATCTACTCTTAAATAGATGAGCTTTCAGTCTCACTGGGGAGCAGGGGCTGGGGGTGTGTGTGTAATTTTAGGGTAGAGAGGCAGCCAGTAGCCAGAGGCAGGAAATATTATAGGAAGAGAGGCAGGAATGTGAAATAAGTCAAAGTAAAAGATAAAGAATGCCACTTTGGATAAAATGAGCAATTCAAGTAAGAAAGAATATGAAAACTCGAAAAGGTAGGCTGGAGCTAGGTTAGAGAACTCTTTTTTTTTAATTTGAGAGACAGAGAGGGAGCACAAGCAGGGGGGAGAGGGAAAAGCAGGCTCCCCACGGAGCCAGGAACTGGACATGGGACTCGATCCCAGGACCCCGGGGTCATGACCCAAGCCAAAGGCAGACGCTTAACCAACTGAGCCACCCAGGCGCCCCAAGAACTCTTGAATGCAAAACAAAAAAGGCGTTTAACAATTGTGGGGAAATGCAATAAGGGATCAAAGTTCAATAAAAAGACTGCCAATGAATTTAAATGCCCAGTGAAAAGTTCCTGAAAACATCAGTGTTAAAAATAGAAGCAAAGGAGAATACAAGTATTGTCACTTACACAGTGTTAGTAGCTTAAGAAATAGACTGATTCTATTTACTAAACTGTATAGCAATCCTACTTCTATGGTCCATATTTTTTTAAAGAAATCAGAAAAAGAAATTGGCCAGAATTCATCAAGCCTGAGGCTCTGACCTAGGTGAAATGGGACAATTCCCTAGTTGGATATAAATTAAGTTTCCTTTATTCCATCTTGAGGGATATCATCAATATGTTCCACCTCTAATCAAATTTAGTAAGTAATAATATTAAGTGCATGAAATATATTAGCCATGATATACTGTTCCAAGCACAACCCTGTAATGAGGTAGGGACCATTACTATCGCCACTTTCCAGATTAGAAAACAGAAGCAGTTTGACAGCCTCTCTCCTCTCCCTGCTTCTCTTTTGACACTACTGGTTCTGTTTCTCTGGAAAACCCTGAATGATATAGGGACAGACAAGTTCAGTAACTCAAAATCCTACAACTATTACGTAAAAGTGGTAGAATGAAGATTCAAACGAGTCTGGTTCCAGAATCAGAACTTTTTATCTCTGTACTGCAATGTCTCTCATCACATAATAAATGGTTTTGTTTATTCATTTAACCAAATTGAGGCAACTTTGTATTTAATGCTGTTAACCTTTCTCCAAATAAGCTAACCCTAATTCAAAAGAATATGAATTTTCTGGTCTCCACTTTCAACAAATTATTTGACTTTGCTTGTATTTAATTTTTGTCCTATTCCCAAAGACTTCTATCACATCAAAAGATGTATGGGAAAAACACACCACTTTGTTGGATCATGAGTTGATACAAGAGCAATGTATCCCAGTCTGCCACATTCCTTAATATCCCTAACGGAGACCGTGATTACCAAATACAAAAACAAGACTCTATTTTCTGACGGTTAATAGAATTGTAAGATGGTCATGAGGCATAAAGGAATATATGGAAAATAAATGTTCATATACAAGGAATATATAGAAAATAAATGTGTATGTATATATAGAGAGAAGTTAATTATTTTTGAACAATGAGATCTTTAGGGTAACTACTATATTAAGTTTGTCATAGCTGAAACCTCGGTTCTCAGGCATTTTTCAGGTGTTACATTAAACTTTACAGAATTGGAAAGCATCTTAGGTATAACTGAATGCAATCCTCTCAACTTGCAGAGAGCTTATCAATGGTAATGCAAGGACTGAAACCCAATGAAACAAGAAAATTTTCTGCCTTCCTTATTTTTAATATTTCATAAACATATATAGTCTTTTACTTACATCCTGACTTAATGCCATGAAACTCCTCTGTAATTCTTTTGCAAACTCCAAGTTATTTGTGACTTCCTGGTACTTAGATACGGCATCCTAAAATAACAAAGACAAAACCCAACTTTACTAAAACATAAAGAACCACAAATTAATTTTCTTATTAAAAACAGCAAACATATAGTCTTTAATAAAATGTAGCATCTTTACCAGCTGATCTTGATTAAGCCTTTCCCCTTTGTTCATTCGTTCCTGGTAGTCATCAAGCTTGCCCTATGTTAAAAGAAAAAACAAAAAACAAAAACAGAATTATGCCCCACATTAAAGTATATACCAACCTAACCATGCTGAAATACAAACCATACAATCCTCTAAGTTTGTCTCAAATCTTGCCCTAAAGATACCTTTTAGTTCATTTCAGTTAAAGTTAGTGCATAAAATAAGTTAGTTTAATAAACAGTGAGCTAAAAAATGAATGTAGACACTCCAGCCCCTGTGAATGATACCGCATTTTGTACTACAAGCCAATGACAGGACACAACATTGCTTATTCTTTAGGTTTCTCGAAAAAGAGGCATCAGATGGCCTACACAAATGGTTCCTACCCACATGAGGGCCACAATTTGGTTACAATCCTACTTATAAAGGAGTATATCAGACATTTTATAGTGCTGAATTCTCTCCTGTCCTTTGCCAAAGAATTCATGTGGCTAAGTGATATAAAAAGAGTGTATTTTTCCTGAATAGACCCAAGTGCATGTTATCTTTGATGTGCTTCATCCACTCCTTTTGAACAACACGATGCTTCAGCTATCACATCACCTACGGATACTGTGCTGGTCAACAGCTTCACTTTATTCTCTCACAAATGGGATTAAATGTGTGATAGTGGGAACAGAAAATTAACCTCTGGTTTAAGTCATCTTTATTTTCACCAAAATGAAAACTTCGGCAGTTTCCCAGGCTACTACTATTTGATAAGACCCCAAAGAAAAGATATCCAGGTAATGCAAAAGTCAAGAATTGAGATATTGTTTTAAAGGTCAGAGGAGAGGGAGTAAATAGAAACCTGAATTAAGGGGGAGAATTTTTTTTAAGAGGGGGGAGGGACAGATGAAGAGAGAGGAAGAATCTTAAGCCAACTCCACACCCAGCATGGAGCCTGACATGGGGCTCAATTTCACAACCCTGAGATCATTACTTGAGCTGAAATCAAGAGTTGGACACTTAACCGACTCAGCCACCCAGGCAACCTAAGGGGGGAAAATACTGTTAATTAATATAATCACAATAAATTATGAACATATATTGTTCCTAACCCTTAGCAAAACTAAAAATTAACCATGAAATAAAATACAAAATCTAACAAAATACACTCAAGGTCAAAGAAACAAGTTTAAAAATAATACTAATTAGTTTAGGTCAAATGATCCATTTTCTTTGTACCAGAAACATTAGTCAACTTGCATAACCATTCCACCCTAATTAAAAAGCCTAACTGGATGCCTGGATGTCTCAGTTGGTTAAGCATCTGCCATTGGCTCAGGTCATGATCCTGGAGGTCCTGGTATCACGCCCCATGTCGGGCTCCCAGAAGAGTGGGGAGCCTGCTTCTCCCTCTCCCTCTGCCCCTCCCCCTGCTTGTTCTCGCTCGCTCTCTCTCAAATAAATAAATAAATAAATAAAATCTTAAAAAAAAAAAAAGTCGTAACAATTCCTTAGTTATTTTATAGGTAAATAAAACCAAGATAAACATTAAAACATTAAAGGCTGATGAAAGCATCCAATTGTATTCTTAGGTGGATTATTTCACACAATAACCTCCAGCTGGAAAGGTATAAAATTTGTCTATGGTTGAAAAATGAAAGCAGGCCCAATTCCAGGTACAAAAGGTATGTTCAACTGCCTCTGGACACTCTTTGAGGATGAATAAAGGTAATCCCTTCTCTTTTTCAAAAGGGTAGGCTACTTTTCTTTTAAGAAATAAAAAAAACCAAACAAGATTTGCTTTTAATGACGACGACTTAGGGTATAATAATACTTTATTATAGTCAGGATTCCTCTATTTAGAAATATGCAGATAACAGAAGATATGAGAATGGAAAGAGAGCCCGAAATGTAGTGCTAAGTAAAAATTACAGTAAAAATTACAGTAAAAATTCTGAATACATTACTAGGCAAAAGAAAAACTGCTATTAGTTTATACCTGGCATTTATTATCTTCCCTTTTTATACATTTTTCAAAGAAGCTGTTGGTAAATCTGAAGTAACAGAGTTGAGTATACTACGTATCGCTAATACGGTAGAGTTTTACAAATACCTAGCTTAGCTTTATCATTTAATGTCTTAAGAACTTAAAACATACATGTCAATTAAAATGGATCTCAAATCAAATTCCTAAAAAAATGTATATACATAAAGATACATATGAAAAGTTTTTTTAATGTTAAGAATGGTACTTGAGTGGTAGAATTATAGGTGGAACTTTTTTCCTTTTGCTTTGTTTTGTACATTTAGATATTCTGCAATAAACACAGTTAAAATTAAAAATTATATTAATTTAATTAATTAATTAAAATGTCATGTTATACAAGATAAGAAGAATGACAGATTTCAGTATACTGCCAGGACTTTAACCTATAATAATCCTTGAATATGAATCTATACTATCCTATACCAGGACAAGCTATCCTAAAGCAGAAAAACTCCAATTTTCTACACGATTAACAAATTTAATATTCAACCAAACCCAAAACTCTCTGGCAGATTACATTTTCCAAAGACGGCTACATCTACGGTTCTACATACTCTTTTACCATGTGACCCTGGCCCTGTCCCATGTAGAAGTAGTCCAATTCCCCTGCCACTGTATTAAGTGGGCTTCTACCAACAGAGTACAGTGGAAGCGATCCTGTAAACTTCCAAGGCTGTATCCTAAAAGCAACGTACCGCTGTCCTGTTTGCTAGTCATTAACAACACTCATATTTGGAGCCCCAAGCTATTCCATAAGAAGTCCAATAACCCTGAGGTTGCCATGCTATGAGGAAGCCAAGCCATGAAGAGGTCTTATATAAGAATTCTGATCAGCAATCCTAGTGTTAAGAGTCATTCTAACCTAGGCATCAGACATGTGAGTGAACAAGCCTTAGTCTTCCCAGCTGAGCCCTCAGGAATCACAGAGCAGAGACACCAACCCCACTGTGTGCCCTGTCTGAATCCCTGACAGGCAGAATCTGTGTGCATCATAAAATGGAGTAAGTTTTGGGAGTAATCTATCACAGAGGAGTAACTGGAAAAAC
Organism: Ursus americanus; assembly: GCF_024610735.1. Taxonomy (NCBI): domain Eukaryota; kingdom Metazoa; phylum Chordata; class Mammalia; order Carnivora; family Ursidae; genus Ursus; species Ursus americanus. The sequence continues at coordinate 20,639,844 of NC_142150.1, read as the reverse complement.
ATTAAAAGGGAAAACAAAGATCTGTTTCATTAAAACTCCTACATCTATTTCTTTTGATTTCTATATTGCTATAACAGGTTTCAAATTTTTCAATCCACAATAATTTAAGAGCCATAGTTTTTAAAGGGAAGACTGCCACTGCCACAAGAAATGACAGTTAACTGTGACAGAAGAAACATGTTAAAAAATCATGATGTAGGGGCGCCTGGGTGGCACAGCAGTTAAGCGTCTGCCTTCGGCTCAGGGTGTGATCCCGGCATTATGGGATCGAGCCCCACATCAGGCTCTTCCGCTATGAGCCTGCTTCTTCCTCTCCCACTCCCCCTGCTTGTGTTCCCTCTCTCGCTGGCTGTCTATATCTCTGTCGAATAAATAAAATCTTAAAAAAAAAAAATCATGATGTAACTGAAAAATCTCAAGGATCTTTAACAGAGTATTTTCAAAAGCTGACCACAGTTCTTTATGCCTGGTGAGTTGAATTACTGTAGCTTTAGTGATGCAATCAAAATATGTCATTAATTACATAAATGGAAACTACAGGTCTTTTATAATTTTTCTAACCATAATAAAACAAAAGTTTCATTATAGCTTCACATTTGTTCCTCTATAGCCATTAACACCTGCTATACTACCGTTATAAATATCCTGTCCCCTTGTCCTGGCCCAATCTTCAAAAAACCAAGATGCTGAGTCTGGTCAAAGTTCCTAATAAATAGCCCTCATTTGAGGAAACTAAAACTTACTAAGACTGCAGGGACAATTAAAAAACTGTTCTACATTAAAGAGCACTAGGTTTTTTTTTGGGGGGGGGGGGTTGTTCTTTATCAGTATCCTACAGGATCTTCTGGCTGCTTGGGTGTATAAGACTTTATCACCATGGAATTTGAACTAAGGGGGATCTCTGTTGCCTATTACACATAATTAGATCTGTACATAGCAGAGATCCTGTATTGATCTACAAGTCAGTGATTTTCAAAGTATGGTCTCCAAAACGGCAGTAATCAGCACCCGCTAGGAACTTGTTAGAAATGTAAATTCTCAAGGTGCCTGGATGGCCTGGCTCAGTAGGTGGAGCATGAGACTCTTGATCTTGGGGTTTTGAGTTCGAACCCCATTGGGTATAGAGATCACTTAAAAAAAATTAAATCAAGAAAAAGAAAGAAAGAAAAAGAAAGAAAGAAAGAAAGAAAGAAAGAAAGAAAGAAAGAGAAAGAAAGAAAGAAAGAAAGAAAGAAAGAAAGAAAGAAAGAAAGAAAGAAAGAAAAATGTATTCTCAGGCACCACCCCAGGTGCCTCTGGGGGTGGGACCCAGCAATCTGTGCTTTTTTTGCCAAGCCCTCTGGGCGATTCTAATGTGTGCTTAAGTTCAACTCACCCAGATCAAACACACTGTAATTCTCTTGTAATAATCCAGTAGAATACAGATGTAAGAAATTATTTTGAATCAAACATCTGATACAAATTGTGACCATAAAGATCACTATATGTTAGCCTCAATTTGGTTACATAAAGGTTTAGCTTTAAACAAATTCAGAAAACTTGTTGAATGATGGTTTTCTAAACCAGCTTATAAATCTATTTAACCTAGTCATTTACATAAGGTCCATTTATGATCTGAACACTGAAGGATTACCATCTTCCATTCACAGCAGTACTACTTTTACTAAATTGTGCACTGTCCAGAAGTTCAGAGCACTTTATAATTAAACTCACTGGTGAGTGCCAAATTTCACACTAACAACAGAACACCTCTTAGGACAATCAATTGGTCTAATTTTCTGCCTTTCAAAATGAGGGCGGCTTCCAATCCCCGCTCACTCCTAAGTAATTTTTAGAGATTAAAAAAAAAAAGACCTGGTATCTACACTAGTCCCAAGGGTAGATAACTCGAAGACAAATGACACTATCGTAGCTGGCTTCATTCCTATTGTCACATCCCATTCAAATAGCTTAAAGTCCAAGCAGAAAAACTCTTCATTTAGGGTTAAATTTACAGTATGAACTAAATCAATATGTAAATAACTTGCTTTTCACAATGACTGATCCAACATTAACTCCAATGAGCGCAAAGTGGCAAGTACAGAAGCAAAGGGCTCCAGACAAACACAGCTTTTTCCTTCCCTAAGCTAGAACATGGCTACCTAACACCTAGTACTAACAAGCTGGTCAATTACTCATAGCATCCATATAAAATGAATATTAAGTATCTTTTCTGGAAAATGGAGCTGTTTTCCTAGCATAAAAAGGTACTTTATCAGAAAGCCTGGTAACACTGGTAACAAAAACCTGTCCTCTGAGATTCTACCTTGAAATTCGATTTAGGGTTCCTTTGCAAACTCCTGAGCATGCTGAGAGTATTAAACATTCATTTATAGCACCACATGAGGAAGATAAAAATCAGGCCATTTCTCAGATTATCCAGTCTCTAAAGGGGAACCACAGGATAGAGATATGACTATACCCAATAAATGTCAAAAGACAGTATGTGGGGGCACCTGGGTGGCTCAGTCAGTTGGGTGTCTGCCTTCAGCTCAGGTTAGGATCCCAGGGTCCTCCAGGATCAAGCCCTGCTTCAGGCTCCCTGCTGGATGGGGAGTCTGCTTCTCTCTCTTCCTCTGCCCCTCCCTGTTTCTGCCCGTGCACTCTAAAATCTCAAAAAAAAAAAAAAAAAAAAAAAAGACAACATGGTCCTAAGAAATAATTACCCCAAGAAGTACTGCCCAGTCCCACCCTATCTCCTGTCTGTAGACAGTATTCACTATGTGACATTCAAATTTAAAATATCAGGCAGCTAACCCTATCAGCAAGGGCTATTATCAATCATATTCACCTAACTAGAACCTGAAAGACAGGGCAGTTAATAACTTGCCTAAGGTCATCAATCTTAGAAAAATCATCTGTGCCTCAATATGTTCCTCCTTTATGTCACTCTGGATTCTAGCCACTGCTACATTTCATTTTTACCCTGCTGTTTTCCTCCCTTCCTTTCTCCAGAGTAGTATTATGTTACTGAATCGCAGTACAACTAGATCTCCCATTCTTCCCAAAGATTTTTTCATGACCACAAAAGTTACTTTACTGAAATATCTTTTTAAAAATTCAGGACAGTGCAATGAGGGTACCAGAAGATAAATATCCAAAATAGCTATCCTCCTGAGCTTTCCTTCCTTCCTCTTACATCCGAAAACTTCCATAAATGAATAAAGAAAACATTTTAAAATTACATAATGAAAAAGAAATAGCAAAAGAGACTCCAAAAAACTAAAAATCTTTAACTACACAATTATAAATAGTCACAACAAAAAAGAGTAGGAGGGGACAACATCTGAAAAAACTAGCTTGGCTGTCCAAGAAACTATGTAAACCTCTGGTCTCAATTAAAGAGATCTCCAAACTGAAACAGAAAAGTTAAAAATGAAGCCTAAAATAACAATAATAAGAGCACCTATCTATAAGTTATTTTGTGTCTCCAGGCCAAATAAATCACTTCTACAGTACTGAAAACCTATAGAAAGAAAAATACAAAACGCAAAAGATAAGGATTCCTTTTCTTCTCAACTTTCCATAATCTTCAGCGGCCTTTCCAGATACTATTTCAAGTCTCCAATCCCTATATTCCCTGTTCTTCACCTAGAAATATCAATTCTGACTTTGCCCACATAATGGCAGGCAGCTGACTGCGTCCTGTTCACCCTCCAGGTGACAACTGACAATTAGTTACTAGTAAAATTCATAGGAGACAGGAAAGATATTAAGAAACAAAAGTTTCCAACGATAAAAAAGAGGGCAGAGAGAACATATACTACAATCCATGGATGATCTGTAACAGCTCTTCAAATGCTGGAAGCCTTCTCACATTGTAGAAGTCTGAGCTGCTCCAGAAAACAAAGTTAGTATTAAATATTGTGGGGAGCAGGGGAAGGGTGGGTTGAGAGGTGACTCTAACATTAAGATCTTAAAGAATTGTCCAATAATGAAACAGATTGAGAAATGAGCATTCTACCAGGCCCTATAGGACTGATTAATGCAGAAACTGAGTGAATACTTGTCAACAATGCAGGATTTCTTAAACATTAAGAGAGAACGCTAAATTAGAGGTTATCTAAGATCCCACTGTAAGATAGTTTTTCAAGCAAAAAAGTAACCAGGAGTCTAATCTGGTTAAGACTTTTGTCCCACTGAAAAGGAAAAAAAAAAAAAAAAGGTAAAAGGTAATCCTGTAAAATTCCTTATTCCTTGTCCATGGCTATAATTATGTGGTAAAGTCTGAATGAATGGAAGCAGCTGACTCTAGTAGGAAAACAAGAAAGTATAATGTTGAAGAGTTCCAGAATCAGCTACTTTGAATTATTTTCTTAAGAAGTCTAAAGCTTGTACATTTGAAAACCAAATGATTACTGACAATCTCAATTAATATCTTTTGAACTATTGGTTGCTTTAACCAAACTACTCATTAGGATGATTTTATACACTCTGTTGAGAACTCTACGTAAAAAGATGAGAACTGTAATTCATTTAAAATGGAGACCAAAAGGTTTTTTCAATGATTAAAGTATATTTCAGTTACTTCTATGTCTGGATAACAATATTAAGGGGAGTACAGTGAAATTTCTAATAATTTATAATGGTTCAAATACCAAGAATGATCTATGTCCCCCTTCCTAAGACTATTTACAAATCATGCTTATTGTACCAAGATTTTAAAATGTGCTCTAGTTGCCTACTCATCAATGCTACTCACTTAAAAAATAAATCAAAAGAAAAGAAAATTCTCCAGGAAAAATTCCATTTCAGTAAAAACACTGCAGTAAATAGCTCTGCACAAAAAGCATTTTCTCCCTCATGGATTACTCCATCCTAATAGGGTTTTGTTGATGAAGCTACAAATATTTCTATATGATTCAGTTGAACTAACAAATATTTATTTAGCATTTACCACCCATAAGGCACCGTGTGATATCATTTATAATCTCTGCCCCAGAGGAGCTCAACTACCTATTTAGAAAAACACAAAAGGTAAGAACATAAAACAATATAAAAATGTCAAGGAAGTACAGAGATAATAGATAGTACAGGACATTAAAGGAAACAGACTACTTCAGCTGAGCATGGCCAAGAAGCACACCTTCCCTTTTCCTCAGGAAGTATGAATTCTGAACTCTGCCCTATAGTCTCCTTCATGTATGTTTTTACACTCATACTCTATCCAACAAAAGCACCGGTGTAGCTAGTGGGAGAAATAAAGAAATGAACAGACGCCAAGGAATTTACAATTCCAACTTTGCTGAATGTCTCTTCTGGTGCGCCTCTCATCCTTCTCTACTGCTTACATACAATTCATTGCCCCCAGAAAATGGGAACAATTACTAAAAAATACCCAGAAGCCTGGAATACAAGAATTAAGATGGAAAGGTTGACACACCTCCTACTTCCTCCTACTGGTAATGCTTTTCCCAAATTATCTGGTCTACAGCATACCAAGCCTGAGTCAAGAGGAGCAAATGTGGGCTTGGGGCTTACATACACATAAAGCGACACTTCAGAATTTAAGCTTTAAAAGTTCATTTCGTTACAACAATACAGATGTCCCAATGATACCTGATACAATGGGACTTTACCTATACTGTTATTCTCAAGACCCCATCACCTGAACAGCCTACAAACACAAATTTAACAAGATAGTAATAAAGGTTTACAATGAAGAAATAAAAAGCTTTGTCCTTTTGCTTTCAGCTTTTTAAAACAGAGGAATTCTAATTAAAAGATTTAAAGTGAAAAGCCTCACTTGGTTCTAAAGGACCAGCTTAAACATGAAAAATTACTCATGTTGCAGAACATTACAAATTCTAATCACCCCCATAATACAAGAGACCTTGGAATTCACTCATTCCAAACCGGGTCATTTTACCTGAGCATCTCAATTTACTCTCCTGTAAAATGAATTCAACCAAATCCTAAAATGACTTTAAGATCTTAAGATATCTTAGATTCTATTACCAATACAGTAATAAAATTAACAGCATGTTGTTATAATTTTAACATTTAAAAATATTTAATTTTTTTAAAGATGAAATCGTACTAATCCTCCTAAATGTAAACTAAACATTAAGTACATAAAATTATGACAGATTGTATGTTTAATCTCTAAGTCACACGAAATGTATTCAGACAGAAATACTTGCCACATAGGAATTATCTAGAGTAAAATAACATGCTCAGGTTAAGCCAATTCATCCTCATTACAATACCTGGGATTCTACTCTCATGTAAAAAAAAAAACCCATGTTATCACATGAGGAAATTCACATCTTTTCCTTCTTAAATTCAAATTTTAAATACTTCTCTCTCCCTCCCTCTCTCTCTGTCTGTCTCTCTCACACACACACACACACACACACACACCACACCCAGGCAGGCAGAGAGAAACAAACGAAGCATTAGAAATGCTTTTTTTTCCTGTGACAAGGTGAATGCAAAACAAAGTAATCTTGCCCTCTGCATTGCAGAGAAATAGTTCATGCAACCAATGTTCTGTAGAAGCGAATACATCAGAGATTTTTAACTCTGTCAAGAAAAACTTCAGATGTTAGCCCCAAGAAAGATTTTACTTACAAAACCATTAAGAATGCTTTTATTTCAAAATACTTAAAGAAATTCTGTACAACAGCTGCACTGAATATTCTGAGTAGAGGCACACTGCAGTGCTCTGTAAAGAAATGTTATCTTCTCTAACAACGACAGCATCCTTTTTCAGTATATTAACTGAAAAGATATAAAGAGCAAAAAGACTTTAGGGAGTAGTATGAAAACCAGTAAGTACACTTTGGCTATCACTTCTGGTCACATATTGGTTACAAAGCTGCCAGACTGTCTTGCAAGAGAACACTTGGTTAATCTTTCACCTACCAAATTCACTAGTGTGATTTCATATTTCTAAAAAGCATAAAAATTTTAAATGTCATCTATTAAAACATCCTTTATTCTACATTAAACTGATTACGTCTTCCATATAAATGAGCTCTCTCTTCAGTTAATATTAAGGCTTTGTTCTACCATCTTGCATAGCCTAGAGCCCAGTTCCACAACAAACTGATGAAGAAAACTAGGCACTCAACTGATTATTACTTATAAAAGCTAAAAGATCTGTAAATGGAGTTTTGAACTTCATTCTTCCGATTATAGCTGCATTTCTTCTCTTTGCTAAACACACACCTAGTTTTATTAGCCCAAATTTCAAAAACTACCAGGCCATTTAGTTGCATTACATAATAGGATCATATTTCATTAATGTTAAGCATGCATTTTCACTGAACAGACGCTTAGCTTTCCAATCATGGCTCAACTTACTAGAAAATTAACAAATAACTTTGTATTTTAAATGAAGTGTAATAAAATTATTGCAATTCTCCAAGTCTTAAAGTAAGTAATACTATATATCTTGGTAGTAATTTTGGTCAGGATACTTGATTTCAGAATCCATTAAAAATGATCTTGTCCAGAAGACTCTCATGAATAGTCAAGTCTGAAATACAGCTCAAATATAAGTTGCTAAGTGGACTGAAGTAAAAAGAAATCCAGTTATAAATATCTTACTTTACTGCATAAGGATTTCTACAAAGGTTCAAAACTGATTTGTAAAGTAAATCCTATTTTAGGTGTATCAGAAATGCTCACTCACTACTGAAAAATCACAGTTAAATCCTTTCATACAGTAAATCATCTAGATACAGAAAAAATATAATTTAAACTAGACACCAGATGTGTTTAGAGAAAAATCCAAACACCGTGAATTTCTCAAAAAGTAAAACTTAATTTCAATAGTAATTAAGTCACAACATCAGTACTGCCAACTTAACTATTTAACAAGTAGGTACCTCATTCTGTGATGTTATAAAAAAAAAAAGTTAACTGTAATTTGACCCTTCCACTAGCATCCAGAACACCGAGAAGACCGGAGGGGAAAAAAAGATATGAAATACTTTTGTTACTTTGTATAGTTTTTTCTCCACCAATACCAGGAACTTTTCAGTACTTACCAGCCTAGTCTATAATCTCTGTAATAACAGTTACATTACTTTCTCCTCTATGGGGGGGCTGAGGGGGCGGGTGTTAGGCTTTGTATATAATATAAATCCATACACATGAGTCAGGCCCTCATAGAGCTTATAAACTAAACTCCCCATACACATTTGGAGCACTAGACTCAGTCACCTCCCAGCTAAATTGGCTGCTAATCCAGTGCCTGACTTTACAGTAAGAACTTTGAAATTTTATTTTTGAGTCATTAAAATATAAATATCTACATTTAAGTGTCTATATTTACAATATTACATTGTTACTATTTATCTTTTGGTTCCTATTCTAAAAGAAAACAGGCATTTCCTAAGAATTTTGAAAATTAAACCACTTAGGTATCAACCAAATTGACATGATTGCTTATTGTCGTAAGAGGTTTTAAAAAGATACCTAAGTCTCAAGTTCAAATAGAGTAGCAAGAACTAAATCAGATGGCAGACTCAGAAGATACTGGCCTTGGGTATGCTTATTCCACTACATATTTAAATGTAGCAACTTTACAAGTGAAATACTTTTTATTGCTATTGATAAATCTAGTATTTCTATCATTTATAATAAACCACACTTGTTGTATCACCAAAAGGTAGACATCCACAAGTAGAGCATCTCTTGATTTCAAATAAAATCTAAGAAATTCAAGTAAAATTCCCAGTCGGAAAAATGAGACAGATTAGTTACCACGCCTAAAAATGTTCGTTTTAAAACTCCCAAAATATATAAAATAAATCATAGAACAAAGCAATTAAAGTAATTATGACCTACACCATTTTCTTCAAGTTATTTGTTATGGCCCAAATTTTAGCTAAATAGTCTCAACATCTTAAGTAACACTGTTAGGTGGGTGGCTAAATAAACATTCTTAAATGACTTCATCAAAATTCAAAATGATATAATAAATATATTTTACTAGAAGCAAACAAGAAGACGTTATTCAAGCAAAGTTATTTTTAAGGTAAAAGGCAAAAAGTTTGCACGATAGTCAGATGTAATTACCCCATTTTCTGTACTACTGATTTGCTCCTTCCTTTCCACCACCAGTCTTACTGAACGTTGAATTATTCACTCTACTGAGACCCTTTCTCTACATACATATACACCCACACATATATACACACTCACACATACACACACACACGTGTCGCTCTAAACAGAGTTGGTACACTGTCCTGCACTGAAAGCATAAAACAAAAGGCCTACTTGAAGATCAACCTCACGGTGTGACCTAGAATGGCCAGCTATTGAATCCAAAAAATTGTGGGTGTGGCTCGACTGTTTTTGGGGGGGGGGGGGGCGAGGAAGGCCAGCCGGGGCGGCTGCCTGGTCTGTGCCCTCCCCCTCTGCTTTCGCTTTGTGCTCACAATGCAGCTCCTGTAAAGCGCTTCCCTCTCCTCGCAGCCGCCGCCATGTTAGACGCTCTCTCCATGTGCCCAGAGACCTGGCGATCCCCTCGGTCTAACCCGGACCCACGCCCCCCAACGAATCTCAGTCGTGGCAGTCTCCCTCCCATCCCTCTATAGAGTCCCGGAGGAGCAAAGAGCCGCTGCAGAAAATCTTCTCGGGATCGAGTTGAGCGTGAGGCTCAGGGGGCACCTAGACAATTGAAACAAAGAAGGAAACGTGGGGGCGCCCATCAGACGGGGGCGGGGGGTGGGTAGCAAATCGAAGACCCACTCAAAAGGGGCCTGATAGAGAAGCAATTCTAGGTGAAGATCCCGAGAGGAGCGGAGACACTGAACAGGCCTCAGGTACACGGCAACGGAGCGGACCAGCCCCACGGCTACAGGACGTAGGGCCACCCCAACTCCACGAGGCGGTCCGTTGAGCCCTGAGGCCCCTCACCGGGACCCCTTTCATTTCTGCTGCTGGCCCTCCGTCAAAGAAATCGGGCCTCGGTGACGGAGCGAAGGGCATCACTCAGTTAAGTCTGGCGACAGGACAGGCCCCCGCCCTCACGCATCCCACTCCCAAAGGCCAGAAAGCCTGGCCCACCGCGGGAGGAGAGTAATAAGGCGGCCCGGGCGGGGGGGGGGAGCGCCGCGTCCGGGTCAGGTGACAAGCACCTCCCCTAGGAGCCCGTTTTCTGGGCTCCAAGCTCCGTTTACTGAGCAGGCCGGGCGTGGGGGGTGGGGGTGAGTGGAGGGGATGCGCCAGGGACGGGAAGAGGGCAGGCCACAGCAGTCAGGGTCGGAGCATCCAACCCTCCCGTCCCCGCCAACTCCTGGCACCTTTTTCTTCTCCAGGTTCCGAAGTTTCTTGTCGATCACCCCGAGGATCTGCTTCATGGCCTCGGTCTGGACAGCGCCGGTGCCGGTTGCGGGGTGCTGGGAAGCCGGCGCAGCTGCCCCGGCCCCCGCCGCTGCCTCATTCCCGGAGGAACCCGACGGGGGTGGCGGTCCGGACGACTTGCTGCCGCTTCCGCTGTGGCTGGTGGCCGAGGGCATCTTTAGACCGTGAGAGGAGAGAAGAAAAAGCGGGAGGAAGGAGGACAAGAGCGGCGAGTCAGGCGGCGGACGGGGCGAGACGCGGGACAAAACGCGCAGCGGGCGGGAGCCTGCGCGAGCGGGTGGGGGTGGGGATGAGGACGCGCGCGCGACCCGCCAGCGGGGCGCCCTGCCCGGCCTCGCGCCGCCCCCCGCCCCGCCCCTCCCCCGCGCGGGCCGCAGGCTCGGCCTACCGGCCCCGGGGTACCGAGGCTCGCGCCGGGGGCGGGGCCTCGCAGCGCCTGCCGCCAACGGCCAGTGCAACGGTCCCCGCCGGGGTGGGCCGGCACTCGTCGCCTGGCGAGGAAGGGAGGGAGGAGAGAGGTCGGGGCTAAGAGGCGGAGAAGGGTGGAGAAGGGCACTGGTAATGACTGGGGTGGGGGTTGGGGTGGGGGGAGGGGAGACTGGAGGAGCAAGCCCCTCGAGAAGGTCCAGCCGATCCGGAGGTAAAGGACACTCGGGGCAGCGGCCCTCTTTCCTGTCAGCGCCTCGGTCCGGGTGGCGCTCACCGTGCGCGCGCGGAGGCCGCTGGAGATCCCGAGTGGGCGGCTGAGGGGGCAAGGGTGGCTGTGCCTTCCGGGCAATGTCGTGCGCTCCGTGGGCGCAGGCCGCTTCGCCCTATCCCCGCTGCACCGAGAGCCGCTGCTTGTGAGGCGGAGAGCCGAGAGCGGGAGGGACTTAGCCAGCCGGCCCTCTGGGGCGGAGGGGGCGGGAGAAGCTGCGGGAGGGGGCCTTCGCGGCCGCTCGGGCTGCCCGGCGCGAACGCCTGCGGGGAAGCGCCCACCCGGCCTCCTACCGCGCCGCCCTAGCTCCTGTCCTTAGGGGGCGGCCGCTCAGCGCAGGTCCGGAGGGCCCCAGGGCGGGGGGGCTGCAGAAGCGGCGCCTAGAGTTTGGAGCGAAATCGAAGCTAGGGTCCTTCAGGCGAAGTCGCTTGACATCCAAATGGGGACAATAGGTGTCAAGCAGCTGGATCGGAGCTGGCGTCTGCCCTGTAAAGAGCCCTTATGGGGGGGCTGGGGCGGCAAAGGTTTCTGCAAGTAAGGGGTGCGTGGGGTGGGCGGTGCAATCCCAGCTTCTAGAATTCCTTCTGTATGCAGAGCAAGCAAACTCCCACACCCCAAAAGGTCTTTTGAAAAAAAGACAGTTCGCCGCTTTCCCCGCAAAACAATCACCCGGTACGTAACCTAGGAGTCCTCTGTAGAACGCGTTGGAAATGAGCAAGATGGGCGGCTTATTAAAAGTCTTAAAACTCTGGACTCGGGTTAAAAATAATCTATCTTAAGATGACACTTACCCGATAAGCCCGAGTATCACAAATTAGACTGTTTTCTTTTTGTTTCGGATTTACCTAATACTCTTAAGAGAATGTTGAATGAATACAAAACAAAAATATTCTGTTGCTCCAAGAGAATTATTCCAGTCCTGTAATTAAACTAGGGGCGGGGTGGGTGTGGACAGTGAACAGAAAATAAGCCAAGTGCTGGAAGAAAATGTATTAAAGGAACATAATCAGTGATTTCAGTCGCATAATGTATGACAGCAGTAAATGACCAATTTATAATTTGAATTCTCAGAAAAAGGATTTTGGGGGCGCCTGGGTGGCGCAGTCGTTAAGCATCTGCCTTCGGCTCAGGGCGTGATCCCGGAGTCCCGGGATCAAGCCCCACGTCAGGCTCCTCTGCTGGGAGCCTGCTTCTTCCTCTTCCACTCCCCCTGCTTGTGTTCCCTCTCTCGCTCGCTGTCTCTGTCAAATAAAGTCTTAAAAAAAAAAAAAAAAGGATTTTTGAAGAGGATTCTACCAAACCTACTGTTCCCTAGGGAATAAAATGAGTAATAGTGGCTGGTAACAGTGTATCCTGAGGGAGCCTAGTTTCCAGGCTCAAAGATATTCCAGTTAGCTGCAAAGTATGTTACCTATTCGTGCAAATATTTATTGAGCACCTTAATATGTGTTAGGAACTCTTAATGCTAGGGATTGTGAACAAAAAAAATATCTTTGTGGAATTTCATTTTAAGTGTGGAAAAGAAAAAATGTCAGATAGTGAAATGGTACAGAAGAAAAAAAACCAAAGGAGGTGGTCAGGAAAAGCCTTGCTGGCACTTGAGGCAAAATTGAAAGGCATGAGGCCAAGCAGTTATCTTGGAGGAAGAATTTTCCAGGTAGAGGGACATCCAAGTTTCAGGATCTGCGATGGGAGTGTGCTCGTGGGTTCAAGAAGAGCAAGCAGGCCACAGTGACTGAAGCAGAGAGTAGGAGACGAGGTCAAAGACAAAAAAGAGGTCCAGTGTTTTGAAGCCTGCCAGGCCATCGCAAGGACTTTGGCCTTTGCCAGTGAAATGGGGAGTCACCGCATACATAGTTTTAATTTTAAGCAGGGAGGTGACATGATCACCCTGGGTTTTAAAGAAGTCCTCTTGCAGCTTTGTAAAGAATTTACCATGTGTGTGGATTAGAGGTAAGAGGGAAAGTGGGGCAAGAGAAGCTGGGAGCCCAATGAGGAGGCTGTTGAAATAATATGGCCTAGAGATGGTGGTGGCCAAGGTCAGAGTGGTACAGTGAAGGTGGTGATGGGCGGGTGGATGCTTTGCATATTATAATAGCACCAACAGGATTTGCTAACAAATTGTAAGGTGTGAGAGAAGTCAAAATTGACCTAAGGTTATTGAAGCACCTGTACTGTGCTACACCTAGCGGTTACAAAGATGATTAGAATCCTTTAACCCCTTGCATTTCTTAGTATGCTCAGCCTGACCACTATCAGTATGATCTCAGGCCCTACCCGGGACCTGCTGTATTAATCTGCATTTTAACAAGATCCTCAGCTGATATACATGCACATTGAAGTTTGAAAAAAAAAATCACTGCTTTATTCCTTAGAATTTGACCAATGTCTTTTAAGATCAGACATGAAATATTCTACTAGATAAATTCTTCCCAGATCCACAGAAACTCCGGGGCTGGAGCCCAGCACTCAGTTTTTAATACCCCCTCCTGGTGATTCTAAACTATGGAAACCAATGATTTGGAGACCTCTAATGAATTCAGGTTTGAGCTGAAGAGGGCTTGTGAGAGGCCTCTTGTGCCTTTCATGGGCACCGTCATACTATAACAATTATAGGAGCATAAAGACCCACAGTCAGCTAAGTTAGGCTTTTCTTCAAAGAAAAAGAGAAGATTGTTGAGAGGGAGCGGAAAAGATGACAACACAGGTGACAAAGATTCTCACTCGGGGGGCCATCTCACAGCCCCAGTTTATCAAAATAGGCAAGGTTATGCTGCAGTAACAATCCTAAAAGGTCTGTGACAAAACGGAGGTCTACAAACTATAGTCCCAAGGCCAGGTGGCCTTTTGTTTTTGTAAAGCTTTTTTGGGGGGGATGCAGCCACATCCATTCATGTATATCTTTCCTATAGCTGCTTTCATGCCATAGCAGAGTTGAATAGTAACAGAAACAGTATGGTGTACAAAACCTAAAGTACTCATACTTTATGGAAGAAGCTTGCCAATCCTTTGCTAAAAAATGATACACATCCCCTGTCCTTCAGCAGAGGGCTATGTTCACAGTAGTCAGTGGATTCAAGCTGATGAAGAGACCATATCTTATGTGTTGCTGATTATTATAAGAAGTAGGGAGTATCGCTGGTCAAATACCCCAGACTCGCCACATGCGTGCTTACACCCCATTGGCCAGAAAGAGTCACATGATCCCACAACCAAGAGGTGCTATCCTATCAAATGCCTCCCCGGAAGCCAGATGAGCCAGAAAAATTTGGTGAATATGCATACCTGCCCATGCTCTCACTTCCTACAGTACAGTGATCCCAATCCCATTTCCTTGGTTTTCAGACATTTTCACAGTTGTGTGTTCAGGTCAGCAAGTCCAGGAGGAGCCATACATCTTAAGGCAAATCAGTGTCTTTAGTCTGACATACTCCCTAGTACAATGCCATGGCCCAGCAAACCAAATTTGTCTATTTCCTACTTGACAGGGGACTGAAGCTATGTTTAGGTGGACTTTTAATCCTTTACTGTTTGTGTTTTTGGGTTTTTTTAACCTTTTTTTCTAATCCAAAGCCATGCAGTAGCTTGGGGGCATTGTATCACTGAAGAAACAAGAAAAATTAAAGTATTTTCCCAGCAAACCAGTGGGAGAGCAGCATATATCTATACAGGCGTACCTTGGAAATACTGTGGGTTCAGTACCAGACCACTGCAATAAAGCAAATATTGCAATAAAGCAACTCAAATGAATTTTTTGGCTTCCCAGTGCATATAAAAGTTTTGTTTATACTGTAGTCTGTTAAGTGTGCTGTGATAGGTCTAAAACATAATGTATGTTCCTTAATTTAAAAATATTACCCAAAAATGCTAACCATCATCTGAGCTTTCAGCAAGTCATAATCACTAATCACAGAAAACCATAACAAGCATAATAATGATGAAAAAGTTTGAAATACTGAGAATTACCAAGATGTGACACAGACACAAGTGAGATGCTGTTTGCTTGACACAGGGTTGCCACAAACCTTCAATTTGTAAAAAACGTATCTGCAAAGCACAATAAAATGAGGTATGTCTGTAAATGGAAAACACTTTCTCCAAAAATGTTGGTTTTAAAGTTATATTCATTATTAACATATTTTGGGGGTGCCTGGGTGGCTCAGTCAGTTAAGCGGCTGCCTTCGGCTCAGGTCATGATCCCAGGGTCTGCATCAGGCTCCCCGCTCTTCTGCCCCTCCTCCCTGCTTGTGCTCTCTCTCTAAATCTTTTATTTATTTGAAAGAGAGAGAGCACAAGCAGGGAGGAGGGGCAGAGGGAGAGGGAGAAGCGGGCTCCCCACTGAGCAGGGAGGCTGATGCAGGGCTGGATCCCAGAACCCTGGGAATGTGACCTGAGCCGAAGGCAGCTGCTTAACTGACTGAGCCACCCAGGTGCCCCTAAATGGATAAAATCTTTTTTTTTAATTACATATTTTAACACAAATCTCCCAAGTTGATGTTCATTTCATTCATTAGATCACAGCACTCTGAAGTCTTCACAGGCAAGTGAAGTGAATAATTGAACTACTTATCCTGATCATTTTGGCAAAAAAGTCCAGCTGCTTCAACTTCAATCACCCAATAAACTATGCCAAGTTTATTTATGATAAGGAAAAAGAGGGGGACTTTCATCTGAATTATATTAACTATCTGTGTCAGATTGACAGAAACCTAGTCTAGGTATGAACTACACTGTTCACACAGCGAAGGCTTTTAAAGCCTCTTAAATTTGTTTTTCAGTCATTTTACTACAAGTGAGCTGTAAACACTGCTATAAAAATTTTTCCAGGGGCACCTGGGTGGCTCAGTGGCTAAGCATCTGCCTTCGGCTCAGGGGCGTGGGATCCAGCCCCGCATCGGGCTCCCTGCTTCACTGGGAGCCTGCTTCTTCCTCTCCCACTCCCCCTGCTTGTGTTCCCTCTCTCGCTGGCTGTGTCTCTCTGTCAAATAAATAAATAAAATCTTTAAAAAATTAAATTAAAAAAATAAAAAATTTTCCAGTTCTGCCCTTTAAAATGATAATTCGGTGTTGTAATTACTTGTCCATGTGTCCTTGAGTCCCCACTAGGCTCTGAGCCTTACAAGAGAAGGCAGTTGTTTTGTTTCTCATCTCTGCATTCTCAGAAGCAATAATATGCCTGGCACAAAAAAATTTTTTTTAAAGATTTTATTTATTTGAGAGGGAGAGAGAGAGAGAGATCAGGAGGGGCGAAAAGGGAGGGAGAAAGAATCTGAAGCAGACTCCACAGTGAGTGAGGAGCTGGACGTGGGGCTCAATCCCACGACCCTGAGATCATGATCTGAGCCCAAACCGGGAGTCAGATGCTCAACCGACTGGGCTACCCAGGTGTCCCCGGCACAAATGTTTTGTCAATATGGCCTACTGTATTAACATATCAGTACAGTATTGATACTATCGTTGGTCCATACTGCCTCTTACTGAGATAATATTCTTTTCCACTTACATTTTCATGTGTCCACCTTAATTTTAAGTTAATATCACTTTTAGAGATATGCTTCATATTTTGTAGAGGTACAATATGTTCAGAATAGTTTTATTGGATTTCACAAAATACTGTCATTTCTAATTGAACACTCTCAGAAGCTACACACTATTTTCAACATAAAAGGAAAAATACTTTGACCACAGGAATTGAAATGTTCCACAGAGTTACCATGTGAATTGTATGAATTGTACATTTTCTTCACTTAATGTTCTATTTCAATGGTTCTCAACCTGTGGCAATTTTGCTCCCCTGAGGACATTGGGCAATGTCTGGAGGTATTTTTAAGTTGTCACAACTTGCGGGGGGGGGGGGGTGCGGGGCAGGTGCTACTGACAACTAGTGGGTAGAGGCTAAGGATGCTTCTAAACATCCTGCAATTCACTAGACAACACAGAATTATCCAGACCAACATACTGATAATGCTGAAGTTGGGCAACTCTATTTTATGGGGCCAAAAATGTAGTCATTTGTTCCGGTACTTCACAAGTAAAAGCATTGAGATGACAATCATGGGGGGGGCAGTCTTTAGAAAGAAAACGTGCAAGGGGGCACCTGGGTGATTCCCAGGGATCCTGGGATCTAGCCCAGGATCAGGCTCCCTACTCAGCAGGGGAGTCTTCTTCTCCCTCTCCCTCTGCCCCTGCTCCTGTGCTCGCTCGCTCTCACTCTCTCTCTCAAAATCGTTTTTAAAAATTTAAAAAGAAGAAAGAAAATGTGCAAGACTGTAACACTGAACTATAAACAGATTATCATCTTGCATCTTGGCAACTGATGACCAATCATGATCTTTCTCAGGTTGTGTGTATATATATATATATATATATATATATATATATATATATACACACACACATTTCTCCCACTAATACTTATAGCCCACTGTAAACAATAATCTTCTGAGAAAATTTCCTCCAAAGTGACAACTTTAGAAGGAATAAAACTTTATGTATCTCAAAGTTACACACTAGGAGAATATAAGTGCAAAGGTAACTAGCTTATTCAGGATTGTTTCTACAATTGTTTAGGATATGTATTATTTCAAGAATGACTTTCCCACCTAACAGCAGAACTGCCCCTACATTAACAGTTTACCCTTCAGATGTTAATATCATTTTTTCTTCTTTTTGAGAGTCTGAGAACTTTATTTAAAGGTCTCCTAAGCATTCAATCACTAAATTAAAGACATGGAAAATGTTACTAAAAGATGCAGGTCCTCTGTTACTTTCTTCTTTTCTTGTATAAATTTCCAGTGAGTGGAGACTCTGCAAAGGGGAAAAGTATGGAAGCTTCCCCCCCCATAAGACTCCTGCTTTACCCGGTTTTTCTCAAAGTGGGCAAGGCCCACCACCTTCCAAATCACCAGAACCACTTGTGAGAATGAAGGTTTCTGAACTCCACCCCCAATATTGCGTCTATAGCCCAGAATCTGAGGCTTAGAAACGTGCATTTTAAAAACCACAAACTCCCCTTCGCACGTTCAAGTTTGTCAATCTCTGCTCCACAGAAGCCGCATACTTATTTTTGGCAGAATAAGTACCATAAATGTTCAAACAAAAATTTCTCTTCTCACGGTTACCCTCTTCTCTTTCTTCCTGGGAAGTGCTGTGAGGGATTCTCGAGTAGGGAATGTTGACAATCACCAGCTAGGTGGGAAAGGACCGAAACACGCGTTGCTGATTTGGGCAAGAGCAATCGGATTCCAAGATGGGAGAGAAAATGCTGAGAGAAACAGGCTGAGGGAAGAATTCAAGCAGAGCTGCGAAGGGGAGGTAGGGTAATGGAAAGAAAGGTGGCTCAGCAGATCTGTAGCGCCTACTAATAATGTGCATTATGCCTGGAAAGCTGATGGCTGAGAAAGAGGGGCAGGAGCGGAGCTAAAACGCCAGCAGGCTTCACGGTCACCTAGGGGGCTACTTAGGCCCCGCCCTCCCAGCTCGCTGGCCCCACCCCCCAGTGCCGGCAGGTGCAGGTCCAGCAGCCACAATTTACATTTCTGACAAGTCCTCCAGTGATGTGGGTACTGCTCGGCTGGGAACCACATCTTGAGAAGCGCAGGATTAGAGGAATTTTTTTAAGTTTGTTTGTTTGTTTTAAATCATTGGAGCAAGGGGAAAAAACTAAGGGGAAGACATTTTAAAAAGTAGTCTAAGGTGACAGTAGTATACTCTAATACCATGTTTCATGCATCTACTTTTTGCTTCGTATTTTCCTCTCCAAGAGACCAGAAGAGAAAAATAAAAGGGGACATTGATTGGGCCAGTCTTACTGGATTAAGACGTTGGTTGCTTCCAGAGGACAATGAGGGAAGGAACCAGCAAACTTTTGCCTATGTTCTTCTTGTCTAAACCGAATGCCTGTGGCACCCCTGTCCTTCTGCACGAGCATATTCCTTGACATTCTTTGGAGTTAAAGCTGGTGACACTTCTCATGAATGCTATGCTAACATCCACCTGAAGATGGTAGAGGCCAGTTATTTAGGATGGCGTGGGCTGGTTCGATGAGAGAAAAAAAAGAGGTAATAATACAGGAATAAAATACAGATCATAATTAAATATACAGTTGATCCTTGAGCAAGGTGGGAGTTTGGGATGCTGACACCCTTCCCTGCATTGCCGAAAATCTGTGTAGATGGGGGCGCCTGGGTAGCTCAGTTGGTTAAGTATCTGCCTTTGGCTCAGGTCCTGATCAGAGGGTCCTGAGATCGAGCCCCTCATCGGGCTCCCTGCTCAGCGGGGAGCCTGCTTCTCCCTCTCCCTCTGCCTGCCGCTCCCCCTGCTTGTGCTCTCTATCAAATAAATAAATGCAATCTTAAAAAAGAAAAGAAAATCTGTGTATAACTTTTGACCCTCCCAAAGCTTAGCTACTACTAACCTGTTGACAGGAGGCCCTACGGATAACATAAACAGTTGGTTAGCACATATTTTGTCTATTATATGTATTATATACTACATTTTTACAATAAAGCAAGCTAGAAAAACAGAAAATGGTATTAAGCAAATCATAAGAAAAACACATTGACATTATTGCACTATATATTTATTGAAAAAATATGCTTTTAAGTGGGGCATTCCCCCCCCCCCCCGCCATGGTTCAAACCCCTTGTCCAAGGGTCACCTGTATTTTTTAAACCTTTGTTTTCTTGAAGTTACAGGAGTAATACAAGCAAATAGTTCAGGTAAGAAGCAAATTATGCAAAAAAGTAAATGTAACAGTTCAAGGTATTGTATAACTTTATTGAGATACAATTAACATTCCATAAAATTCATCCTTTTAAAGTGTACAATTCAGTGGTTTTTGGCATATTCGAAGAGTAATGCAAGCATCACCATTGTCTAATTTTAGTACATTTTTATCACCCCCAAAAGTAACATGTATCCATGAGCAGTCACTCCCCATTTATTCCTTCTCCCGGCCTCTAGCTGCCACTAACCTAATTTCTATCTCTGTGAATTCGTCTATTGTGGACATTTTATATAGATGGCCCCATACAATATGTGGCCTCTGTGGCTGATTTCACTTAGCAAAATATTTTCAAGATTCGCTCATGTTATAGCATATATTTTATCCCTTTTTACGACTGAACGGTATGCCATTGTATGAATTCCATTCATCAGCTGATGGACGTTTGGGGTGTTTCCACTTCTTGGTTATTTCGAATAATGCTACTATGAACATTTGTGTACAAGTTTTTGTGCGGTCATACGTTTCCAGTTCTCTAGATATATGCCTAGAGTAGAACGTTTGGGTCAAATAGTAACTCTATGTGGTTTTTTGTTTTAAAGATTTTATTTTATTTTTTAAAATAATCTCCACACCCAATGTGGGGCTTGAACTCATGACCCCAAGATCAAGAGTCATAAGCTCTACCAACTGAGCCAGCCAGGTGCCCCTGTGATCATGTTTTTGAGCAATGGCCAAACTGTTTTTCAAAGCAGCTACACTGTTTTACCCTCCTACCAGCTGTATTGGAGGCTTCCGATTTCTGCACATCCTCACCAACACTTACTGTCTGTGTGTTGTTGTTGTTGTTTAATCAAAGCTACCCTAGTGAATGTTATCTCAGTGACAAGTGGTGTGCATCAAACCCGCAAGGTTTAAGCAAGGATTAACTTCTTTAATCACGGACTTAAGTAAAGATTGACATCTTTAAACAAGGATTAGCTTCTTCTCTGCTTTGGGTGGCTTAGATGTGATTTTGCCAGAAAGTAGGGAAATATGATTATATTTCAAGGTGTCTTCTGACTTTACGGTTAGAATTGTCACTGCCCTGGTGTATACATTCCCATTCAAAGCTGTGGCGTACCTAGCATTTGAGTCCTTGAGAAAGTACCAGAAGAATAATACTGGCAGTGGATGGACACTCCAACAAGTCTGATGATTAGGACTTGACTCAAAGTTAGGCAAAAATAGACAGTCACTTACCTTGAAAGCTTGATTTTCGCATTAGGAAGACTTGTCAGCCCCTTCTTACTTCTCCAATAATCTGTTCACTCAACAAACACTTCCTTTAGCACCTGAGAGTGGCAGGCCCTGTACGTGTCAGTACACAATGCTGCCGAAGACATAGTCCCATGGCCTCAAGGAAATCAATGTGGAGAAGGGTAGACTGATATACAAAGAAATAAAATTCAGTGTAGTATATACCTCAGCGAGGTAACACTGCAGCCACCAAAGTGGCTAAAACTTAAAAACTGAAATGGCCAACTGATGGTGAGAATGTTCAGCAACTGGAACTCTCAAACACTGTTGATGGGAGTAGAAATTGATCCAACCACTTTAGAACAGTCTTTGGCAATATCTCCTAAAGCTGAATAATCACATACCCAATGACCCAGAAATTCTACTTTTAGATATATCCCTAATAGAAATGCATTTTAGGTAACTGAAAGATATGAATGAGAATGCTTATAGCAACCTGCTCTTAGTAGCTAAAAATGGAAATAATTCAAACGTCTATCAGTAGTAAAAAAGGATAAATAAATTATACAACAGAATACCATACAGCAGTGAAAATTAACAAACTGTTACCAGGAACACGAGTGAGTCTAATACACAGAATGTTGAATCAAAGAAGCTGGATAGGAGAGTATGGAATTTTTTTTGAAAGATTTTATTTATTCATTTATTTGAGAAACAGTGAGAGTGAGAGTGAGAGAGCACAAGCAGGGGAAGTGGCAGAGGGAGAGGGAGTAGCAGGTTCCCCACTGAGCAGGGAGCCCAATGCAGGCTTCGATTCCAGGACCCCAGGATGATGACCTGAGCGGAAGACAGAGGCTTAACTGACTGAGCCACCCAGGTGCCCTGAGAGTGTGGGAATTTTTTAAAAGGGCAATCTAATTTATAGTACAAGCAATCAGGACACGTGGATGCATTTGAGGCTAGGTAATGACTGGGATGAACAAGAGGAACTTTGGGAGTCCTGGCAATATTCTATTTTCTTTTTGTTTTTTAAGTTTTTTTTTTTTTTTTTAAGGAATCTCTACACCCAACCTGGGGCTCAAACTCATGACCCTGAGATCAAGAGTTGCATGCTCTACCGACTGAGCCAGCCAGGCACCCCACAATATTCTATTTATTTTTTTTAGAGAGAGAGAAAGAGGGGAGGGGCAGAAGGAGAGGGAGAGAGAGAATCCCAAGCAGACTCCACGCCCAGCATGGAGCCCCAACGTGGGGCTCGATTCCACGACCCCAAGATCCTGACCTGAGCTGAAATCAAGAGTCCGATGCCTAACCTTCTGAGCCACTCAGGTGCCCCCCTCCTTTTTTTAGACAGCAAGAGAGAACAATATTCTATTTCTTGATCAGAGTGACAGTTACACTCATGTATTCACTTTGTAAAAAATCACTGAGCTGCTGCACACTTCAATAGTTTGCACATTTCTGTATGTATGTTACACTTCAATAAAAATGTCTCCTTAAAATATTTCAGTTTGTTATGGACACAAATATGGGCAAAACCAGAAGCCTGTACGAGAAAGAGAGGTGGCTCATAAGTCAGAGTGGTTAACTCTTTATAGGAGTGAACCAGGGAAAGCTCTCTGAAAATGTTGCCAGAGATGGATTTTGAAAGATAAATGTAACAAGCAGACGAGAGCGAATAAAGGAAAGAGGCATTGCAGGCAGAGGGAGCAGTATGCACAAAGGCACAGGAGGCATGAGATCATGTGGTGTGTTTTAGGAATCACGAGCAGTTTTATATCGTTGGAGTGTTAGGTGGAGAGGGATGGTAGGAGAGAGATGCAGATGATAAGACTGACCAGGTAAACAGTGACCAGGTCATGAAAATCCCTTTCATCCCAGCTAAACAGCGTGAGCTTGAACTGTAGATCTTAGCTTTTCTATGGAAATGTATTCCCCTAAGGCTCTGATGAAAACCATGAGCTATCTCATTGGAAAAACGCACGTATAAAATTTTGCGTATCATTCACAATTCTCTGATGCCCACCCACGGACTCCTGCTTCACGCATCTCAGATGAAGAACCCCATCCTTGCAATAGATAAATGGGGACTAATTACAGAGCTTTAAACAGAACAGAGGCAGGATCAGATTTATATTTTAGAAAGATCAATGAATGCAATATGGAGGTTAGGATTGGCAGTCAAGCCAGGGTGATATGTAGGAATGATTAAATGGTAAAAGAACCAATAAGCGCTTGAACTAAGTGTCAGAGCTGAATTCTACAGGTGTTCATAGATAAACTCATCAAGGGTTGGTGGCTGCTTTAACGTGATTGAGGGAGAAGACAGCTCCTGGGATTCTCCCTTGTTTCTACTTTGAGTTAGTGGTCAGACGGCCTACTAAAGACAGGAACTAGAGAGTGTCAGGGACATTTGGGTTGAAAATGATCTTCTTTCCCGGAAAGAAGTAGACTACTTCCTAACTCGTTAGGCTTCAGGTGCACTCTGATTAGTGTCGGGGCCCAGGCTGCTGGCCTCTGGTAAAATCCTTTGCCTTTGGGCCTCAAGGCCTGGGCGAGAGCAAACCAGTCTGCCTGCACAAATTCGCAAAGGCATTAAGGCTTTGCCTTGGGAAATGTAAGCCACCATCACTCCTTGTCCATGTGTGGGAACTGAAAGAGTTGTGTAAGGGAAGAGCTCTAACATTTGGATCCCCGGCCTACTGTGGCATTGAGCCATCATCGCTGACTGTGACATTCATAAAGGAAGATTTCCTCCCCCCAATTCCAGAACCGAAACACTGTGGGGCTTAGACCATCAAAACACTTTCTTTCACCGGATAAGGATTACCCTGGGCTCTTTGGTGGACACTTGTACCTGATTACTGCAGAGCATACTGTAATGGATAAGGAGACCCAAGGACAGGGGACTAGTACAGTCTGGTGTTTTACTGACAGTCAAGCAGTCAAAAAGAATATGAGCAGATTTTCCAGTTCCATCTGCTAAGACAATTTGAACCTTTGGAATCTGAAGTTATCACACTAGGCAGACAAGTTGAAGGCTCTAACTCATCAGAGTTGAACATTAAGAGGAACGTGACCTCATTTTGAACCCCAAGGGAGTGAAACAGAATATATTGGTTTAATCAGATTTGCATTCTGTAAAAGATCACTCTGGCTTTTGTAGAGGAAATAGCATGGAGCGAGGCAAATATGGATGCAGGAATACAAGAGGCCACTATAATCAGTGAGGTGAGAGGTGATGGTGGCTTAAACCAGAGACTGGAGGGGATATGGAAGCAAATGGAATGGATTTAATATATATCCCATGTAGGTTAGAAAGAGACTAAATAGGGGGGCCTGGGTGGCTCCAGTTGGTTGAGTGTTTGACTCTTGATTTTGGCTCATGTCATGATCTCAGGGTCATGGGTTCGAGCCCCGCATTGGGCTCCACACTTGGTATGGAGTCTGCTTGGAATTCTCTCTTTCCCTCTCCCTCTGCCCCTCCTCTCATTCATGTGCATGTGTCCTCTCTCTCTAAATAAATAAATAAAATCTTTTTTTTAAAAAAAGGAAAGAGACTAAGTAGAACACGATAATTGATGGGATATGGGGGGGGGGTGAGGGAGAAGGAGGAGTTACAGATGACTCCTTGCTTTCTGATTTTTACATCTGGGTGGATGGTAGAACAATCTCTGCAGAAGGACCAGATGCAGAGCTAGGAGCTCGGAAGCGCAATTCTGTACATGTTACATTTGTAGATTTCACGAGACATCCAAATGGTATGATAAGCAAATATCTGAGTCAGGTCTGGCGTGCAGAGGAGAGGTTTGCTTAAACATGTAATGTAGAATTCATTCACATACAGATGGTAATTGAAGGCATGAGGTGAGAAAAAGTGAGATCTATTGAGATATTAAACAGAAGAGGATCCAGAACAGTATCACCATTGAAAGGTTATGTCAATGGGGAAAGTCAGTATAGGAAATTGAAAAGGGCAGGAAGAAAATCAAGAGTGTGGCATCACAGAGATCAAAGGGAGAGACTCTTTCAAATACTTGACTGTGTTAATTGATTCTGAACAGTCATGAAGGAGTCTGGAAAATATGTTGATTTTAGCTGAGATGGGTTATACTAAAAAATATAACACACAAACCATCAGAATGGCTGTTAGCCTGCTATGGGTGTTGGGTGAGGAGGACACTTGCTGCAATGGCATTAACCCCTCAGTTACTAGATGATGGGGATCTAAGGAGGGGGGTCTGAAACAGGGAGAGAGAAGATGTATTGTGGTGGGGTTGGGGTGGCAGCTCTTTATAAAAACTGGTACAGAATTATTCCAATAACTTAACGTAAAGTACAGGCATACTTGTGTGACATGGCTCAATGTTTTCTATGGTTTTAGCAGTAAGAGATCATTGGGAACATGGTGAGAGGTCTTTCAGTGTAAGGGTGTGTGCCAAAGCCAGGCTCAAGTAGGTTGGGGAGGGGAGGGGAATTGAAGGATGGAGAGAATGAACGTAGCAGCTTTTCCAAGAGCTTTGTTCAGCTTTGGGACAGAGTGATGGCTGGAAGTAGAGGTGGGGGAAATTATTTTTAACATGTTGGCAGAGACCTGAACAGGCATGAACCATAAACACAGATAAGATGGAGAGACCACAGTTAGGAGGGATACCTCTTTCGTATGAATAGACTGGAAGGAAATAATTTTATAGATATGGTAGGCAGAAATGGAAGAATTCTTACATGATGGATTCCTCCCCCCGCCCCCACCGTGAAATAGGAAATGAGAGTTATTTTCTGAGAATGAGGGGATATGCAAGGGATCAGAAGTTTAATAAATGTAGGTAGATGAGTGGGGTAGGGCCTGGGAATTTGCATTAGAAGTTTCCAGATAATGTGGATGATGCTGGTCCAGGGACTACACTTTCAGAGGAAAAGTATAGAAAAAGTATATGGTTACACCTTCATCTCCCAGTTGGATCACAGCAGAATTCCCTCACTGTGTCCAGCTCTATCCATGTCTTCCCCACAGTATAATTTCTACATAGTCCCCAGAGTGATGTTTCCAAGGAAAGTCAGACAATTGCAGTCAAAGGCGTAAACTCTTCAGTGGCTTCTTTGGAACAAACATATTCCCAAGTCCTCATTTGAATCTATAAGGCCTTCATGATGTGTCCTCTGGGCATCTTTCCCACCTCATCTTCTACCATTCTCTGCATTTCAGTGATGCTGTCCCCTTGCTCTTCCTCCGCCAGGCAAAGCACAGGCCCACCCCAGGATCTTTGCACCTGCTGTTCTCTGGAGCCTCCTCCCATGCCTTGGTTCTCACCTCATTCAGGTCTCTGCTCAAAAGTCACCTCCTCATGATGCCTTCCCAGACCATGGTGTCTAAAATAGCACCACCCTCCTCTCCCCACCCTCCCACTCCCATTACTTCTTCTCTCCCTTCTTGGCACTTATTTTTCCTGGAAGTACTTATCATGATCCTGACATATATTAAATATCCCTATGCCTGTTTTTTTCATCCCCATCCACCCTCCAATAGAGGATAAACTCCACAAGGCCAAGGCCAGGATCTGACTTGTTCATTTTGCATCTTTCCTTAGCTCCTATAAAAGTACCTGTCATGAAGTTGGTGCTTATTCAAGATCTGATTTATTGATAGTTGATGTCAACCATCATGAGATTTTGCCAGAGTTGAGACAGGAGGTCAGAAAGACAAAGTGAAGACGTGTGCCAAGGACTGACTGAAATGATAGGCCTTCCGATCAAAGCTGGGAAAGGAACAAAGGAGGTGACTCGATGAAGGGAGTTCAAGGGGAAGGTTTAGAATTAGATAACCCAGAGGTCAGAAAATGATCATAATGGGAAAAGCTAGTCAAGCGGAAGGGTAATGCAAGAATATGTGGTCAGGAATGGGATGCTTGTGCTTGTGATTTTAGAGGGAAAGCAGCTTCAAGGGGCACCGGTTCTGGGTGTCCTGTGGGAGTCCATGTTAGAGGACCAAGGAGAAGGTCATTGGAGATAAGGTGGTCAAGAAATTAAGAGGCTCATCTGTGAGCCATCGCATCGGACTTCAAAGTGACCCAGGATGAGCCTGGTACAGAAGACTTGAATGATGGGAAAGGGGGAGGGTGGTGTAACCACAGGGCATGAGCCTCAAAGGAGTAGGTGTTTTTATGAGAGGGCGGGGAAGAAGTAATGGTTTAGAAATACGGTGGAGAGGAAGGACAAGGGCCTGTCCTGCAGTAAATAGATATGAGTATATATCCACCACCACAGAGGGCTGCTCTAGAAGAGAAGAGGTTTCAGTTAATGCAAGGAGGTGTGGAGAACATTCCCGGAAGATGTGGAGGATGAAGGGGAATTTGCTGATCACAGACCAGTTGCTCCTAGAGGGTACACTGGAAGGCAGTGAGGGGAGGGGAGAAACACAGAAATATGCAGCATATGGGGATGATGGTCCAGGGCAGTCATTCTCAAACATTAATGTGCATGAGAACCACGGGGGAGGGCTTGTTATAACACGGACTGCTAGGACCCACTCCCAGAGTTTATGATTGAGTAGATCTGGGTGGGGCCTGAGAATTTGTATTACAAGTTGTATTACAAGCGATGTGGATGCTCTGATCCAAGGACCACACTTTCAGACCACGGATGTAGTGGAAAACCAGTGACTAATGTGGCACGGGAAACAGGAATGGGGATGGCAGAGTAGATCAGTCCCAACCATCTCCCGGAGGATGTCAGATTCTGGGCTAACGGACAGAGGGTTCAGCTCCCCTCACTCTAGGTGGCATCAGCTTGACACCAGAGGCCTCAGTATATTCAGCTTAGGGTGGTGTGAGGGTCTGGTCTTAAGTCAAATGATGTCAGCTTAGTCCTGGGGAATATACCACAGAGCCCAGAAACCTTTCCTATGGAGCATCCCTTTCAGGAGCCAAGTGCTACCTTGTGAACAGAAGTATATTTATACTACATCCAGCAAAATTGGAGGCTGGTCTAAAACTGCATCACCGTGGAATGGTTGAGGCTCGGATTGTGAAGTCTCAGCAGGGATAGAATCAGGTGTCTGGCTCCACTAAGAAGTAGTGATAGTGCTGGAAACACCCAAGGGCTGCCAGGCATAGATCACGCTGGATCAGAACAACAATACTGCCAATAGCTCTTGAGTCTCGGGTTTCACAAGCTGGGTCCCATAAATGAAGTCACAGCACCCCAATACCAATGCCCCTAGTACACCAATACCGCTAATCGTGTTGCTCCAAGACCTTACCTAACTGACTAGCAGGGACTCAAATTGTTTCCAGGGTTTTCCTGAAAACATTCGGGGAGGGTGGTAGAACTGAAATTTGGAATAACCTCAGGATACTTGGCTTGAATTCTGGAAATAGTTTTGAACCTTAATTCCAGAATCTCAAAGCTCCAGGCCCTAGCTTAATTGATTTGAAGATGTTATGGCATCTCTCAGATTTCTCCCCACCCTAACATCTTTGAAGTTCCCAGGGAACATCACACATGTCCATGAATCACCGTTGGCCATCATTTGCTGCTAGTCTGTTAGTAGAGGGAGAAGTCACATGTTTCAGGCAGAAACACTAGCATATGAGTCAGGAAAAAGCTAGAAGTTCAGTCTGAACAGAATGCAGGAACTACAGTGGAGAAAGGAGTGGCATTTGGGTCAGAGCCAAACCAACTCTCTGAGGATTGCAGGTGGAACTCCCATTCTGGCACCAGTGTCCTAAAAGGGTTATAAAGAATTCCATAGGGTCTTCAGAAAAGGCTAACGACCCAAAGTTATAGTAACTTAACATATTAGTCCCTGTGAAAAGAGCAAAATTAATCCCACTTCTGTTTCTTCTCAAGATGACCCTGGACTTACGCTGGGCCGTTCCCTTTAATTGGCTGTAGGAACAAAGTGAGGCCACCCATAAATACCTGTGTGTTCTCCGGCTCAGGTGAGGGCAGGGCAAGCCCAGACAGAGCCAGGGACCTGTCAGGACCTGAAGTATCTGTCTGCGAAGTCCTTAGAAGGTCTAAAGCTGTTGCTCCATGTACCCTCTGGGCATGCTAAAGTTAACTGGAAATTAGGGCAAGTGAGCACAGCTTGGCAACAGAATTTGAACACGCTCCCAGAGGTTCTCCACTGCGGGGTTTAGGGGAGTGGAAATCCATTCTTTCGAATAAATATTTATGAGTGCACATCAGAATCACCCCCCAAATATATACATTCTCATAAATTTGCTTTGCACAGTCCTTCAGAGGCTGTTTCCTTCTTCTACACACTATGCCTGAAATCTAGGTAATAAAAAAAAGATGAATGATAATATCTATATAGGACTACATATCACACTGAATTGTTTTTCCTAAGTCCCAGGTAACCTCTTCTCATCAAACACCCTCAATAACCTCTCTGTAGAACCCATTAATGAAGCAATTCCTAATTTTAGAGAAAAATTTAAAGAAACCCTAAGTAAAGCTGAACACTTTCTTAGACCTAAACATCTAGTATGAAGCACTGCTAATCTCATTCTGATTGAAAGGTCTCCGTAGAAACAATTCTGGCTATCATTTATTGACCATCTTCTATATGCCAAGCCCTTCATCTGTATTCTCATTTAACCTGCACAGTTCTTTAAAAAGACCATACATCTTTCAGGGTGCCTTTCATCTGCCTTCAGCTCAGATCATGATCTCAGGGTCCTGGGACTGAGCCCTGCATCCGCTCTCTGCTCGGCAGGAAGCCTGCTTCTCCCTCTCCCTTTGCCCCTCCCCATTCATGCTCTCTTTCTCTCTCTCTCTCAAATAAATAAATAAAATCTTAAGGAAAAAAAAAGGCCATACATTTTAAAGTCCCTTCTTCCTTTAGGAAACACTCTCTACCTTCAGTTCCCCACCTCTGGCTTTGATGGCAAGCTCTCCTGTAGGCTGGGACATTGCCCTTTGGCGACCCAACAAGATGTGACTCTGTGAGAACCTTCATCCCCACTCCACTTCCTTTTTAAGGAGGAATGTCATGTCCTTTGCTGTGGTGCTACATTTGAACCCAACTTAATGCCGGTCTTCAAAGACCAGGCAAAAGGGTTTTTTTTTCCCTTCTCTTCTCCCTCTTCTTCCCCCCTCCCCTCTTCCTTTTTAAAATTAAGCTTCTGCTACTTCTCTAGGAAATAAATCTCATCTGACACTAAAACTTTACTTAGAGCCAAAAGCCTTCTGGGACTTGGGGCATTAGCGCAGCTTGGCTTCTGAAGCTCAAAGTCAGGCTGACCTGCTGGAGGCTGACGTCTTCTGCGTGGGCTCCCGGATGCTGCCGCTCGCTCAGCTGAAACCTGTGTTGTGTGCAGAGAAGTTTCTGCTCAATATCGTCTTGGGGCGGGGGGTGATGGGCTTGGTCTCGCTGCCCGCTGAGACTCCGGCAGGCCAGACTTGGGACAGAGGCTGATGGTCTTTATGCCAAGGGGCTCAACGTCAAGATCATGGCGAACCCCTGTGCCAGCAGCACGGTCGTTCTCTGGAAGCTTGCCTTTCGGGAGGCTGGGCCAGGGCTTCTCAGAGACTCAGGACCTTCCTCTTCCTTTGCGTGAGGCAGAAGCGAGCCCCCTGCTCCCTGCTCTTTCTCTCCTCGCCTGGAGTTTTACTACAAGGATTTTTTTGTATTTCCTATCACAGGAATCAAAGGGTCACCCAAGTTCCACTCTGGCAGATTTTAGTAACTTCGAATTTCAGACTAAAAGGACTGAGGACTTAGGTTTTTTTGCCAGATGAGGACAACCCCAGGAAGGTACGTTGAGATGAGGCAAGTCCAATGGTGCTGGAGAACGGTCACCAGCCGGCTTTCTGGGGAAAAATGGTGTGTGTGTGAGAGAGATATACACACACACACACGTATGTGTTAGTTGTATTTTATACCTTATCACTATAAAAGATGAATAGACACAACAGACAGTAAGATATAGAATACTTTTTATTTTATTGTTTTTTAAAGATTTTATTTATTTATTTATTTAGTTAGTTATTTGAGAGAGAGCATGAGCACAAGCGGGGGAAGGGGAAGCAGACTCCTCCTGAGCAGGGAACCCAACACAAGACTCGATCCCAGGATCCTGGAATCAGAACCTGAGCTGAAGGCAGGCGCTCAACCGACTGAACCACCCAGGCACCCCAATACTTTTTATTTTAAATTCTCTATAGCAACTGATTGTTACAAAATGCTTTTGTTTTTCAGCATCGCTTCCACCGTGTTCTGTTGGTTAAAGCAAGTAGCAGGGTCAGCCCAGATTCAGTGTGGGAGGGGACTACACAAAGGCGTCACTACTAGGAAAAGTGGTTCGTAGGGGCCCTCTTTGGAGACCAGCTACCATACCTTCAAACACTAACACCCTATGGCTTATTTCCATCCCAGCCTCTCCTCTCGTCAGCACGTCTGCACTTTGGCAAATAGGGAATTTAACGTATGTTATTTATTTATTTATTTATTTATTTATTTATTTATTATTTTTTAAAGATTTTATTTGTTCATTTGACAGGGAGAGATTGAGAGCACAAGCAAGGGGAGCGGCAGGCAGAGGGAGAGGGTGAAGCAGGTTCTCTGCTGAGCAGAGAGCCTGATGCGGGGCTCGATCCCAGCACCCTGGGTTCATGACCTGAGCTGAAGACAGACGATTAACTGACCGAACCACCCAGGTGCCCCACATGTTATTTAAAGAATGATTTTCACACACCTCACTTAGTGGTTGCATTAGAATGACATATATGCGTTCGTTCATGTGTATTTACATGCACTGCCAGGAGAGTTAAAAAGATACTCTTTAGGGGCGCCTGGGTGGCACAGCGGTTGGGCGTCTGCCTTCGGCTCAGGGCGTGATCCCGGCGTTACGGGATCAAGCCCCACATCAGGCTCCTCCGCTATGAGCCTGCTTCTTCCTCTCCCACTCCCCCTGCTTGTGTTCCCTCTCTCGCTGGCTGTCTCTATCTCTGTCGAATAAATGAATAAAATCTTAAAAAAAAAAAAAGATATTCTTTAAATTTAATTTCGTTTATCTGTAACTGTGTGTTTATGCTGATCTCTTTTATTGTCTTGTGGGGTACCAGAAGAACTCAAAAATACATGTACATACAAAGTAAGACGAATCTTGGACTAAAATATGTAAGTGTATGTGCACAATTGTGTGTATAGGGGTACATGTGTGCACCTGTGTGTGTGCTGTGTGTAAAGTCGTTTCATCCACGGGAGCTGTCATTTGTCTTAGCTTCTGGAGTTGCCTTTGGAGCTGACTCCTTGGTTTTGGAAACTCACCGCAATGGGCTCTTTATTTATTTTTATATAAGGCAGACATTCACCCACTGATCTCTAAGAAAGCTGTGCAGCTCACTTAAATCTACACACTGATGCCACAGACTGAGATTTCATGTTCTGTCTAGTAACGCAAATCCCGTGACTTTGAAGAAGGAGAAATGGCTTTCTAAAATTCTAGTAATTTCAGTCAGACTGTTCAGAGAGTAAAGGGGAAGTCCCGTGGACTCTCGTGCCTCATCCGCGTGGTGGGGTCTGCCTTTAGTTCGGGAGAATTTAAGGATAATGACGGCATCCTTGCTTGGACCGAATACTTCCAGGTTGTGCAAGTGGCGGACTCTAGAACCTTCCTGGCCAAGCCCTCTAAATGATTGCTGAAGGAAGTGGTGATAGCAGCTGTGAATCAGTGTTTCCCGGGACTGCCTGGCAGCCTCCGTTTCCAGGGTTGGGCCGGGCAGCAGGTGCCACAGGCATTGTGGGGAATGGGCATCCGTGACGGAGATCCTTGGAAGGAGGGACTTCCCATAAATCCAAGTCCTTTATTTTTTTTTTAAGATTTTATTTATTTATGTGACAGAGAGACAGCCAGCGAGAGAGGGAACACAGCAGGCGAGTGAGAGAGGAAGAAGCAGGCTCCCAGCAGAGGAGCCCAATGTGGGACTCGATTCCGGAATGCCGGGATCACGCCCTGAGCCGAAGGCAGACGCTTTAACGACTGCGCTACCCAGGCGCCCCCAAGTCCTTTATTTTTGACCATCGAAAGATTTGCCTATGTTATATTGCAAACTGGTGTCGTGAAGTATTTCAGGTCTATTTTAGACTTGATCTTTTTTTCCCACTAAAATTTGTATGTTTTAATTAAGCAAAAGCAGAATTCCATTTGCAATGGCATATTGAATTTCTTTGTATTAACAATACCCACCTAGGTAGATAGGCTTCCTTCACATTAAAAAAAAACTTTTTTATTTTCAAATAATTAAATATTTAAATACTACTTCTGCAAAAATAGTACACAAAGGTCTTTTGTACCCTTCACTCGGTTTACCCCAGGATATCATCTTACATAATATGTGGATTTCATAAATTCTCTATAATATGTTATAATCAGATTTAAAAATTTTTTTTGAATTTAAAGAAAGTTTTTTTAAAAACTTTTCCCAGTTCTTGAAAGTGTTTTTTAAACTTTTGCTCTGAATTAGGTCCCTCTCCTGAGCTACACTCCCATCGAATTCTAACTCTCTACGCATATTCCCAGGGGTGATATTGAAAATATGTAAAGATATTTAAAAACCTGACTTTGCTTTGGGAATGACTAATCAGAACAGCAGCCTGATCCCAACAATTGGAAGAGAGATCTGGATACTCATGCATGAATCTTTTAGCTTCTGGATCATGGGACTGTCTGGGAGAAGATAGCAGGGGAGGTGGCTATTGAACAAAGACATAAAAATATTTCAGGATTTGAACCATCATGCTAGTTTGGCCATCAGCTCAATATCCTCCCACATTCCCCTGCAGTGCGCTTGTCACATTGCTTGGTATTCATAGGATTATTTTTACTTGCCCCCCACCCCAGTGTATTGCCAACTCTTTGAAAGCAAAGATTTTGTGCTTAATTCACAGAACTATAGAGCCCGGCACAGCACCTAGCCGAATATTTGACAAATGACTAACACATAAATGAAAATGAGGTTCTAGTCCTGGGCCTGTCCGTAAACTATGCGACCTTAGGCAGGTGACACTCTGGTCTCAGAATCTTCTGTAAAACAAGATTATTAAAACTTTTTGTTCCTTTTACAGTTTCACAAGGAGTTTGTAAGAATTTCAAGACATGCAAGAATAAGGTGAGACTGCTGGCAAAATAAAAATTCCTTTTTAACAATGATCTGAGTGCCTATGATGCAAAATACATAATTTTTAAAAGTCTGGAGGGAAAAGGAAAATGACTAAACAGTATTCATCACGAAGAAATCACTGTGAAAACCATCTTCTGTCATCCCATGATGCCAGAGAGAATGAAGTAAGTCCTCTAACAGGTACACAAATGAGGCATCTCGGAAGTACAGAGAAAAGAGGGATGCATTCTAATTGCCATATTGATAGAACTTCATGACATCTTTAACCAGTCTCTTTCCCAAATTCCAACGTTTAATTAATATTGGTATATAATCTTGGATGAATAGATGATGTCTTAAAGCCATTGTTATGCCTAGCATGTAGCAAATTATCTTAAGTGTTATTACCATAGCAGCTATCAGTCTTTGAGCTGCTGTTATTAGTGGTCTGATAATATTTACATGTACCCAGCGGTCAAGTACATGGCCACACCCAGACGTGTCGACTCCAAAGCTCCCGTTCTTAACTACCATTTAAACATAAGGTCCATCACACCACTTTTAATCACAAATACAAATTGACACAACTTTCTCCCATATTAACAACAGAAAGGTCATATTAGTAAGTGGGGTGTGTTGGCACAAATCTTCCAGGACAGATTTGTAACCTCTAGAAAAGATTTTATTAGGCACGACACTTTGAAAGTGAGAATTTGGTTTGGAAATAATTTTCGCAGGTATGTCAGAAGTGTTTCCAGCTGTCCTTGCATGCCGGTTACAGATGTCTTGCTTCTCAGCTCCAATTCCACCTTTTGGCCTGTTCTTTGAAAATGGGTCTGGGCCTTTAGTACTTGTCCTTTGCCAGAGGACACGGGAGATTTGTCAGTAGAGGGTGCTGGAGAGACATTAGAGGAGAGGAGGATTTTATTTATTGGTTCCTGCAGCATACCTGAGTTCCTGTACGCCCTCCTCCAAGCCCAGGCTCCCGCAGCACAGGTGACACCGCCCCACCCCCGTTACCCAGCTCCTGTCGCCTGGCAGGTTCTCTAGCGTCCTGCCCCTCAGGTGCCTGGTGGTCTGGCAGCCAGGTCCCCCTGGTCCCCCTCTCAGGCAGTGTTATCATGGTGTGCACCCCAGAGGGCAGATTGACAGGGCCAGCACCACAGAGACTTCTTTGCCATCTAGTGAGCCATGGCCGTACCCTCTCCAACAAGGTCATGGGGTGCCTGGGTGGCTCAGTCTGTTAGGCATCCGACTCTGAATCTCAGCTCAGGTCTTGATCTCAGGGTCATGAGTTCAGGCCCAACGCTGGGCTCCATGTAGGGTGTGGAGCCTACTTAAAAAAAAAAAAAAGAAGAAAAAACAAACAGATCCAATAAAGTCCCCACCTTAGGGGCCACAAAGGCTCTTCCTTCATTGCTCTAACTCAACTGTAGGGGTAATCGCTATTAAATATAATACACAAAATAGAACTGCTATTATATTCTTTAGAGTTCTCTTTACTTCTTATAGTTAATCATTCATTACTGCAAATCCCTGTCATGGTTAATAATTCTTTATATTATACTTTCCCTGTTACAACGACTATATGATTTCTCTTCCCTGATTATACCCTGACTGATACACCTTCATACATATCATCGCTTACTTCCTGCTATCCTACCTCTCAGCCAACTCAAGAAAGAGAAACAAATCCATTCCATGTTAATGCCCTTTTGACGTCTGAATTGTCCTGAGGCTTTATTTCTCCTATACTGCTCCCCACCCCCACCAAATCCTTCTTGAGACACCCTACACTGCGGCCTCACAAATTAATGAGGCTCACCTATAGGCAGACCACAGTCTTTTACACCCCTGCAAACCTCAGTGCCTCTGCCTAAAATGTTTCCTTCCTGTAATGTCCTTGAAAAATCCCTACTTCTTCAAGACTCAGCTCCACTATTACCTTTCTGAAGCTTCTTTGTCAGGGTATTCACATAGCCTTAATTTAGGACTTAGCATATAGTATTTTATTTTCTCAAATATTTATTTTCTTCATTAACCTGTAAGCTCCCTGAAGACAGGGGCCCTGTCTTGTTTATCCTTATACTCTTAGCTCCTAGGACAGTGCCTGGCACATAGCAGGACATCGGTAGATGTTTGTCAAATGAATCAGTTCGTTTACATATGATGCAAGAGATAGCAAATTTCCGGGGCGCCTGGGTGGCTCAGTCATTAAGCGTCTGCCTTCTGCTCAGGTCATGATCCCAGGGTCCTGGGATAGAGCCCCACAGCAGGCTCCCTGCTCAGCAGGAAGCCTGCTTCTCCCTCTCCCACTCCCCCTGCTGGTGTTCCCTCTCTCGCTGTATCTCTCTGTCAAATAAATAAATAAAATCTTTAAAAAAAAAGAGAGAGAGAGATACCAAATTTCAAAGCTGTTATCATGAGGTGGAGATCTGGACACCAGTCTCCGCCCATTCTCTGCTGTGGAATCTGCCCATTTTAGAATTGAGGTGCTCCCAGCCTGCCTCCTTGGAGCTCAGCTCATGCTACATCTCAGATTCACCTTTGTCCTTCAGACAAATGTCCAAGTCACTGTCTTGCTCAAAACTCAACTTCAACGAGTCCCTCAGGACCCTCCACCTTTCCCTTCAGCCTCCCTTTCCAGCTCCTGTCCTGCTCCGCCGCCATATCTATCACACACGCTGACAGTGCACAAGTGACACGAGCAGAGGAAATTTCAGGTCATTTCCCCAAAGTAGAGCTCGTTGGGAAATTTCTAATCAGAAATAAATGATCCTGGGGTTTCATGGAATTGATGCGGAAATAGGTGTGCTGCTAGGCATTGTTTTCCTGCTTTCGTCTCCTGGCAAAGAGGAAGTGTTGGCTCCAGCGTCTCTAAGCCTCAGAGACTTCAGACCGGCCTCTTTGGCTTTTCCCACTAGTCCCTAACGTTATTAGTGGTAGCCTTTCCCCTTCAGTGTGGCCCTGAGAGAGTTCAGGTCCTGGCCCTGACATTGCCACCTGGGTGAGCATAGGCAAGTTTCTTAACTCCCCTAGTACTCGTCTTTTCCATCCATAAAATAGGTATGAGAGTAAGAATAGAGGCTACTAAAGGAAAACTAGATGAGACACATAAATTACTCAGCACAACGCCTGTACGGAGCAAGTGCCCCATTGAGAGTTAGCTGCCATTTTTTCACCAGGGCCCAAATGGTCTGGAAATAATAAATGAATAAAAGCTGCTTCCATCAAGGTGGGATGCCTACACACATCTGCAGGGGAAAGCCCCCTGAGAGGACTGTGGCAAAGGTAGATTTTGAACAAGTGGGGGATGTGCCCAGGGACCCTAGGGATGCTCGGAATCCAAGTGGCTCGGGTATGCAGTCCTTATCAGCGCTCTTCAGAGGAAGAGAGTCTCCTGTGATATTGCCACTGCAGGGAGAGCAAACGGTTCCCCCAGATGTCCCAATGCCTCCTTGCGTCTAGTTGCCTTCAATTGCACTATGTGCCTATTTTGGAAAAGACCATGGTGACAAAGGGGCCTAGGGTGGCTTAAGCCAATTACAGCCCATCCTAAAATGGAGCTGGGTTCAATCCCTCCCAAACCACATGGCTGGTGATGGGAGAGGGGTGCTTCTCTCAAAGTAAAACCTGGGGGCCTATCACCAGGAGAGGAAATGTCCACTACAAACACTTTGTCCTGCCCTCCGCCTCCCGCCAGAAGTTCCACCCACCATCCCCAGTAAAACGATCTCCTGTGTATTTCTAGCTCATCCATATTCCAGCAGGCTCTTCTCCCTTGCTGGTGGTATTCTGGCCTCATTCTCCACCGTTATTCGCATAATGACAGGACCATGAAACATGGATAGTCACTGACCCTACGAGTTCAAGTTTTCAACTACTCCAAAATGAAGGGGGCCTTCAGTGAATTTGAAATAGAGCTGGAAATGTTGTCACTCTGTGCCCTGAATCTCAGCTGTGACAGTCTCACTGCCTGTAAGACAAAAGTCAATTTCAGAATCCGAAGTCAACTTTAGACTTCACATGAGCAAAGTCTAATGGATACGGCCTTAATCCTGGTGCCCGCTAGCCTAACACCTGAAAACAAAAAGCAGTTTGAAGTTTTACTAAGCATGTGTATGCCATTATGTGAACTGAGCTGGTCTCCTGCTAATCTTATCAAATCGACAGATTTCTCCAGAACAAGGGATTTCTGTTTTTGGGTACTCTGACACGCTTTTCTCATGCTCTCTCTTTGAGTTGCAGTGTTTGCTCCTTAAAAACTTTCCTCGGGGCACCTGGGTGGCTCAGTCAGTTAGGCATCCACCTCTTGATTTCAGCTTACGTCCTGATCTCCCGGTCATGAGGTTGGGCTCTACACTAGGCATGGAACCTGCTTTGGATTCTCTCTCTCCTCGTGTCCCTCCCCTGCTCCCTCTTTCTCTCTAAAAAACTTCTCTAAAAGAACTTTCGTCTCCAAAGAAGACGACTAAGAGGTATAACAATTAGGAATTTGCAAGGAAAGAATCAAATTGTGCTTCTATATTAATTTCTAAAATTGCTTTTAAAATTAAAATAAACGAACATAAGCAATACTGATGAGCATCAGTTTTAAGAATTTTCATCTGGTCTTTTTTTTTTTTTTAAGATTTTATTTATTTATTCATGAGAGACAGAGGCAGAGGGAGAAGCAGGCTCCCTGCTAAGCAGGGAGCCTGATGTGGGACTCGATCCCAGGACCCTGGGATCACAACCTGAGCCAAAGGCAGATGCTTAACCAACTGAGCCACCCACACACCCCTCATTTGGTCTTTTAAAGGTGAGTGCTCATTTCTGCTGCTTTCTCTCACTTAGCTTCCCAAGGTGGTAGACCTGATGTTTACAGCCGGTGGCTGTAACTAAGACATAACTGCTCACTGGTGACAGCATACTTTCATTGCAGGCAAAGCATCCAAAAGGAAGTAAACAGCATCTCAAGTGCTGATTGAGCAAAACCTAAACAAATGATAATATTATTACTTAAGTCCTTGAGGTTTAAGTATCTCAAACCATGTATACTTTAGAAAAGTATGCCATCTTACGATTTCACATTTTGTGACTTTGTGGGATGACAACTTTGTAGTCAAGTCTAGTCAATCTGATTTCAGTGTTGTGACCATCAAAGGGTGAGGCCTTATTTGATCATATTTATGTATTACATATAGATATATTTATGTATGTGACATACTACACATTACACGTTGTATATTATATAGCATATATTATATATACAGATGCACTCTCACTTTTTTCTCCTCATGTATAATAACTAAGAGTGAACATTTTCATTTCAGCATGTATTTCCTACTGAAGTTGACAAATGAAGGAATATATAGTTTCTTTTACTCTGTAAAATTGAATCTTTTTAAAAACAGATTTATTGAAGCATAAATGGCAGACAAAAACCTGCACATATTTAAAGCATACAAATTTCCTAAGTTTGGGCGAACATATACACTTGTAAGACCATCACCAATAATCAAGATAGTGAATTTTATAATCCCCTCTGTGTATGCCCATCCCAAGCAACCACCGATCTGCCTTCTGTCATCATAGACAGAAAGTTTAATCAAATGGAATCCTACAAAACGTCCTCTTTCGTGCCTGGTTTCCTTCGCTCGGCATAACTATTTTGAGAGTCCTCCATATTGTTGCATAGATCAGTAGTTTGTTGCATTTTATGGCTGAGTAGTAAGGAATATAGAGTTTTAATATCTGCTCTTGCAATTCATAAAATAGAAGTTTGCTAATTCGGTTAAGTCTTTTATTGAATATAATGACAGAGGACATTTTTGTTGAGGTAGTATGTCCGATATGCATTAAATGGGAGGCCTCATAACTCTGTCACAACTGTCCTGGGATACCAGGTTCACCTATGACTTTAATTAAGTTGTGTTAGTATTACAAATTGTATGCATTAGGAAGAAGTTTGACATCAGTTTGAACTGCAGAATCAGGGGCGCCTGGGAGGCTCAGTCGCTAAGCGTCTGCCTTCGGCTCAGGGCGTGATCCCGGAGTCCTGGGATCAAGCCCCACATCAGGCTACTCCGCTGGGAGCCTGCTTCTTCCTCTCCCACTCCCCTGCTTGTGTTTCCTCTCTCGCTGGCTGTCTCTCTCTCTGTCAAATAAATAAATAAAATCTTTAAAAAAAAAAAAAAGAACTGCAGAATCACAGAATTTCAGGATAAGAGGGAGCTTTTGAGATTATCCCATCTTCCTCTTTATTTTCTGGATGAGGAGCTAGCTGCCCAGAGCGGTAAGGGGTCCGTCCAAGGTCCCACAGAATAGGCTTCTTCCAGCAACATGACGGGGGCTGACGGAGGGCTGACGGAGAGCTGAAGCGGAGGATGTGTTGTCCCCTGCGCTGTCTCGGCCTCCCTTCATTGCTCCTGGCTGTGGACCGAGGACCCTCTGCCTCATCCGTTGCCTGCTCTCCAGCCAGCGGTCTGCTCCACCAGTGTGCCACCAACTTTTGGGCTGGGGTGAGTGGCCTTGCTCCATCATGGCGGGCTTACTGCACCCTCAGTGCTTGAGAACAGCTCAGAAAACCTAACCCTCAAGACTGCCTCTGCCTGATCAAGCTGAGCTGCCAAATTTAATGGATGTGTGTGATTGCTCCCCTTGCGGCTTTAGAGCAGCCATCATGGCGTCTCCCTCCCAGAGACCCAAATGGACAAGAGGGCAAAAGACTCCTGCTGAGGCCTAGAGAGAGAAAATGGGACTCACACTGAAACACTTGATTTGACTCTTTTATCCTTCTTGCTACAATTCCTCTGGGGTCAAGAAAGGGCAGCTCCCATCCCTCCCCCCCCCACCCCCATATGGGACTTCCTCTATGGAACTCTACAAGCCTGGATGGACCTGGATAAGTAAAAATGGAGGAAGGAAGATACATAATCCTCCTTTAATAGACTGACTTGCTAAAGCTAGAGTGGTGCAGAAAAATCCTATTTTCAAGTGCCAGGAGCTGGACGTCCTCTTTGCATTCCTCTGTAACAGTTTTAATCTCCCTAAGCAGAAGGATGCTTCAGGAAGACGAGGGGGAAGATCACGTGTTCTGACAAGCTAAATATAAAAGCACATTGATAATTTTCAAACTACCAGTATTACCTCCATTCCACTTGCTACCAAAGTATCCTTATTAATACCCACCCACAATAAAATTACAGCTGCCCACGAACTGGAGACTCTCTCCTTTCCGCAATCTATCCTCTCTCTGCTACAACGGTGATAACTAATATAGCTAACATTTATGATATCTTATTGTATGCTATGCAGATTATCTCATTTAATTCTTACAACAACCTTATGCTGTAAGTGCTGTTACCCACCTATTTTACTGACAGGGAAACAGGTTTAGAAAGGTCACCTGCTCAAGGTCACATATTTAGTAAGTGTTAGAGTCAGGAGTCTGAAGCTTGGTTTTTAGTTGCCAACTGCTTTCTAGTTTTTACTTACTAGTCTCCACTGCTTCCCACCTGATCACCATGTACATAATAGTTATATTCCTTGACTGAATTAACCAACTTAACCCAACTGGGGGAGGGGCAGTTTTTCTAAGATCTTTACTACCAATTAAAATCATTTGAAACATACGGTGAAATCTGAGTGGATCTGTTTAAGGCAAAACTACAGGTGGCTAATTTAACAGATTTTATTGCTTCTAGAAATCTTGGTACTAGTGATAAATTATCTTAAGTGAAACCAGCAGCTTGAAAACAAAGTTGAAATTAAGTTATAGATTAATCATTGTTTCAACCTTTATTTTCCCTTTGCC
This sequence comes from Ursus americanus, assembly GCF_024610735.1. Classification (NCBI taxonomy): domain Eukaryota; kingdom Metazoa; phylum Chordata; class Mammalia; order Carnivora; family Ursidae; genus Ursus; species Ursus americanus. The sequence goes on along the minus strand of NC_142150.1, from coordinate 20,597,913 downwards.
TTGATTTTCTCATCTGTATTTTATCCTTTTATATTTGATGATATTTTTTAAGCTTCTGCAAATGCTCTTATGAATGAGGTGGGAGAGTCAGTAAGTCTAATTAATGAATTAGTGAGTCACTCTATTTACAAGATTACATACTAGTGACATTTTGTATGCCACTTTGTAGTTTCGTATACATTCTTTACCATTACCTTTGAACTTCTCAGAAATCAATTCTGCATTCATCTTTGTGTCACCAAGATGTGTCACAATGCTTCCATTCAATAAATATTTTTGGAACTTTAGAAAAAGTGATAGTACAAAGAGCTTGTTCTCTAAGAACCGACAATGTAATGGGTAGTGTCAGGTTTATTGAAAGAGCTCGGTAAATGTTTGCGGAATAAATCTCACTTCATCTTCACAAAAGAACCTTGTATGAAAAATTGAGGTTATTTCTAGTTTTTAGAAAGACACAGAGAGGCGAGATGTCTTGTTCATGGTGGTTCATTGGAAAGAGGCAGAGCCAAGTATTCTAATCCAAGTATTTGGCCCCTGAAGTCCTTGCTCTTTCTACTACATGAATATAAACCTACGCAGAGCAAGCGGACATAGGGTTTTCCCATTTGCTTAGCATTTCTTTGGGCGGCCATTGAGGGTTCAAGGGGAGACACAGGTAAAGCACACCTTTCCGATCAGAGGCCGGTGCGCCCGTGGGCATGCGATGCTCCTACACCAAGATAATTGTCACATAACCATCCATCCCCAAACTTGGCACCTTTAAACAATGATTTCTTATTTCTCATGATTCTGTGGGTTGACTGGGCATTCTTCTGCCCCATGTGGTGTTGGCTGGGCTTACTCACACAGCTGCATTTAGCTGGCCACCAGGCTGAGCTGGAAGGTCTGGGGCCATGGTGATTGATGGCCTTGAGCTAAGATGCCTCCATTTTCCTCTGTGGGCAGCCTCTCATCTCGCAGGGCCTTCCTGTGTGACCTTCTCTGGTGGGATAGCCTGGACTTCCTTACGGCATGACAATGACAGCAAGGTTGCTGGTGTTCTGTTGCTGTCGTCGTCTGGAGGCTAGACTCAGAAGTCCCAGAATGTCACTTCTGTCACATTAGGTTGGTCAGAGGATACCACCTCAGATGCCAGAGGAGAAGAAATGGACTCCACCGTACTCACACAGCAAGAGCATTGTTGGTGAGCACTGTGCTGGGAACTTACCGCAGAGCCTTCCCCAGGGCCATTACTATACCTCGTGTCCTTCTGAAAAGCAAAGATGCTAGGAATCCTGCAAACCCAGAGCTGCTGGGGCCGTCCCTGCTGCCATGTGGAAAAAGTCTGCTTGAGAACAGCCCAGATGAAAAACAAAGCAAGAGGTGGAGAAAAATGGGTGAAACTCAGTGTTCCACTCAGGTGGAACAGAGAGGCTGAAGAGCTGGTGGTTAAGAGCTCGAGATCTGGTGTCCTACCACCCTGACTGAGTTCTAATCTTGGTTCTGCCCTTACTAGCCATTTAACTTCGAGAAAGTCAATGTCTCCAAGCTTTGGATCCATCTCCTGTAGAATGTGGATGATGATGGTACCTGCCTTCACCTGACTGTTGGGAGAATTAACTGGGATAACATTTGTGATGAGCTTAGCAAAGTGCCGGGCTCAGCATAAGCCCTCAGCAAATGACTGTTACATAAAACTGAGACGCACTTGGAGCCCCTCCCCGCAGACTCTCCCTCCTGCGCTGCTCCTTAAAGGTCTCAGTGACCTCCCGATCCAAGTGAGATTGCACTGGAAACCCTGCAACGTACAGCAAAAGATCTTCTACGTCAGAAGCCTTCTAATGAACACATTCTTGTTTCATCTTTAATGAAGCCAAAAATAACGAATGCCAGACTTTAATTTGGGGACAAGAACAGTGCGTAAGGTTTATGCCATTCTTAAGATTTTCGAGTCCTATGCCAGACAACTTTGATAGACGAAGAACAGCGTGACTATGACCACACCAAGAAAGCGGCACCGTTGGAACCTGGCACATTTTGTTTACTTCCAGAAAGCTGAATTCAAATCATACACAGTTGCTTCTTAGACATCAGGCAGATCTGGGGTGCGGTTCACCTTGATAAGCTGAAGCTCCCTCGTCTGACCCGGGATACTTTTGTCTGTTACGCACGATATATTTACATCATTTACATATCTCGGCCAATGCACAAAGTGATTACTTGTCTCCTCTGTGCTTTACTGGAATTGTAGGCCTAGGTTTGCGTCTGGTGGATTGGCCTGTGAATCTTGGGGTTACACGCACATCATTCTCTCTCTCTCTCTCTCTATTGGGGTAAAATACTTTGAACATAAGTTTACCATTAGTGACATTTAGTATATTCATAACTTTGTGCAACCCTCATATCCAGCCCCAGAACATCTTTCCTTTACATTCTTTTTTGTTTTTCTTTAACCAACTTCCTTGGTCATCTCTACCGTACAGACCCAGCTAGAGCAGGAAGTAAAGGAGATTCTTTGAAGCCGTGTGTCCTGATCGGACTGGTTTGACAAGGCTGAGGGATCTGTTGTGACTGTCCGCAGAGGGCAAGGGCCCTGCTGCCTGGAAACCCCACATTACTGCACGTGCTGTTTGCAAGGGGACACCCTGGACAGGATCAACCTTCTTTCCCTTACTTGGGTCAGGAGTATCACCTCTCCTGACACTACTCTGGAGCAGGAAAAAGGTCTACATTTGAAATGCGTCGTTGCTTTTAGATGACTGGCACTCTTTGTAGAAGCTTGATGGAATTGTTACTTCAGTTTGTCTGTATTTACAGGAAATGGTCGCTGCTCATTAACCCTTGTGGAGAAGGCCCTTCCTTAGCTCCATCTTACAGATGAAAACATGAAACCTCGGAGAAGTTCAACGACTTTTCCCGGAGCAGACATCTAGTACGCTGTAGAACCAGGATTCAAACTCCAGTCTCTTTGACCCCAGAGCCCGTGCTCTTAACTCGTAGCGAATACAAGTTTTATGCCGCGATGCAAAGCCAGACGGGACCAAGACAGGCGGCCTGAGTCTCAAGAGCGGGAAGCGTCATCAAAGAAAAGCCGCGCGAGCAAGTGGGACCGACCCCGCAAGCCTGGCAGGCAGCGCATCTTCTAGAAGCAAAGACAACTCTACCCCTTGTCTGCCCCATTCTTCACCAACAGATGACCTGCCAACCTGATGCGGGAGACAAAGGCAGAAGAAAAATTATGAAATTTCCTTACTTTCTACAGCCCATTGACAAGTCCTTGAAACAGGCAGAGTGACCTTCCTCTAGGGACTCAACTGTCTCGATGGTAACACTTGCTAAGGGCAAAAGGCAGTCCTAGCCCAAACCCAGGATCCTGTAAGTCTACTTTCACATATAAAAATTCTTTTGGAAACTTCCTTTATCTCTACACCTCCCCAGATACGTGTTGGCAATCATCCCCCAAGCATATGGCCCACTGATATACATCTAAGGGTCTCGTGACTAAGGTTTTATTAGACGGTAATAAATGACCATTTCCCAACAATAGCCAGCCCCCTCAAGGTCCTGGACACCTTGCTTCCAAGTTCCTTAGGGACTTAGGCTATCCCTAACACCCCCCCCCACACCTAGAAAGTATATAATGGGCCACTCTTCATGACCCTGGTGTAGCTCTTTCTGCCCACGGGTCCTGTCCCCTTGCTTTACTAAAACCACCCTTTTGCACCAAGGATTCTCAAGAATTCTTTCTGGGCCATCTGGCTTCGAACCCTAATGTTCTTTCTTACGTCACAACCCACGGAAAGCCCTGCTGCGGATTTCAGCCTTCCTTTCCAGAACTTGTTTACAGCATTTCTCTTTTTGCCTGGTTACATCCCCAGGTGCTCGTTTTCATCTTCCCAGTACACTTTCCTTTCTTTCGGTTCCCTTTCCTAGCTCCTGATTCTAGCTCTCCACACTTCTGACTATACCCATTTCGACAAGCCGCTTGATCTTGAGCAAGAATTTTGGCTAAATCTTCACATTGACCTTGTAGGAAATGCAGGTGAGAGAGGCCCAGGCTTGACTCCCCACCTCTGCCTCGGACACCCCCACACAGGGGGCAGGCCCTGGCAGGCCACTGGAAGAGGACACCTTTCATGTTTGTATAAAGCTTTGTTGTTTACAGAACACTTGAAAAATCTCCTCTAATGTTTATAGAAGAAGACAGAGCAGGTGCTATTTTCCCTATTTATTCTTAATGTCACAAACATTTCAAGCCTACAAAAGGCATACGCAGAATAATACAGAGACATCCGTGGATGTAGTGCCTGGATTTGACACATTTACATGTATTTTTCCTTAAAGAAATACAATGTTAAAGATATGACTGGATACTTTCCCATCCCATTTCCCCCCCATTTCCCTTCCTCCTTCCACAGAGAACCCACTGTATTTAAATTGGTTTGAATCATCCCATCCAGGTTTAAAATTCTATCAATTTATTGATCTATCTGCATCCACAATGGATATTATTATTTTGTGTGTTCTTAAAACTTTTATATAATGTCATTCTATATGTGTCCTTTCGTAACTTTTTCTAAGTTACATTTTTAAGATTTCTCTCCATTGAAATATATCTGAGTTTGTTCACTGCACTTATTAGACAGTGTCTCTCTATGCATATGCATATTACTCATCTAGTCTCCTGCTGATAGAAATTTACGTAACTCTAAGTTTTGTACCATATCAAGATATGGTAATGACGGGTGTTGTGCACCTGCTCTTGTAGATGTGTCACAGGCTTTTTCTAGAGCAAATTCTTGGAAGTGGAATTGCGGTCATAAGGTATACACAAATCTATAATTTTAGAAGACATTGCCAATTGCTCTCCCAAATGGTTGTAAAAAATTACACTCCCATCATCTGAGTTTGAGAATTCCCTTTCCCTCCAGCCTTCACAGCTCTTGGCATTATCAGATATATCAGATTTTTACCAATCTGTCTGCTAAAGATAATTTCTCATTGTTTTATCATGGATTTTTAAATTAATGGTCCAATTTCCTTATTATAAATTTCATTGAGGTTTTCTATTTCTTCTTGACTCATTTTTGGTCATTTATACTTTTCAAAAACAACCTGTTCATTTCTTCTACATTTCACATATCTTAGCATAAAGTTGATATGTTTTATGATTAATTAAAAAATATACTGTAATATATACTCCTTTCCTGATATTATGTCTTCTCTCTCTTTTTATTTAATAAATCTTGATGAGGGAGCAGAAGGCCGGCTGAAGACAAAGCACAAGCTGACACCCTTCGACCTCCCCCCACCTCCCACTCCTTGGTGGGACGTGTGTGACATTCTTCCAGGGGTCTCCCAACTGTCTTAATGTTAATACCTTGCTAGAGGGGAAAACAACCTTAACTTGACAATGGCAAGGTCTCCATTATCTTATAGGTCCTCTTTAGCATAGGAAAGTTCTTTTGACACCTCCCTTACCCTTCCCCCCAATTCAGAGTATATAATCAATGCTCCTCAAGCCCCAGGGCAACAGTTCTTTCTGCCCGTAGGTCCTCTTTGTGGGTTTTAATGAACCACCATTTTGCACCAAAGACGTCTCAAGAATTCTTTCTTGGTCGTGGCCTCTGGACCTCGCCCCACCTAACCTCACCTGTATTCTAAAACCCCATCAAATCTCACTAGAAGGTTGTTTATTAAGCTAATCTTTCCCACCAAAAAAGCTTTTGGTGGTATTACTCTTTCTTGTTTCCTTATTTTCTATTTCATTCTTTTCTGTGTCAATTTTTAGTCTTTCTTTTTTCTCCCTTTTTGGGGCATGCTCTCTGTGGTTCTTTTCATAACTGCTTTAGTTGCATGGTAAATTAATTCTTTTTTTCTAATACATGCATTAAGTTTATACATTTCCCTTCAAAAACTGCTTTAGCTGTTTGATAAATAGTTCTTTGGGTATGATTTTGTCTTAAATATTTAATAATTTCTACCATAGTTTATTATTTCTTTAAAAAGATTTTATTTACGGGCGCCTGGGTGACACAGCGGTTAAGCATCTGCCTTCGGCTCAGGGCGTGATCCCGGCGTTGTGGGATCGAGCCTCACATCAGGCACCTCCGCTGGGAGCCTGCTTCTTCCTCTCCCACTCCCCCTGCTTGTGTTCCCTCTCTCGCTGGCTGTCTCTATCCTGTTGAATAAATAAATAAAATCTTTAAAAAAAAGATTTTATTTATTAATTTGAGAAAGAGTGAGAAAGAAAGAATGAAATGGGGGAGGGTCAGAGGGAGAAGCAGACTCCCTCCTGAGCAGGGGACTCCATCCTGGGGCTCCGAGATCACGACCTCAGCGGAAGGCAGACGCTTAACCAACTGAGCCACCCAGGTGCCCAGTCTACCATAGTTTCATAATTGACCAATGTATTTATTTTAAAGTGTTTTAAAGTTTCTGACTGTATTAGAGTATGATGGGGTGTTGATTATGCTTTTGCCAGAGGATTTTATTTTTTATTTTAATTCCAGTGTAATTAACAAACAGTGTTATATTAGTTTCAGGTGTACAATAGAGTGATTTAACAATTCCATTCATCACCCAGTGCTCATCACGACAAGTGCACTCCTGAATCCCCATCTCCTACTTAACCTACCTCCCCTCTGGTGACCATCAGCTTGTCTCTTTGTTGGTTTGACTCTCTCTCTTTTTTACCTTTGCTCATTTTGTTTTGTTTGAAATCATATGGTAATTGTCTTTCTCTGACCGACTTATTTCACTTACCATTATACTCTCTAGCTCCATCCATGTCATTGCAAATGGCAAGATTTTGTTCTTTTTTTATGGCTGAATAATATTTATATATTCACATATGTTCATATAACAACACGTGTTGTTTTCTTATGTTTTTGATTTTGGCCATTGTAACAGGTGTGAGGTGATCGCTCATTGAAGTTTTTGATCGGTCTTTCCCTGACGGTAAGTGACGGTGAGCGCCTTTTCATGTGTCTGTTGGCCGTCTGCATGTCTTTAGAGAAATGTCTATTCATGCCTTCTGCTCAGTTTTTTTTTTTTAAGATTTTATTTATTTATTCGACAGAGATAGAGACAGCCAGCGAGAGAGGGAACACAAGCAGGGGGAGTGGGAGAGGAAGAAGCAGGCTCATAGCAGAGGAGCCTGATGTGGGGCTCGATCCCATCACGCCGGGATCACGCCCTGAGCCGAAGGCAGATGCTTAACGACTGCGCCACCCAGGCGCCCCTGCTGCTCATTTTTAAATTGGATTGTTTGGTTTTTGGTTGGTGAGTTGTATATGTTCTTAATATATTTTGGATACTAACACTGCATTGGATATGTCATTTGCGGATACCTTCTCCCACTCAGTAGGTTGCCTTTTAGTTTTGTCAATTGTTTCCTTCGCTGTGCAGACGCTTTTTATTTTGATGTAGTTCCAGTAGTTTATTTTTGCTTTTATTTCTCTTGCCTCAAGAGACATATCTAGAAAAATGTTACTTTGGCTGATGTCAGAAACACTACTTCCTGCAGTCTCTTCTAGGATTTTTATGGTTTCAGGTCTCACTTTTAGGTCTTTAATCCATTTTGAGTTTATTTTTGTGTATGGCATAAGAAAGTGGTCCAGTTTCATTCTTTTGCATGTTGCTGTCCAGTTTTCCCAGCACCACTTGTTGAAGAGACTGTCTTTTTCCCATTGGACATTCTTTCCTGCTTTGTCAAAGATTAACTGACCATGTGATTGTGGGTTTATTTCTGGATTTCCTATTCTGTTCCATGGATCTATGTGTCTAAGGTTTTTTTTTTTTTTTAAGATTTACTTAAGTTTAAAAATTTTTAATGCTTTTGTTTTTGTTCCTGTTTTTAATGTGGACTTCACACTCAGTGTGGAGCCCAGCATGGGGCTTGAACTCACAACCCTGAGATTGAGCTGAGATCAAGAGTCAGACGCTTAACTGACTGAGCCAATCAGGTGCCCCTTAAAGATTTTATTTTTGAGTAATCTCTACACCCAATGTGGGGCTCGAACTCACAATCCTGAGATCAAGAGTTGCATGCTCTACCGACTAAGTTAGCCAGGTGCCCCAATCTGTGTGTTTATTTTTATGCCAGTACCAAACTGTTTTGATTACTACAGCTTTGTAATATAACTTGAAGTCTGGAATTGTGATATTTGCTAAAGGATTTTAAATTTCATTATATTTTAGACAGATAAGGTAGTTTGAATGAGATAAACTATTTTGTGTTTGTCAATACTTCTCTGTGATCTAGGCTGGGGTCAGTTTTTGTAAATGTTCCATGTGTGCTTGAAAAGAATGTATAATATTGAATTACTGAGCACAGAGTTCTATACAGGTCATTTGATTAAATTTGCTCACATTTTAAGCAGTCTTACTTTTCTTTTGTCTGTTTTATCCGTTAGTTACTAAGAGCAGTATATTAAAATTTCCCAACTATGATTGGGAATTATCAATTTCTTTTTGAAATTCCGTCCGTTTTTGCTATAAGAACTTGGAGGCTCTGTTTGTAGGTACACATGAGTCCAGAAATGTTTATAACTGTCTAGCAAATTACTCATTTTATCATGCCATAATAACCCTCTCTCTCTTTCTAGTGATATTTTTATTTCTTTAAAGTCGATTTTGTGTAATGGCAAAGTAGCTACATCAGGTTTCTTTCAGTTTGCTTTTGTCTGTTAGTTTCAGCTTATTTAATCACATGGTTTTCATTCTTTTAAAATAGGATCTCTTCCAAGAGAACTGTATTCTTCCTTCTTTAAAATCTGAGCATCTCTGCCCTCCAATTGGTAAATTTAATCCTTTTTTATCTATTATTATTATTGACCTATATTGGGTTATTTCTACTCTCTTATTTTGCCTTCTTAAAAATATCATTCTTTGTTGTGGTGCCTGGGTGGCTCAGTTGTTTAAGCCTCTGTCTCTTAGTTTCATCTCAGGTCATGAGCTCAGGGCTGTGGAGTTGAGCCCCGCATCGGGCTTGTGCTCAGCATGGAGTCTGCTTGTCCCTCTGCCCCTCTCCCTGTTCTCTCTCTCTCTCGAAATAAATACAATCTTAAAAAAAATCCTTTATTTCTTTTTATTTGGTTCCTGCCTTCCACTGAGTTGACTGAATTCTCTCCTCTCCCTGCCCCTCCCCTCCGACCCTTTTCTCTTCTACTCATTTGAAATCTACATACCCTATTTTCATTCTTTTTTTAAAAAAAGATTTTATTTATTTATTTGACAGAGAGAGAGACAGCCAATGAGAGAGGGAACACAAGCAGGGGGAGTGGGAGAGGAAGAAGCAGGCTCCCAGCGGAGGAGCCTGATGCAGGGCTCGATCCCAGGACCCCAGGATCACACCCTGAGCCAAAGGCAGATGCTTAACGACTGAGCCACCCAGGTGCCCCAGCCTATTGTCATTCTTATACTGGTTACTCAATAAAAGGTGTAACAATCTTAACGTACAGAGGTAGTCAATAGTTTTATCTTCCTTTGAAACAAATAAAAGGACCTTAAAATGTTTCAACTGCAACCACCTATCTATCTTCCAAAAGTTTGTTATGTAGCATCATTGTTCTATCGTTTCTGGTAAACTGTCCTCTCTCCTTAATTATTATTATTTTTCCTAATTTATAGACCGGAAAACTGAGGCTCAGTGACTCGTCTAAGGTCACACATTTCACAAGCAGCAAAATCCGTCTAGAACCCACCTTCACTGGGGAGTGAAACCTCTGTAGACTTGAATCAGTTGGGATATCCTGACCATGTCACTGTGTGGCTCATCTTTCTGTGACCATCTTTAAGGTACCAAAACTGTTATTGGGTATGTCCACATTTCTCTCAACAGGGAAATGGATAAGATGGGCGTTTTGCCCTTCATTTTGGCCCTAAATTGAAAGTTGGCTCTGTAAGCACCTTGTGTTCCGCAGTGTGTTTACAGAATCTCATTATTACTCTAAAGGAGTGACAAATGACAGGGGATGTGCTGAGAGTAGATTAACGACATAATATAGAGGAGGCCACTCCCTCCTTCCTGGTGTAAGATGGTTATCATACAAAGAGAGCCCTCCTTGAGATTTCTTATTTGAAATTTCCGTCTCTGTGTCCATCCATCCATCCTTTGATATGTGACAGTTTTATGGCGAGGGTTGGAATTGTAATTGCACAAATTTCCAGGCTCGTGCCTTTGGTCCTCCAATCATGTTTCTTACTAATAAGGCTGAGATCCCAAGTGAAACAGTTTGCGGAGGGCTTACAACCCCATGCTATTGTAAGAAAACTAACAAAGCCTGTTGAAGGGGAAGAGTGTCACAGTGTCATCTGTGTTCATGAAAGACAGTCCAATTTTCAGTTGGGGAACAAAGAGTATATTTGAGGGCGAAAGGAGAGTGGAATAGCCTGGCTGAGTAAGTGGTCCTGCAACAATGATTATTGCCTCATCACTCAAAGGTGAAAGAACAGGAAAATAAAATGGCACGGATTGCAGCCAGCAGGTAACAGATGAGGCAAAGAAGAAGAATATAGTTCAAAAGCTCACAAGTCCCCCCCATGAGCTTCTGCAGACCCTGAAAGGAGAAGCCTGTACTAATTCGGGATTGGGCAATCATATTGAGCGCTCAGACCTCACTTGAAAAAGAAATCAAGAGAAGATTCGGGGCGGTTGAAATGGATTCAGAAGGAAACATTTGAGAAACACATCCCTGGCTGGCAGTGGAAAAGTGAGACCCAGACCAAGGTCGAAATTAATATTAAATGTCTCCCTCGGTCAGGTCCTGTGCTAAGCCCTTGACATACATTTCTTTTAAATTTTCCTTGTCACGTAGCTAATTAGTGGAAGGCTTTGGAATTTGAACCCAGCACTGCTTGGTTATCAGTTCGTTGTGCTTTTAAATGAGATGGTGTCTGTAATTTAGCAGGTTAAAGGTTGAAAGTGTGAGTAGGAAGTACACACTCTGGATCGATTCTTTCCCCACCTTCCGGAACCAAGGCAGAGGAACTCTGCACAGACATTTTCCTCTGTTTAAACTGTGCAGTCCTGCAGGCCCCCTCCACCCCCACTACGCAGTCCTCACCAGCTAAGAATAGGATTTGAGCCCCCTCCCACCAAATCTCAGTCCTGAACCTCTCGTCCTGACTTGTTGCAAGGGCTGCACGCTGATCCTGATTTCAATTCTCCCTCCTCGTTCCATCCCTCCACCTCTACTCTGGGCCTTATCCCCCGTTGCTTTTCTCTAGTTTCTTAGCTCCTGTCGCTCCCCTTGACAGCCCGCAAGCTGGCTGAGGACTTGATTTCCGTCTCCTCCCTGGCTGTGTTGCTAGTGGCCCTTCGGCCACTCTGGCTCAACGCCACTCCTCGGACAACCTGCTTCCCACCTCCATGGGAGCCACATCAGCTCGGTCTCCTACCCTCTTCTTTTAAATCTCCAACATTCACGAGTGGAAAGGCACTGAGCAGCTCCTATGTGCCAGGCACGAATCCAAGCCCTGGGGGCGCAGAGAGGCCCGAGACGATCATGGTAGTGGGATGGAGACAAGCAGGTAAGCCGATTCCGAAACCATGCAATAAGGCTTCTCATACAGGGGTGCACGGGACAGCCATGTCGTGCGAGCTGGGGATGGTCTCTCCGAGGCTGAAGTAAGGATTGAAGGAGGCTTCACGGATGAGGTGAAGACTTACCTGAATCTATAAAAATGAGTAGGAGTTTCCGTAATTCCCCACCAGCTGGGTTGCCATGGTTATAGCTATAGTGACTGAATCTTAAGGAGTAGGGGTAGAAAGATAGGTGACAGGAAAAGGGAGGGTACTTAAGCATTTTCATGCCCTCTCCTAAATCCTTTAAGGTGGAGGAAAAGTTCTATTCCGGCCCAGAGTTTCATTCTTCTGCCACTTGGGAGACATTCCTTCTCTTCTTTCCATTTCGTGAAAACAGAACGCGGGGATTATGTGAGTGATTACCTTTCCCGTAGTAATAACTACCATTTTTTCTTTAGGGTAGTTACTGTATGTTAGAGGCTGCACCCGGTGCCAGAGGGTCCCCCCTTACTGGGTACCGTGGTCTCGGTTCCCGGATTGCCGCGGCTTGACGCCCCACCTGCTGGTAAGGGCAGGAAGTTCAGAAGTCTTGTCACCTGTCCCCAGGGCTCCACCTGCCTTTCTTTTAGGTGTCCAGGAGCCCTGACATGTGTCCTGTGGCAAGAAGTGTAAATGGGTTTGGTCCTGTTTCAATGGATTGACTGCAGTGAAGGGCTCTGGGTGCTTCGGAAGTTGGTCATGGTGGCCAAAGCATGGGGGTTGGGCTCCAGGTCGCTGCTCCTGTAGTGGCCCGTTGCTGGAGTGGAATCTCATGCAGAGGGAGAGGAGGGGCTCTCTATCGATGAGCTGTACACCCCCAGGACAAGACTCCCTGAAGGGGGCTCAGAGCCAAATCATCCGCGATTCTCATTTTATTCCCCCATGGCCACAGCTACCAGAAGCCAGGCTACTCCGGGATGGTGAGGATGGGACCCAGCTTCTCAGCTGTACAAGATGGTAGCCTCAGAGCTGACGTGTAGCCCAATCCTTGCCTGAGATGCTACAGGGGCGGAGTCTCAGCTCGTCAACGCTGTTCCTCATGAGCAGTTTTTCAAGCAAATGGGATGCCTCCAGGTTAGGCTCAGTTGAAAGGCCCTTGTCATTCCTAATAGAGCTGAATTTGTAGGGTTACCATTCTTAAAATACACCGGCCTGGAGGGACAGGCAGAACCGATTATAGCTCAAACACTTAAAGGACCCAGAATCCCCATCTGATACTCTCCTTTCCGGGTTGATTGCCAAGGCAGGCCACAAGTCCCACATCTCTTGACTCCCCCCTTTCTGGACCCTTTTCTGGGTGGCCCACATTCACCTCCTTCTATCTCCCTAGCTCCAACTCTCAGAGAGAAGGTCTGGGAACAGAGAAAGGAATCAGTCTTTTCTCTCCCAGAAGATCCCCGGGCTCACTCTGCAAACTGGCCCCTAACGCTCCTCAGAGCACTGCCTACAAGGAGGGGGCCTTCACTCAAACAGGAGGTCCCCCTGACATTTCCTTAGGTAGGGAAGACTCTAAAGGCTCCTTCCAAGGTAGTCTGTGCCAAACTACCAGCAGATTCTTTTGTTGAATAAGAAAGAAAAGACCGGCTACACATAGGTTACCTCATTCCATCTTCACAAAAACCCTATAAGGTAGTCATTACTGTGATCCTCGTTTTATAGGAAGAGTGCTAAGGGAACATGAAGTAGCTTGCCCAGGTGTCAGGTGGTCAGCAACAGAGCAGAGGTTCCGAGCCAGCTCCGTGGGACTCGAAAGCCCCTGCCCTCCAGCCCGGGAAGACCTCCTCATCCCCAGTGCCTAATACTCACCTACGAATAAAGGAGCCATTGCAATGAATGCTGAAATCAAGAATGGGTTTCACACGGTCCCACTGACCCATGTTACTTCTGTTTGGTTTTGTCTTCTGTATCTGTTGTGGGCTCGATTTTGTCCCCCCACCCCTTCAAATCCACATGTTGAAGTCCTACCCGCAGTATTTCAGAATGTGACTATATTTGCAGATAGAGATTTACAAGAGGTGATTAGGGCAAAATGAGGCCATAACCCAGTATGACTGGTGTCCTTATAAGAAGAGGAAGTTGGGACACAGACAGACATTCATGGAAGGAACACCATGGGAAGACAAAGGAAGATGAAGACCACCTACAAGCCAAGGAGAGAGGTCTCAGAAGAAACCAACCATGCCGACACCTTGATCTTGGACTTCTGCCCTCCAGAACGGTGAGAAAATACATGTCTGTTGTTTCAGCCCCGCAGTGTGTGGCACTTTGTTATGACAACCCCAGCAGATGGGTAGAGTTTTTATAGTCTTGTTACTGATAGCATTTCCCATGGTGTCAGCAAAGGAGGGTCCCATAAAGAATAAGCAATATTTATACGTTTCCTTACCAGAATTGCTTCCTTCAAGAGTATCTGCCTGGATGCAAGGAGGAGAGACTGGGAAGTGGGAGAGCTTGTTAATACTGAAGAAAGAGACATCCTACATGTTTTCTTTTCCATCGTGGTCCTGCAATTAGTTACCCTTTACAGCATTCAGGTAGTGATCTCTCTCTCTTTCTTTCTCTTTTTTAAAGATTTTATTTATATTTGGGGAGGGGGGAGAAGGAGAAAGCATCCAAAGCAGACTCCGGGCTGAATGTGGAGCCTGTCGTGGAGCTTGATCTCACGATCCTGAGATCATGACCTGAGCTGAAACCAAGAGTCAAGGCTTAACCAACTGAGCCAGCCAGGCACCCTGAGGTAGTGATCTTTATTGAACGTTCTGAATGTGAGATGTTTCACACATTTAATTGTCACAACTACCCTCCGAGGTGATGTTATCATTCCCATGTTGCTGATGGGAAAAGTAAACCATAAGGAGGATAAGTAATTCTGTGTAATTGTGCAGAGTAAGTGGCAGTAAAGACCCATGCTTTTAACTACTATGATTTTGACTACTAGGATTCACTGTACCCCTTCCCCATTGCTTCTTGAACTTTCCCAGTTAAGTATTACGAACCATGGAATGGAGTGAAAGGCTGGATCTTGCCACTTAAAGTGTGGTCCTTGGACCAACAGCAGGCATTTCCTGGGAGTTAGAACCACAGAATTTCAGCCTCACCCCAGACATGCCAAATCAGGATCTGTGTTCTAACAAGGTCCTCAGGCAGTACCGGCTAGATAATTTGCAGGGCCCCATGCAAAATGAAAATGCAAAGGCCTTAGTTTAAAAAGTAGTAAGAATTTCAAGATAGGGGCAGCAGAGCATTAAACCGAGTATGGGTGGGACTACGCAGGTCTCACACCCATGGAGCCAGCCCTGCCCACAGGTGATACATGCGCTCGGGAAAGCGGGAGAGGCATAACCCTAGAGGATCTGTGTGGCAGCCCTAACCTAGAAGGATACTTTCAGTTTTATTTAATCTTTTTGCCTTTTATTTTAAAAATACAAAAATTTTGCATTATACTCCTTAAGGTCTTACCATAAAATAATATAGTCCTCCAAGGAAACCTGAAAGGAAAATGGATACTCTCGGAGGATGCGCTCTGTTTACCTATAGCATCAACAGCCCCTGGCACACTGACCATCCAGGAAGCACACGATCCCCAGTGCATGGAGCCTGAGGGGGTAGCCTATCCCAGGTGCAGACCAAAGAGCCCTTGATTAAATGGTTTCAACAGAATCACGCCATGTCTTGCAAGAGGCTGGGCAGTCACGTAGTATCACTCTGGACCAGTTATTGAAGCTCTCCGCACTTCAGTGTTCTCATCTATAACGTGGGGAGACGAATTGTACTACTTCAGAGGATTGTGGTGAAGATTCAGTGAGATAATAAATAAAAATAAGACACGGAGAGCATTTCCTGGCATATGTTAAGTGTTCAATAAATATTGACTTATCATTACATCCTGGAGATTCGGTTCTTGCTCCACTTGGAAGAAAGTGGAAAATGAGACAGAGAGGGTGTCCCAAGGGCAACTTGCCCAGTTCCCAGGCAGAGCCCCATGGGACGGTACTTATTGTAGTTCATCTTGACCTGGGGTTTGGTCTTCATTCTACTGATGCAGAAACCTGATTTCGTCAGCGCCCAGAGAGTGCAGTGGTAATTGGGGGATGTACTTACAATACTGGACGCTGCTGGTGTGTGTGTGTGTGTGTGCGCGCACGCGTGTGTGAGCTCAGAGAAAGAGAAGGTGTAGGGGGAGGAGGAGAGGGAGAGGAACGGAGACAGAACAAGTAGAAGTTTAGAGTCTGGTGAAGAGGACCTTTATATTTTTCAGTGAGAGACTCTATTTCTACAAAGAGCTTGAAGGTTGCGGGGAGGAACAACACCAGCAGTGACAAGACGGTCTCAAGGGACTGTTCTGGTTTCAGCTCTCATACCAAGTCACCTTGGTGGGTTGCATCATCTGCAACAACCAGAGCTGGGTAGCGCTGTGGAGCCTTACGCCTCAAGGGGGCGCTCTAAGCTTCAGCGCCAGGAACGAGGCAAGCGCATCTAGCCAGGTCTTGCGTTTTGGGTATAAGCGAACCCACGGGATTTTTGGAGAGAACAAGGAGGAGGATAGCCGGGTGGGCTGCGCGTAGGAGAGATGGGATTAGTCTGAGCATGTGGAGCTCTGGAAGTGCGTTTGGGGCCATTGCTAGGGAAATGTTTTTATCTCTCAAATTCTTCAATTGAATATGATAATTAATATGTAGGTGTGTATATATATCTATATATATATACACATTTCTGATTAAATATATATATATTTCTGATTATAAAAGTTAAGCACGCCTGTTGTGAAAATTTTAAATATTAAGGAAAGTACAGCTTTGAAAGTGAAACCCCTTCCTATCCCCTCCCTGTCCCCCACAGCGCTAAGAGTTCGGTAAGTTTGCTATGACCATACTCGCTAACGGGCTAGCGAATAACTACAGTGTTCAGGAGTACATGCGTGGGTATTTCTACATAAATAGGAATGCCGACGTTTACGTTCCCAACGATAACCGGAGCTGTAAAGCCGGTTGATAAGCTTGCGTCATGTGGCCCCGTAGAGTCCCTTCCCATGAGCAAGTAGCACAGAAAGGCAAATTATCAGAAATTTATGAGCCGAGTGTGGAAACAAAAAGGGGAGTGAGTGAATCTTCTGAAATGTCTCTCTGCTGAAAGACACCCCCCCCCCATCAACGCATCGGGGAACTAGTATCTCATCGGACCACATTTTGGAAAATATTGATCTT
Source organism: Ursus americanus (assembly GCF_024610735.1). Lineage (NCBI taxonomy): Eukaryota > Metazoa > Chordata > Mammalia > Carnivora > Ursidae > Ursus > Ursus americanus. Next base: position 20,581,161 of record NC_142150.1, on the reverse strand, counting down.
GTCTGTCTACATCATTTTGAGGTCTCCTTAAAGCAGAAATCATTATGGGTTATACTGTGCCTTTTAAAATTCTTTGCATTTGTGTAAAAATTAGTAACTTTCTTTAACTTACCTATCGGTTCTTTGAAAAAATATTTAATGACCTATTTAAGATGATTAAACCCATCCTATTAATTTTTTACTCACGTTTCAAAAGAGAGTGGGGGGGGCGCCTGGGTAGCGCAGTCGTTAAGCGTCTGCCTTCGGCTCAGGGCGTGATCCCGGCGTTTCGGGATCGAGCCCCACATCAGGCTCCTCCTCTATGAGCCTGCTTCTTCCTCTCCCACTCCCCCTGCTTGTGTTCTCTCTCTCGCTGGCTGTCTCTCTGTCACATAAATAAAAAATCTTAAAAAAAAAAAAGAGAGAGTGGGGAAAGTAACGGTTATTTAAAATACAATAAACCAGCAGACCAAAAAACTTAGTACTAATAAATCTACAAGTCAAGTCTGCCATTAGGGATGACTTAAATATATGAAGTGTTTTTTTAAAAATGATCACGATTCCTATATCCTTCACGTAGCCCCAGAAGCACAAGTTATGATTACTTTTAGGCGTATGGTATACAAAGTGATGACAAATGGTACCTCTGGCCCCAAACCGTTCTTCATCTCATCCACTAGAGGGTACCTAAGGGTTGTTCAGTGAGAGCACTCAGTAAACCAAATGAACATTGAACATTGACTGAGAGTGCTGTATATATATTTTAATACTTCTGGCACACATTAACCAAATTCAGTGTGCTGAAAGACAGTCACGTGGGTTTTTTTCCCTCTAAGTTATAGAATTTTGACACTTCTGTTTTGTAGACTGGTATTAACTTTTGAAAAAATTGTGAATCTTGCCTAAACTGTGTATTTCACCTATACTAAACACAAGAGCTTTTCTAGTGAAAGTTGTATTTAAGCTTACCAGAAAGACTTGTAATTTTATTATCATAATCCCTGACTTGTTTCTCTGTTATGTGTAATTAGTATATTACTTCACTGGAGTCCCCCTCCGAATAGTCTCATGAAAGACGCAGTGTTATTGTTCCGTCATTAGGTTATTTCTACTTCTCACTCCATGTTCCAGTAAGAGCAAGTTACTGTATTGCACAGTAAAACTGAAAATTGAAAGTAGTCCAAATGACCAGTAGTAGGGAGTAGGAAAGCCAAATATGGCAGTGGATATTTATATTAATCTATTAATTATAGTATATATAAATTATAACAATAATGCAATAGTATTAGGAATGCATTTGCAAAATATGCTGACCATTCCCTAAGGATCAGTCCCTGTGCTATGTGGATGATGAACAGGAAATAAATTCTAGCTCTTAAGGAGTATATAATTTGCATGTGTGTGTGTGTGTGTGTGTGTGTGTGTGTGTATAAAAAGAGCCATAATGGAATATTTAGAGCATAAGGATTGAGAGCGTGAACTTTGGAGACAGAAATTCAGGCTTTCTCACTCATTTGTTATATGACATTGAGCAAATTACTTCACCTGTCTCTGAGCCTTGGTTTTCTTATCAGTTAAATGGGAATAGTCATCTATCTTAATTTTATTGTGAAAATTAAGTAGGACCATGAACATAAAGTACCTGACAGTTAGTATTGATTATGGAGCTTAGTAAATGATGGTAGAAGTGGTGGTTTTTATTATTGTGGCTTTCTATGTGTAGCAGGGAATCATTGTGTGATGCCACGTGTGATAGGCTGTCTCAGCTGGCCACCCCCAGGATGAGATGGAAGCATTGTTCCAGGATGAGACAATTGCTCTGGTCAGGCAAGCTTCAGTCACATCCTGACAGTCCAGTTTTCTGGATAGCCCAGTGGTTTGGGCTGCCTGGTGTATAGAAAACCACTGAGAAGGGATCTTGCCTCCCTTGGAGTAGCGTGTGTTTCTGTTTTTCCTTTAAGTCCAGTAGTCAAAGCAGGCCTCTTCGGGTGAAGACTCCCTATATAGTCCTGAGAGCCAGTATAGACGGTTATTCCCACGTGAGCTAGCAGACGGAACTCTCTGCATTGAGAAGTGGGCATGGGGCCAGTCCAGGATGGCAGAGGAAGAGTTTCTCAAGCAAAACTCCGAGGGATGCTAAAATCCAAGGACTCTGCAGCACAAAGAGTCAACTGGAGTCAAAGAGGCAAATGGGCTGAGGTCAGACAGCCAGACGGTGAAATTCAAATGGATTACCAAGCCAAAGTGGGCAGAGCTGTCCTGAAATCCAAGGTGCAGAACAGGGTTTGGAAGCTGGGGGGAGGATGAATGCAAGGGACAGTGAGTAGCTCCTATTCACCAGGTCCTATTCCCGATACTGGAAGCTTGTATTCCAATAAGCTAATTCCCCAAGCTGGTAAGTATTATAAAGATGGATAGCAAAGATAGTGTAATAGGCGTTTCTGGGGAGGCTGTTTTAGCTAAGGTGGTGTTCTAGACAGAAGGAACACCAAGGGCAAATGCCCCGAGGAAGGAATGACAGAAGAAGGCCATTGTAGCTGCAGTGTTGTGCATGTCGTGACAGGTGGAAAGAAATGGGTTTAGAGAGGTAGTCAGGGGCGACATCACGTAAGATCTGGTAAGCCGTGATAGAGTTTGGATTTTAACCATGCGTTGGGAAGCTATTGGACGTTTTAAATAGGGCAGGGGAGTTGGTGGGATCTGACTTACATTTTAGAAAGACGCCTCTGGCTTCCCTGTGTAAGTTAAATTATAGCCAAACTGAGCCTGGGTGGCTCAGTCGGGGTTAAGCATCTGCCTTCAGCTTGGGTCATGATCTCAGGATCCTGGGATCCAGGCCCACATTGGGCTTCTTGCTCAGTGGGGAGTCTGCTTGTCTCTGTCTCCTTCTGCCTTTCCCCCACGCCTCCCCCTCATGCTCGCTCTCTCCCTCTCAAATAAATAAATAAATAAATAAATCTGAAAAATTGTAGTAAGACAGGAGTCTTACGGAGGAAAATTCTTGGATCAAGGAAGAAGTAGGTCCCGCTGAGTCAAATCGGATAGAGATTCCCAGGAGCTGGGCCAGCGGACAATCTCGGTGTCACAGCTCTACTCCCTCTCCAGCCCTGAGGTTGTCCTTGTACTTAAACCAGGCCGGTAGGCGGGCCTCACCTCTTGACTTCTTTGCCAGGAGCATCTTGGTCCTGGGGGTTTATTCATTCTGGCTTCCAAATATGTACAAGCCAATCTAAAATTTTGAGGGAACATAGCTTGAGGCCAAGATGTGGATCCTGCTACACATCTCATTCTGTTTTAGTACAAATGAGGAGAAACACCTCAGAGTCTTTGAAAATGCAGAGGGTGGGGTAGAGAAGTAGATTGATTGAAGTAGCATTTCAAATGCTGACTTAGTTATTTAAAGATGTCACTTGAAAGTATATAAAAATAAGAATGACAGTAGCTACTACGAACTGCATGTCTACCATGGGCGAGAGGCTTTGTCAATGAAACAGAGAGGTTACTGACATAGGAGGCTTTTTTGTTCCTCTTCTGCTTACTATTCCTCTTGTGCAAAAGGATTCCGGTTCTGGGACTGATCTGTGTAGGTCTTTGGATGCAGTATGGTTACAAAAGTCTTTCTTTCTTTACAGCCCTGAAAGCTAAACATTAATGTAGCTACCTTTTTGGGGACGAGGAGACTAAAGTTTAGAGAGGTTGTTTACTTGGTCCCATTGAGTGATGAAGTAAGAATGTGAATCTAGGGCTAGCCTACTCCAACACCCCCAAATCCATGCTGGAGCTGCTCTGAGACATGAATCATGCCGGTAGGGTGCAGTGATTAAAGGTGTGAACCATGGTGTTAGGGGGCCTTGGATTTGAATCCTGCTCCCCCATTTTCTAGCTGTATCATCTTGGCTGGTTACTTAGCATCTAGGAGTCTGTGTGTCCTCATCTGTAACAGAGGGGGTTAGAATAGCCCTCTTTCAAAGGTTGCTCTGAAGATTACGTGAGATGCATAGCATGGACTTGGCAAATGGAAGGGGACCCAATAAATGTTAGTTACTTAATATATATGCCATGCTGGCCTCCGTGAGGAGTAGTTCAGCCTGTGTCCGAACCAGTTTCCCTGCCAGCATCAGAAACATATATCCTGCCTTGGAAACGTCTCACGTAATAGATTGTGTCTGCCCAACTCACTCTGCGCAGTGCTTCGAACACCAGGCATCTAGGAAGGGCCCTAGATGATGATATTACCCACCTGCATGAGTGGGTTTGATAGCTTTTCCAAAGGGCTGGTATTTCAGTTGTGCAACTGTAACTGCTTCGTGGCAATAGAAAAGATTTATTTTTTGGACCCCAATCAACCCTTAGCCCCATTTCTCAAACTCCAGCTATATCACAAGATGTCAACGTCGGGTGGTATTAACGTTTGGTCAGAGGTGCAAGTGGCATTTTGCAGACGTAATGAAGAACCCACATTGTCCAAGATTGCTCTGTGATGCCTTCTGCCCTGAGCCTTGCTTGCTCTTTAAGGCCCAGTTGGCGGGAAAATTCAGCTGCTAGCTCACCTGGAAGGCAAAGGAAAGACAAAAGAACTGGGTCCTTCAACTTTGCAGGAGCCCAGGACCTCGACCTGGGGTAAAAAACACCACCCAGGGAGGGAAAGAGTCTAGTAATTATCTTCCTCCAGACCCAAGTCGCACAAAGGAAAAGATCTCCCATAGTTTTAAAAAAATAGGCATAATGGAGTGATTTTCGAATGCGGGTGATTGCTTGGCTCAGAAGAAGGCAACAGGAGTGGGGGCGAGCAACAGAGAAAAATGAAGGGTTTCCCATTAGAGGGTTACTGTTGTCAGTGAGGGAAGGAGTTAAATCACCTACAACAGGTTTGCAGGACCAGATTTCTTGACCTGAACGTGAAGAATCATGTGTTTGTTTCAATCCAGTCTGTTCTAACCAGCATGTTGTCACCTGCACTAGAGAAACTGAGTTAGCCTGACATATTTTTCATAGTGTATCAGCCACGTCTTCAGGGAAGTTTTCTGTGTCCTGCAGCTCAAAGTGGGCCCGTTTTCCTCTAAATCTTGGTGACAGGGGGAGCTGGACAGGCCTGATTCAAATAGTGGTCTAGCATGTACTTGATTGCTACTTGGGCAGATCACCTGACCTCAGGTTCCTCATCTGTAAAATGGAATCAATGAAAGAAACTACTTTGGTAATGTACATGTAATGGACAAAAAAAGAGTATTTAAAACCCCCAACTGACTATAGACACTTCTGCCTTTTAAGGGGGGTAGGCATGCTTCATACCATTGACGAAATAGATTTTTCATTTGGGCCCCTCCCCAGAGAAGGAAAAGAGAGAGAGAGAGAGAGAGAGAGCACTGGCACACGATTGGGTAGAAAGTCTGCTGTTTAACCGAGCACGTTCGGCACGGTGGGGCTGGAGCTCTAGTGGCTGGAGAGGGCTGAATTGCTTTACCCAATAAATAGTTTTCTGGGGTTTCTAGTGGCCAGTGAGAGAGAAAGAGGAGAGAGTATGACCCAAGCAATACCGCAGAAGGGCAGATCTTAAAGGGCCTGGAGAGCCCAGCTGCTCTTCGATTTACATGTTTATATACATCAAAGCTCTGGGACTGATCCTTGGCACCAGTGAGCTTTTAATAAATAGCAGCTAGTAGCCATGTAGCAAAGTGACAGCGTCGCTGTCTTCAGAGCCCTTCTCCTGAGAGGAATAGTGTCATCTCTCTTTCATGGTGTGCGTGTGTGTGTGTGTGTGTGTGTCTTGGGGGAGCAGGATAGACAGCAAAGAGGAATGTAATGGGTTCAAATTCTGGTTCCAGAGGATTTGTTTCTCTTTCTTTAATTTTCCGTCTTTAAATTGAGACAAAAAAATAGAACCTCATCTCATACGATTTATTTGAAGTTTAAACAAGATAATCCAGATAATTCATACGTTGGGCATTTAGCCTTCAGAAAGTGTTAGCTTTTGCTAATATTCTCTTCTAATAGTCTTACGAAGATGGCATACTCTCCCAGAGCACGTGCTTTGTGTTTTTTATTTTAAAATTGACACGTAGGGGCGTAGTGGTTGAGCGTCTGACTTTTGGTTTCAGCTCAGTCGTGATCTTGGGGTGGTGGGATCCAGCCCCCCTTGAGCTCCGCACTCGGCATGGGGTCTGCTTGAGACTCTCTCTCCCTCTCCATCTGTCTCCCCCCATGCTCTCTCTCTCCAAAATAAATAAATGTTTGCAAAAATTTACCTATATATTCAAAACAAAAAACTTGAAAAACAGAAAGAACACAGAAAGACAACAGCCACTCCAACAGAAAGATCACCAATGTTAACATTTTGGTTGATGTCTTTCAATTTTTTTTTCCTCCAGAGTGTATGGACATCTTTGTTCTTCTATCTTTTCAAAATGGGATACTGTTCTATACTGTGCTTTTTTTTAAACCTAGCAATAGACTGTGAACTTTTCCCCATGGATGAGTTGCTTCTTAAAATAGATGTTCCAGTGGAAGCAGCCAGACCCTGGGCCAGCAGATTCATGACTATCTTTCTTTTTTATAAACTTGGGGGTGGGGTGGGGGATGTCTTATGGCCACCCAAATCTGGGAAACACTGCACACACATTTCCTTGTTGGAAAATTAACAGCGCATATTAGCACATTAATGGCTCCTAGAAGCTCTTCCATAGAGAACCTGCTGGACTTGGATACGAACAGTGTTTCCCAAACTAATTTAATACTGTGGAGCCATCTACCCTCATAACTCCCACTGATGTCTCAGGAATCATCTGGGGAAACACTCCTGCAGGCAAGGATTCCTTAAAAGTAAGGAGCAGGTCTCGTTCGTCTTCACTATTTCCACATGGCCTTACAAATGGGTTTTTAAGAAATTATGGAAAATGGGATTGGCCTGATGAATCCACTTTCTAACCAACACGCGTGTGAATCAGGGGCCAAGGTTAGAGGCTGGGGCTGTGCTCTGAAGTGTCGCTGTGTGTAAAGCTAATTGGCCCCTTTGGGGATGAACCTGTGAACTTGGCCTCGTTAGCACCAGCACAAGACAGCTGAGTTAGTTTCTTTGGTGCTTTGAATTGTTTTCTTCCCCAGATTCTCATGCTGTCCTCCAGGTGGCGATGTGGGTTTGTCAACCTGAGAGCCTGAGGCTTGGGCCAAGGAAGGCTAATAAAATCGTGGCAGGTGTGGATGAGGAACGGAGCTGGGAGGGAGTGATGACTGAAACCCAGAAGTCACGCTGTCAGGTGTGCGGCTGGTGTAATGTGAAGGCGTGGCCTCATACGTTGGGTGTAGGACCCAGGTTTTGAAGAATCGTGATGAACCAGTTAGCCAATAAATACCACTAGCATTTATTGAGCACCTATTGGGACTGGTAATATGCCCGATAATTTCCTCCATGATTTCTTTTGATCCTAAGAGGTAGGTCCTGCTACTAGGAGAAGCAGAACTGGAAATCCAACCCAGGTCCTGTATCTGAGTGCTCTGCTAGACTGAAACAAGATGTTGACCAAGGATGAATACATGTGAAATGTTTCTCTAACTATCCCTCTATCCATCTATCATCTATTTATCAATCAATCAGTCAATCAATCCATCTGCTTTTCACTTGTACAGGATGGGCCTAATAGCACTATGTGGTTGGAAAGAATATTCTGGTAAGTCCCCCGAGAGGATTCTGGGAGAGAGAATTTTTCTGAATTCATTACATTTCCTAGGATTTTCATTCTCTCTTATAGACTGCTGCTCCAGGTGCTTGCTCAGCCCCCTTAATTCCCAGGTGCTGATGGGGGCTGTGCAGAGGGCCACAGGACATCTCGAAGGGAACCTAGCCCTGACTCGGAGGGCAATGGAAGACGGAAGGATGTGTAGGAGTTAGCTCTGCAATGGCGGGGATGGCTCTTCCAGCCAGAACAGCACATGCAAAGGCCTGAGGTCCCCAAGAGCATGGTACGTTAGGGGACTGAAAATAGTTCAGTGTGGCTGGTGCATACGGTGAGGGTGTGTCATGCTGGGCAGGGGTGGGGGAGGAAGAGTAAGGAAAGGCTGCAGAGGTACAAAGAGTCAAAATAGCGAAGGGCCTTGTAAGTTGTGTTGAGGAACTTGAACTTGGTCCTGAGCACAACTGAGAGTCCCTGAAGGTTTTAAGGCAGATGATGAAATGGACAGGTTTGCATTTCATTTATTTATTTTTTTAAAATTTTATTTATTTGTCAGAGAGAGCACAAGAAGGGGGAGCTGCAGGCAGAGGAAGAAGCGGGGAGCCGGGACTTGGGACTCAATCCCAGGACCCTGGGATCTTGACCTGAGCGGCACCATCAATGTACGAGGGTGCCAATTTCTCCCTGTTTTTGTCAACACTGGTCATTGTCTGCTTTTTTGAATAGAGTTGTCCTGGTGGTGTGAACTGGTATCTCATTGTGGTTTCGATTTGCATTTCCCTAAGCACCAGTGATGTTGAGCATATTTCACGTGTCTGTTGGCCATGTACGTATCTGCTTTGGAAAAATGTGTGTTCAAATCCTTTGTCCCTTCCCCTTTTGACTTTTCCTTATTGTGATAAAATAGACAATAACCTAAAAGTTACCGTCTTAAACTACCTCAGTTCCGTGGCCTTAAGTACTTTCACGGGGTTGTGTAACCATCACCACCGTCCATGTCAAGAACGTGTTTTATCTCCCCGAACTGAAACCCTAGCCCAGTACTTTCTCCTTCCAGTCCCCAGTAACAACTATTCTCCTTTCTGTTTTGTTATTGCTGTTCTTGTGTTCTTGTTTTTAGTTTTGTTTTTAAAATAGCTTTCCTCCTGGGTGTGAAGAGATATGTCATTGTGATTTTGAGTTGCATTTCCCTAGTGATCAGTGATGTGGAACATCTTTTCATGTGCTTGTTGGCCACCTGTATAGCTTCTTTGGAGAAATTCTGTTCATGTCTTTTGCCATTTTAAAAAATTGGATTATTTGTCTTTTTCATATGGAGTGGTTAGAGTTTGTTTTCTTTATACAGATATATTCTGGGTCCAAGTCCCTTATCAGATATACGATTTGCAAATATTATTTTCCATTCCGTGAGCTGTATTTTCACTTTCATGACGGTGTACTCTGAAGTCAAAGTTTTTATTTTTTTTATTTTTTATTTTTTATTTTATTTATTTATTTATTTTTTTAAAGATTTTATTTATTTATTCGGCAGAGATAGAGACAGCCAGCGAGAGAGGGAACACAAGCAGGGGGAGTGGGAGAGGAAGAAGCAGGCTCCTAGCGGAGGAGCCTGATGTGGGGCTCGATCCCATAACGCCGGGATCACGCCCTGAGCCGAAGGCAGACGCTTAACCGCTGTGCCACCCAGGCGCCCCCTGAAATCAAAGTTTTTAAATCTGAGAACTCCAGTGTATCTGTTGAGACTTTGCTTGCTTGTGTTTGGGTGTCATAGCTAAGAGACCATTGCCCAAGCCAAGGTCAGAAAGATTAATGTTTTCTTCTAAATGTTATAGTTTTAGCTCTTACACTTAGGCCTGTGATCCATTTTGAGTTAATTATTGTATATGGTGTGAGGGGGACCCAGGGTGATCTTTCAAAAACAAACCAGACTCTGTGACTCCCCTGCTTAAAATTCTTTACTGGCTTCCCGCTGCTCTTAGAACACAATCCAAGTCCCTCCTGCAAGGTTTTCATCCTCATCTCAATGCCCCCCCCCCCCCCCCCCCCCCCCGGCCCCAGTTTGTTGGAATTACGGCTGTCTTCTCACAGTTCTTAGTCATGCAAACCGCTCGGGCTGGGTGTTTTTGCATGGCTGTTGCCTACACTGGAAACAGAATTTCTGGTGGCTCCTGCCATTCTTTCCAGCTCAGTGTAGAAGCGCCTTCTTCAGGAAGACCTTTGCTGACCACTGTACTAATGTAGGTTCCTCCACCACCCCTCATTTCTATATTCGTTTTCTTCGTAGTAATTAACAAAGGCTGTATTCACTTTGTTTATCCGCTTACTTGGCTATTGCCCCTCCCTCCCTGAAGTCCCAAGGGGGCCAGGACCACATGTGTCTTAATCACCTTTATCCCCAGCACCTAGTACAGTGCCTGGCAAAGAGCAGGTGCTCTGTAAATGTTTGCTTTAAGAAATGAAAAGAAAGGGGCATGATAAATGTTTCTTCCATTCCCAGCTTCCCTTCCGCTTTTGCCAATTCTATGACCTCCCTCTTTCATCACCTTTTGCCTGGATTTTCTTTTATATCCTGTTTTCATGGAATATGATTTTATGGAGAAGAGCCATTTCCGCCTTGTTGTTTGTTTTTTGGTTTTTTTGTTTGTTTGTTTTCTTTTCTTACGGCTCTTTCTCTTCTTACTGTTTTTAGCACATAAGAATCGGGGCCGAGATTTAGCTTTCTAGCTCACAACAATTTTGTTTTCTTTTCTGAAACCTTTTCAATAGCAACTCAACATTGAGCTGTCCTGGTCTTTTCCTGTGTTTTCAAATGAATAAGACTTTCCCCCTCAATGAAGAGGTAGGTAGGCTCTGAGAGAATAGGATTTCGTTTCTAACTCAGAGAGTACTTTGTTGAATTCTGGGCAAGTAAATCTCAATGCATTCTAAGCTGCACTTTTTTTTTTTTTAAGATTTTATTTATTTATTTGACAGAGAGAGACAGCCAGCGAGAGAGGAAACACAAGCAGGGGGAGTGGGAGAGGAAGAAGCAAGCTCACAGCGGAGGAGCCTGATGTGGGGCTCGATCCCAGAACGCTGGGATCACGCCCTGAGCCGAAGGCAGACGCTTAACGACTGCGCCACCCAGGCGCCCCTAAACTGCACTTTTTAAAACCCAATAACACTCGGGTACGTTGTGATTTATGTATCAAAAAATTCCAACTTAGTGTATTCTGAAACTGTTACTACCCTACCGCATACAAAAATGGAATTAACCAAGCACCTTTTGTGTAGAAGTTCTATGAGAAGTAATAACATATGTTGTCAAAAATCCTGCAGAATAATTTCTTGCGGATGACTCCCTGTTTAAATGGAGGAACTGACATCCTTTGTTTGGCGACATACTTCTGCACACATTTCTGCTTCATATCAATTCAGCAGGATTATAATCATAAAAAAGGAACACACCTTCATCTTAACGTTAAGCTCTGCTCCCCCTGCTGATAGAAATTCTTTTGATGAAGACTGTAGCTAGGAACATGGTTAAAGACCATTTCACCTGAAAGCCCACATTCTGGATTTTTTTATAATTTGTTTGCCATCTTGTTTATCATTTACAGATATCCAAATACCTAAGAAGTGAGCCCAAAAGATGATTGAAACTTTTGATCCAAGAAATAACTCACACAGTTGTTTTGCTTTGCTCTAATCTTCGGAGCTGTGTATCATGCTGACAAGTCCCAGATTTTTAAAAAACAGATTTTCCTTTGGGCTTCTCCCCCTCTTTCATTGTGGTAATATTTTCTCCTATCTTTCATCTTCTAAAAAAAGTAGGTGTAACAGTCTAATCAGCCCTTACCAACTTTTCTGCAAGAACAAGGCAGAAAATATGAAGATATAAATCAAGAATTGTTATTATTGTTTATGTAGCAGTGATATATGGTTCCAATGGGCTTTCTGTTTTACATGGCCACTCTGAAAACACAGAGTGCCGCTCAGGCACAAACGATTTGTTTCTGAGCCCTGTGCTTGGATATTTCTAATAAATATTATTCTGCCTCTGATTTTATGATATCAACAAGATACCCATGCAGTAAAATATTTTCAGATTCCTGGTATTGCCTCTATTGTCAAACAAAGATAATGTCCCTAAACTTCAAGACCGATAGGTAGAGAAAACATCAGGCATAAAGTAACTACGTATTTGTAAGTCACCATCCTGACAGTGAGAGTTTTATCCATGGGACGAGGTCTGGAAGTACGTGAATCAGCACATTCAACCCTGTTACTTCTCGGAGGTGATTTTAATATTTTTCTTTTCTTTTTTTGCCTTTATCCATATTACTTTTTTTCTCGTTGTGAATGTCTGTTATTTCTGAAATAAAAGAATAGTACATAAGAAGAGTTGATAAACTAAATATAAAAATGGAATGAGTAACATTCTTGAATGGAAAATGGGGAGCATAGCTTCTGAGAAAGTGAAGACCTGATTTATCTTCTATTAAATTTTTGAGTTCAGATTGTGCCCGTTTTCATTAGCTCTGATGAAGATGCGGACTACCTGTTGTCTACCCCCATCCCTGTTTGGGGCAGGCCACTAAGTCTGCATGCCCCACGCCAGCAGAAGCAAGGAGCGGACCCTCCTATTTCCCAGTGGGAAAATAGGCTTCTCATTGGATTCCCAACTGGCTCCCACTCCAATCCTGTTCCACCTGACTTCTAATTCCTGCCTTCTTTTTTTTCCCCTGACTTTTTCTTCTGTCTAAAGCCACGTGATTCCCACAGGACACCCTAAAGACTTGGCCTGACCCCAAACTTCCAGCTCTGAAGAGTGGTGTCTTTCTACAGCCTACAAACCCAAGTAATAGCCATGCCCCACCCCCAACTACTTACCCCACTTCCTTGTATCAAGATAGTCAAGGAAGACAAGATCAAAAGCTTTTGCTTTGTCTTAATAACCCCACCATCTCACTTCTAAATGCTTCATCTTTCAGTCTTATTTGGGAACAGAACTTAATGCAAAATGGCAGAGAAGGTTGGACCAAAAGATAAAAAGGCGTGGTATGTAGAGCAGTGCCCTGAAGATCTCTAGGACCCATCCACTGCGCACGACTGACTAGTCAGTACCCATGCTTTATCAGTTGTTAAATATTTTGATATCATTCTCAGAGTAAAGTTGTAGCATTGTAAAAGAGCAGTACTTACAAGAGACCTAGACTTGAGTATGACTTAGGGTCAGTGGTTTACCTTCTCCAAGCCTCGGTTTACACGTTGGGAAAATGGGGACGCTAATATTGCCTTGTCCACTTCAAAGAGTTACTGTGATGATCAAACTATCATGGGGATGAAGAAGTTATCAGGAAATTGTGAGAGACTGCGCATGGGCAAGGAATGCTGGTAAAAATGATCAATTATAATGATGACAATGTTAGTGCTGACGGTCAAGGTGATGGTGATAATAAAGAAGAAAAAGAAGAAAAGCTTAGAAACACCGAGGACTATCCCTTGCTGGTTCAATAATCTGCCAGCACCGCTCCCTGGCTCACGATTCGTATAACAGTCAGACAGAAGCATATAAACTGGCAACGTCAACCCTCTCTGGTTCACGCCGTTGTTGCTCCCAGGTCGTTTACTGGCCTAGTGCTGATAGGCCCTTCCCTTTGTGCTTGGGCACTCTTTCCACGATTTATTTCACATCCTGGCTGGGAAACCCTTCTGTCTTGTAATTCCCAACACCAGGGACAGCTCTTGATGTCCATTTAATAATCTGCTAGGACCTGAAGCCAGCAAAATGGAAATGTGGGATCATCCCACATGGCATAGTGAGCTGGACTCCACTGGGCCCTCTTCTGATATGTGTCCCTTGATCCCCAAACCCACTCTGCAAGGGTCTTAGATGAGCTGTTGGTTGTGGCCAGGTGGGGTTACTAATTCCACCGCCTCAGTCCCTCCCTTCCTTTCTTGTTCTTGCTCACCACCCCCACCCACCTTTATGAAGACTCTGGGTCTGTGCTGAGTCATAGAAGATGCTCCTGGCCAACCTAGACAAGAGCTCCCCACTCCTCCCCCCCCCCCCCCCCCGCCTGCCTCAGGGAAAGGCGCTGAAGAGCTCTACGGAGTCTATTCCAGCAAAGACAGCCATGCTCCCAGAATAATTGTCTCCTCTAATTCGTTCAGAGCAAAGCCTGGGTGGCCGGGAGGTTTAAATCCTGTGGCCTTTGAGGGAACAACATGCTCTGGAAAGGTTTCTCTTTGCCTTTGTTAATTGCAAAATAAAAATACTTCCTGTAGAGGAGGCCCGCTTCCGGGAAGGGCTTGGCTGTCCCTTCACATAGGAAATGACCTCTGGGATCCTCTCCTCCCCTTTTCCCTTTGGGATCAGGTATTTAAAAGTTACACAGCATGTAAGACAGTGGGGAGAAGGTACGAAGAGCCACGTCGTAAACACTCCTACAGCCCTTTCATACCGAGAGAGCAGGGCCTTGGGTGTGGGGAAGTGGGAGGGGGTCATTGTGCAGTGGCCTTCCAGTCACGAAAGTTCTCAAATTCCATGTTCTACATTATCTCTAATGAGATTTGGCATAAAGCCACAAAAATGCGCTGGCAGAAGTCACCCATTGAGACATCACAATTTCCATTTGACCCAGTTTGGGCATTTCTTAATCTACAAGGAGCCTCTCTTGACCTCAGAGAGACCCTGGATATGGCCATGAAGCCACCAGACTGATTGTCAGGAGCGACTAGTTTGGGCTTCTCTCTACCAGAGGAATTACTCTACTAGCTGTTGTGTTTGACCATCTCGACAGTCCTGTGAACTTGGTCCTGTTATCAGCCTCATTGCACAGACGGGGAAACTGATGCCTTGCTCAAGGCCACAGGTGGAAACTGGTAGAGCTGGGGTACAAATCCGAGCTGGTCTAACATCAAAGCATCTTTCCATGCTTCTGTTATTCACGATAACACAACCCGTCATTTTATAGTCGACCCTGCACCATGGGTACCTGTGATCACCTTCCCGGTGGTGCCCCCTCCACTCCGGCCCCCTCCCAGGGACGGTCTTGCGGGAGCTGTCAGGCGAGGCTTAGCTTTATGTCTGGGTGAAAATCCTCTAAAATTCCCTTCTGAGAAAGTGTACGATGGCTGATGCCTTGATGGCCCCAGGTGACATCATGTTTAAGTTAGTCTGACCTCCCTGAGCTCATTTCTTTGTCCCGGTCACCTCTGCTTCCATCAAAAATAACAGGTTGCTGATAAAGTGCGTCTCAGCTCCCCTGCTCAGACGGTGCACTCCGGTCTCTGCGCAGAGCAGGCCTCTCCAGTTCAAAAGAGCCCTCGTGCTCTGTATTTTGACAGGCTGAGAAATCCAATCCATTTATTTTGAAAACCCATTAAGCCCAGCCAATATGGGATATTTAGAAAGGCCAGAATTTTGCTTCTGGTCAGAAGGTCAGTGCTGTCATAAAGTAACAGCCAAAGGAAGTGAAACAGAACATATTTTATTGTAGAGCTATAATTCCCGAACATTCTTTTAAAATGTACTTTCAGTTAAAATAAGACAAAACAAAAACACAGCACGTTGAATTGCCGGAAATTGCCACCACTATAAACTCTCTTTGCTCAGAGCACATACTCAATTTTGCACGCCCCGTTCTCAGACCAGCGACGGGCATATAGTAAATGCTCAGTAAGTGTTCAATGAATGAGCCTCAAAATGGTTGATTTTGCTACTGGATTTTTTTTTCTAGGTATTAGTTTCTCTTGTTCCCAATGGCTGTTAAATCATCCTCAAGAAGCGAACATCCGATTTTAGTTCTCTGGGCTTTTGGAAAGTAAGTTTCAGAATTGGTAAGTTTGACTCTTCTTGACATGTTGAATTATATTGTTTATGATACAGATAACACGGTCTCGTGGTCAGATTCTCCAGAGATAACTCATTTGGTCCTTGCAACCTTGTGAAAGAGGAACGGGAGATGTTATTATTTTCATGTGACCCCCCCAGGAAGGATGCATAAGTACAGACCCTTCCCTAAAAGCAAATAATCTTACTATTAAGTGATTCTGAATGCAAATGATGTTCAGAAGATGGTGCAAAACAATCTCGTATTTTCCACAGAGTCACCTTGCAGTCCACATACTGTCCTCCCCTGATGGGTATCTGGGCAGTCCTCTTTCTGGACCTCCCTTCCCTCTTCTCTTACTGCCCACAATCCACTCCATCTTCTCCCTCCCTCCATCCCCGTCTCTCCGAGTGCCAACCTGGAGCATCCCGAGAAGACTCTCGAGGTCCTAAGCATGGGTCCTGCCCTTGTCTCGGTGGGATATAGTGGGCCTTAATCCTGCATCCCAAAATTTGCTTTGTAGTTAGAGGGAGCACACATACAACTTGGGACCAGAGCTGACTCTTGGAGTTTAACATTGACCCGATAAATAGGGCTTCTTCTCTCTGCCTGAGCTGGTGAACTGACTGAGAAGTAAGACCAAAGAGAAGCTGATGGAGGTGATGTATCCCCTTACTGGAAAGTGGATGTCGGAGAATATAGCTGAGAGCGGTAGGAGTCCCAGGGTTGGAAACACAGCTTGCTGGACCGGGCTGGGCTGCCCTTCATCAGGGCAGAACACTGTGGGTGGGCAGCTCCCAAGGGAAAGGGAGAGGAAGGTATTGGGTTATGAACACCCCGTTCTTTCCTCCAAACCCATCCATCAGTAAGTTCCTTTCCCCCACCTGGGGAGGAATAAGTAAAGAGTGGGAGAGGCCAGCTATCACTCCCATAGATGTCTCTTCTCATGAGGAATCCTCAAGGTCAGAAGTATTTCCCCTCAACACAGCATGTTTTATTGACCTACACTGTTTTTAAAACGTTGATGTAGTAGGTAATGTTTAAAAATAAGATTTGGCATAAAAACCAGAAAGTGGAATGATTTCTCAGCACTGAACCTGTGTTCCCATGTGGGAACAATAGCTCTGAGCTGAGTCACGGCTGCCCCTTTAGGCAGGTCTGTGTGCTTTATTTGAGCTCATTAAGGACCCCCAGGCCATGTCGTGTAGATATTGCTCTCTCTGATTTTGCTCGTTTGTATGACCTGCCTGGTCCGTCTGGGCATTTTAGTTGGTGGCCTCTATTTGACCTGCGTAAATCTAGTGTGGGGTAGCCACACGACTAACAAACCTGTCTCTTGCTAAGATTACCCTCCTCTATGATCATTTTCTTATTTTGATATATTATTAGCTCAAAGTCTCAATCTTTGTGTCTCACTGAACAGCTCTTCCATACTAGACGCTTTGCACTGGAGAAGACGTAGGAGGTGAAGGAAAAGGAAAATCCTGTCCTATTAGACAAAGGCAGAGTCCAAGGCCCTGAGGTTAAGGAACCGGTCAAGGTGTAGTTCAGGAAGAAAACATCCGTGCGCACTCTCGACGTCCACACCACTGCGCGGCCGTCGTGGTCGTCTCTGCCTTACTGGGCATGCCTGATCCAGATGAACTGGACTGCAAGTTACTGAAAGACACTTTGCCTCCGAGGGTGACCAGTGAGGCAGAAGCCCAGCCTGACCCAGTTCACAGCTGCTTTTACAGGACTGGAGATGGGTGACGAGGTGCAGAGATGACAAGGAGAGAAGGTAGTCAAGAGTGTGTTTTTACAGTCTACCTAAAACTCTTCTGTCTCTTCCAGAGGTGCAAAGGAGTTAATTGAGGGAAGAGCAGGGCAGAATTAAGCAAGCCAGACGTCGTGCACACATCCTTGTTTCAGCCCTTCACCAATCTGTAGGACGCACCTATTCTCTCCTCAAACACTTGGCATAAGCTGGAGGGAAAGATGGTGGCTATGACACATGGGTGGTCGGGTGGGCCAATGGATCGGTGGTTCATCTCAGGGCGTTTTGCAAGGCTCTTCCATGTGTTCGCTGCAGAAAACATTTTGCTTTGTTTTTAGACTCTCACTTTTCACACGTAAGGGTCGAATATCAAGGTTGAAAAAGAAGAGCTCCTCTGTCTCCAGTAAGAAGGAAGTGTGGTAGAGATTAAGAACATAGGGTTGGAGTCGTTTGCTCCTTACTGACATATCTGAGCCTCAGTTTCTTCATGTATAAAATGATAATAATAGTACCTCTCTCAAAGTTGGTTGCTATTACAATTTGATAATTTTTGGAAAATACCAATAATTCCGTGCCTGGCAGATAGAAAGCCCTTGGGTTTATAATAAATCGGATTCAGCTGAGAGAATTCCGTTTTATATTGAGCCGTTCCCCCATGCTTCGCTCTGTCACAGGAATTAGGTGTGTGTTTGTGGGTAGTAACAGAGGTTGGGGGGATGGGCGTCTGCAGAGTACGGTTATAAGTACAAGGATGTACAGATACACGTGTAATCGAGTGCCCCCTTACACATTCTGGTGTGTGGGTGAAGGGGAGAACGCTCCTCTGGCTGGAACTGTTGAGAAGGGGCTGAGCGGTGGGTGGAAGCCAAAGGGAGTTGGGGATGAGTCCCAGGTGAGGGAAGCCACACCCCCAAGGGACCAAAGCAGGTGTGATTGTGCCGTTTGCTGGCCACAGTAAGGAAGCAGATGGAGAGAACTGGAGTTGCTGGTTAAATTCCTTGCAACCCAGATGCAGGGAATGTCTCCTAAGAAGCCGCAGGTACTTTTAACCGAGCCTTGTCGCCTGCTCGTTATTTTACCTGGCCTTAGTCCCTGAAACCATTGAGCCTCAGTTTTTCATCCACGGATCAGGATGCGTTCTGTTCATCTCATTCGGTTTCGTGATGGTGATGAGATTGCCAACAAGGAAGGACTTTGTAAATGGAAAAGCGCTGTGTGGACATAAGGGCTGAGTGTCGATGGCCCTTTCCCCAAATCATTCCTTTGTTTAAAACTCCTATTGCACTTAAAATCCAAGCCTTTTACTGAGGCCGACTGGACTTTATACAGCCTGGCCCCAGGCATCCATGCTCCTTTGTTCCACCAAAGGCTAGACCATTCCTACCTCAGTGCCTTTGCACTTTCTGTTATGTCTGCCAGAAACTCAAGGCCCACTCCCTGTTTTCATTCAGGTCTCATCTCAGAAGCCATCTTCTCAGAGGCTGCTCTGGGCCACCCAGTCCAAGGTACTGGCCACCCAAGCCCACCCCCCAATCGCCAGCTGCTCTCTCTCACCTCGTCATGTTTCCCCTGTGTTGTTGATCACTCTCCGAATGTACCTTGATCATTTATCGTTTACTTGTCTGTTGGCTGTTCTCCTCTCCATCCCTCTCCTCTCCGCCGTAGAAATTCCTTCCAAAAGGATGTGGTGTGTCTTGTCTGCAGCTCTCCCAGGACCCCTGAGAGGTGCTCAATAGAAAGTCTAACCACAGTCCCCCAAACCCCTAACGCTTTTCGGCAAAAGCCAAACAAGTTCCATTCATGGGGAACATATTTCTAATTCACCACAGACTTCTCAACGAGGAGAATTCTGAAACGTCCTGTGTTCAGTTACTTCCTGCTCCCTCCATGATTTCAGAATCACAAATACTGAGGACGTTACCAGGAGGAAGGCAGACGTCCCGTTTGGTCTGTCCACCGCAGTACAAGTCAGGGTGAAATGCATCGAGCTCATGGCTGTGTGGGGTGATGAGGATGGGGCAAGGGACATTTCGGAGGAAACTAGTGGGTGGCAAGTGGGACTCTTCAGGCAGCAAATCCAAGGGGGGTGGGCAAGAAGGTCTTTGCTGGAACTGGGAGGCAGTGGCTGGTTTGGGGCAATTTGTGCCTGTCTGTCCCTGCCCACAGAGATGTCTGTCCCAGGGAGGTGTTGGCAGATCTGTGATGCCCCGTGGTGTCCTGCAAACTGCTGCTGCTGCTCAATGAACCAGTCAGCCATTAAGTGCCTCCCACACAATGGCAGCATTTGCAAATGAAGTATCTGAAGGAACATACTGGAAAGCAGAGGAGTTGTCTTGACCAAGTCCTTCAGATCCTGCCCACTCCATCTCTTTAACTCCTAACATTCTCCCTTTGTTCACTTTGCTGCAGCTGCACTGACCTCCTTGCCTTTTCTCCGACCCACCAAGCCCATGCCTACCTCAGGGCCTTTGCACTGGCTGTTCCTCTATCTGGAACACTGTATCAGACCTTTGGCTGGCTGACTCCCTGACTTAATTCATGTCTCTGTCTTAAGGTGCCCTCTTGAGAGGACTTCTCCAGCCACCCTATCTAAAAAGAGCACCTGCCCTCAAGTTCTTTACCTTCACTTATTTTTCTTGAAAAAGAGCTGGTGGTTTGTTGGTATCTATTTGTTTATTTGCTTACTGGCTATCTCCAGTCCACCGACTACCCCTGCCTCTGCTAGTTGAGTGGAAGTTTCTGGAAAGCAGGGTCCTTCTTTGTCTTGCTTAATGGTGTATCCCCCTTAGAACCATGCTTAACTTAAAATATCAACGATAATCAGTGATTCAATTGGATAAACATGATTCAGTTGAATTTATTGAAGGAGTGAATGGATGAATGAAAGAAAGGGAAGAAGAGAGCAAGCAAGCAAGCAAACTCGGGTTCAGGATGCACTGGGTTATGGAGAGCTTCGACTACCAGAGGTGAGTACTGAAGAGCAGGGGGTACAGGGTGGGGAGAGGGAATGACTGTAGGAATTGAAGCAGGGAAATCTTGAGATAAAGAAGAATATCTTGAGACCTTTATAGGATCCAGGCACATCCATCCCACACTAAGCATACATACTTTTGCTCGAGAAGAAGCAGACAGGGTCTTGATAATTGTCACTTCTGAAATGACTTGGTTACAAGTACATGTGTTAATTTAATTAAACAAGGAGGCCGCTAGACTGACGTGTTGTAATGCTTTAGCGGCCTATGTAAGCAAACTGCAACCAAAGCCTGTAAATGCCTCAACGTTACAACACTGAAACCTGAGGACAACCAATCAGAAGCCGCCAACGAGGATTTCCCAATGAGGCAATCATTGAAGCTATGGTCAGTCAACTACTTGCTTCGCTGCCTCATTTTCCTGTAAAAGTCTCACCCTGAGCTCCTGATGGAGGAGCTCTCCTAACCACGTTGGGAGCTGCCTGATTTGAACTGATTTTTGCTCAGATAAGCCCCAAATTTTTAGTATGCCTCAGTTTATCTTTTAACACATTTATTTTATAATTGGCTGTGGTAACTTAACAATCAGCATGCATACACAGAAATTCATGCAAAGTTATAAAAAACTAACTTAAAAGTTATTTTCAATTGAGATGAAATTTTTATAGGCACCACAATTTAACCAATTAACTTCCTGAACATTTATGCATTGCCATTCTTTTTTCTTTCACATTTTGTTATCCATTAAAATATATTTTAGGCTAGAAGCATTATTCTGGAACCCCCCCAAAAGGTATGGGCTCTGGGCCTCGTGCCTAAAGCCACTGATGACTAAAAGGGCCTGGGCAGAAAGAAGAGCTGAGTTTGGGGGACGATCTTGACCGTGTGCTGGCAGGAGGGTGTGCTGTTCTGGAAACCCCTCAGACCGTATCGCCCCCTCCCCCCCACAGATGGAAGAAGTTGAGGATCTGGCGGTAGGTATCAGCAGCAGGCATGAAGAAAGAGGGGAAGCCACAGAGGGTTCAAAGACAGGGACTCTTCAGACCCAGGAGATAAAGGAAATCTAGGGAGGACAAAGGGTTGCTTCGTTTCAGATTCCAGGGTTATGGGGTTGGGAGGGAAGATGATGGGCTGAGTTGGGAATTAGTAAGGGGAAGGGCTAGGGTGTCATTTTCCTTACCTGTAAAGGGGATGTATTTGGGTTCTCCAGAGAAACAGAATCGATATGGATGTGTGGTGTGTGTGTGTGTGTGTGTATGTGTGCATATATATATATAAATGTATGTGTATATGTATGTGTGAACTCCTATATGTGTGTATATATATACGCACATACATATATATACATATATTTGTAAATATGTGTATATAAAGGCAATATAGTATAAGCAATTGGCTCACGTGGTTATGAAGGCTGACAAATCCCAAGAAGTGCATTCAGCAAGTTGGAGACCCCAGAGCGCTTATGGTGTAGTTCCAGTCCAAAGGCTGGAAAAATATCAGTGTCTGAGCTTGAAGGCATTCAGGCAGGAGTTCCTTGTTACTAATGGGAAGGTCAACCTTTTTGTTCTAGTCAGACCTTCAGCTGATTAGGTGAGGCCCACCCACATTCATGAGTGCCATCAGCTTTACTCCGTCTAATTCTAATGTTAATCTTACCCAAAACACCCTCACAGATATACCCGAATAATGTTTGACCAAGAGTCTGGGCATCCCATGGCCCAGTCAAGCTGACACATAAGTTAACTATCACCATGGGAGTAAAGTAATACCAAGGACACAGAGTTGTGAGGATTCAATACATGTAAAGAGCTTAGCACATTGACCGGCATATACTGATGGTTCAACAATTGGTAGCTGTGGTTATTAATTTTATTAAAACAGAAATTTCTGGAAGGTGGCTCCTCTTACGAAGATATGAAAGCCTATTTACACCAGTCTAGTGCCTTTGATTAGTAAACACAGGATAAATATTTGTTGGATTGTTGAGTTTAGAGAGATTTCTGCCAAGACTGAAGAACCACATCTTTCTTCCCGGGAAGCCAACACTGGTTCAGAATGTATGCATGTGGGGCGCTGTTCTCACAAGCCCCTAAGAAAGCCCCAAACAGTCATCACTCCGGAGCCCTTCAGCATGAACTTTAATTCAGGAGAGCACCAGGCCCGTGGATAAATATGGCAAAGATGTTACACTCCATGTTTGCCCACAGGCCTCCCACAGCTGCTAAGAGGTGGAGTTCATGCTAGGACTGCAGGACTCGAGAGCATGCCTTACCCACCCTACTTCCTCCCTGGCAGTTCTCGTGCCCATGAAACACGGAGAAAAATACCCATCTTCCTACTACTTCAGGGTGTTCGAGGATCACAAAGTCACGCATGTGAAAGCACGACATCATCTCTAGAGAATGACCCAGATACAGAATTCCATTCAGGCTATCACTTTAATCAAGCACAACATGGTTAAAACAACAACAACAACAAAACATGGTTAGTTCGTATATACATTCTTGCAGCCATGAATATTTATTAAGCACCGACTATGTGTTGAGGACGAGGTGAGGCCTCTGGGAAATGTGAAGAGTGGAGATTAACCTGGATATCTGCTGTCTCCTTGGGGACTCTCTCAGGCCTTCTCTGAATCCTACAGACCCAGGTTAGATCCCTTATAAGTAGCTTCTTCAGAACTTTACTTCTTGGGGCGCCTGGGTGGCTCAGTCAGTTGGATGCCTGACTTTTGCTTTTGGCTCAGGTCATGATCTCAGTCAGGGTCCTGAGATGGAGGCCTGTGTCGGGCTCCATACTGAGTGGCGTCTTCTTGAGATTCTCTCTCCCTCTCCCTCTGCCCCTCCCCTTTTCCCATGCTCTCTTTCTAAATTAATTAATTAATTAATTTTTAAAAAAGAACTTTGCTTCTTTTCATTATAATCTTTCAAGTAGTTTGTTGGTCTGTGGCATGTTAATGATTATTTAATCGATACCTTTCTCTGCCACTTGGATCTTAAGTTCTGTTCGGGAGGAATCTGGTTGGTCTTGCTCACCTTTTTTTTTTTTAAAGATTTTATTTAGGGGCACCTGGGTGGCTCAGCGGTTGAGCATCTGCCTTCGGCCCAGGTTGTGACCCCAGGGTCCTGGGATCGAGCCCCGCATCGGGCTCCCCACTCAACAGGGAGTCTGCTTCTCCCTCTGCCCCTGGCCCTGCTTGTGCTCTCTTACTCTTGCTCTGTGCTCTCTCTCAAATAAATAAATAAAATCTTTTAAAAAATTTTTTAATTAAAAAAATAAGGATTTTATTTATTTATTTGAGAGAGAGAGACAGAGCATGAGCGGGGGAGGGGCAAAAGGTAGAGGGACAAAGAGATTCCCTGATGAGCGGGGAGCCCACCACTGGGCTCCATCCCAAGACCCCAAGATCATGGCCTGAGCTGAAGTCAGACCCGTAACTGACTGAGCCCCCCAGGTGCCCTGGTCCTGCTCACCATCATAGTCCCACGTGCACCACAGTGCCTGGCACATGATTGGGACTCAGAAACGAGTTGTTGAATGAATGGATGGCTGGATGAATGAATGAATAATTGCTTTCTAAGTGCCCAGGATGTGTGCGAAATCACAGAAAATATATGTATTGGCCTCTGACTCTGGTTCCAACACTAAGCTCCTAAAACCCTTCTAATTTCCTAAGTGATAAGAATACTAGGAGCACCTTTTGCTCTAATATTCGTTTTTTGATCCCAATTCCGGACACAGAGCTCCTAAGTCCCTAGGAATTTCTGGGGTGATAGGAATGTCTTCTGTCCTAATAAGGGGACTCTTGATGGGCTCCTCGATGGGGACTGGTCACTAGAAAGACCAAGCCATGATTAGACGCTTAGAACTTTCAGTCCCATCTCCCACGGTATTAGTGCCAGAGTGAAGGACAGCGCAAAACACCAAAGTAAACCTGAGACTCAAATATGCGTGATAGTAATTATTGGGCCGTATGTCCCTGGGCCAAGGGATCTGGATTACAATCTCCCTTAGGTAGCAGCTGAAAGTCAGGATTAGCCACCCCCTTTGAACTAGATGTGACAGAGTTGCGACTGAGTATTATCTTCTGAAGCAGCCAACTGTCGTATGCAGAGCAGCGACTGGAAGGTTCAAAGACTGGAGCATCCCTTGCCCAGATTCCAGATGCTCACACAACAGGGCCCGAGAGATTAGCGCTGGCCTTCCTGTGGCTCCTTGAGGCCATTATCTAGCGGTTATCTGGCCCCACCTGCTGCCTGGCCTTGGGGAGGCTGAGCCACAGCTCTACCTCCGAGGGGCCCTCTCATCTTTCCATTCAAGCCACCTCCAGTGCTTCTGGTGAAGGAAATGCTCCACCAGCCACAGGACATTGGGGCGCACTTGATATCTAGAGCTAGTTCCCATTCATCAGCCACCTCCAGCTGTTTTGGTGCCATTGACATGGAAATTCACCTCCATACCAAAAGATGTGAAACTTGCAATGTGTTTCCAGCTAACTGGGTGAGTCTTCCGGTTTCTTTGAATTCACCCTTCTACTAGAGAGAAAGTGATACTTCTGGTGGGGGGGGAGGTGGACAGGTTCCAATGAGAGTAGCCAGTTTCGTGAAGGACTCAAACTTTCTGGGTGGAGACGTCTCAGAAGGGGTGTGCCAGCTCTGTTCAAATATTTGAAGCGTTTCCACATAGAAAACCACAGAGATCGGACTTAAATTTCCTACAGTTCCGGAGAGCACAGCAAGAACCAAATGATGGCCCCAGAGAGACAGTCTTTGACTCAATGACGGGAAGAAATGTCCATCAGCCAGAACTTTCTGAAAATGAAATGAGCTATCCTGGTCAGGTAGTGAGTCTTCTGTTTCTGGAGGTGTTTCAAGACTGGCCTGGGCATGGTTGTAGATTGCATTCTAACATCTAGTGAGGGATGTTGCATAGGCCCGCTGTTCATGAGAAAGATCTGGATGCTGCGAGTAGGGGAGAGAGAGAAAATCTAATATAACAGAACAATTAAAAGCCATTAGGAGCTCAATATGTGAGTATCGAGCACTTACACGCACCAAGGACTGAACTAAGTACTTTGTAGGCATGGTCACTTAATCCTCACGACAATCTTGGGCATTAAGTCCTATAATTACCACCCTGTTAGAGACCAGGAGACTGACACTGAGAGAAGTTAAATAATTTGCCCCAAGGTGCACAGCTAGGAAGTGTAGAGCTGGGACTCAAATCCTAACCACCAAACTATTACCTGTTCTGTTACAGCACCCTGCTCCCCTCTGCCTCCCCCTCCCTTCCCAATCCTTCCTATTAGAGCATAACCATTATTAGACCATTGAAAGAAATTTCTCCCAAGAAAGTTCATCAGAATGGGCCCCAGCACAGAACAGCAACTAACAACACCAAACGCCGAAACTGGGGGAAATTACTACATTTGAGTACAATTTGCAAGTCACCTTGGGAGAGAGTCTTCCCGCAAAGTGAGAGCCAATTTTAAAACACCCACATCCTCTGGCCTCACTCCCTCCTCCCCAAAGGTTCATCTGGCCTAGCTCAGGCAAAAATCCCTCTGCCGTCATTTGCATTGTTCTTGGGAGGAGGAAAGTGAGAGAACCATGCAGTTACTCCCCCTGAGAAGACAGAGTCACACCTTCAACTCAACCAGCCGTGACTTCTTGGGAATTTGGCTTAAGGGTCCCAAACGGGTCAAACTTATTAGTCAACTTTTACCCCAGAGAATGCAGACACTTGATCCTTTGTAAGAAGACAAGTGCGCCCTACTCACATCAAGAAGTGAGGGTGCTGGTCACCAAAAAGAAAATAGGAAAGTGGGAAGAGCAGTGTTTTTTTCTTTTAACTAAGATGTAATTGACATTATACTAGTTAACATTGTATTGGTTAACATTAAATTAGTTAATATTAGATTAGTTAACATATTATAATACAATAATAACATATTAGTGAACATTGTATTAATATTAGATTAGTTAACATACAATACATAGCAGAATACAATATAATAATATATATTAGTATATATTACATATGATAACATATCATAATACAATATAATAATAACATTATATTAGTTCCAGGTCTACAATGTGATGATTTGATATTTGTATGTACTGTGAAATGACCACGGTAAGCCTAGTTAACATCTGTCGTCACATGTAATTACAGATTTTTTTCTTGTTTTTATTTTATTTATTTATGTACCCGTTTATTTATTTTTAATTAAGTAAGTTGTACATCCGACACGGGGCTTGAACTCCTGACCCCGAGGTCAACAGTTGCATGCTCTACCGACTGAGCTAACCAGACGTCCCAGGCGTCTCTTGTGATGAGAACTTTTAAGATCTACTCTTAGCCTTTTTAAATACACAATACAGTCGCATTAACTATAGTCACCATGCCATACATTACATCCCCAGGACTGACTTTTTTTTATAACTGGAAGTTTGTACGTTTGACCACCCTTACCCGTTTTGCCCACCCCCACTCCCTGCTTCTGGCAACCGCCGATCTGTTCTTGTGTCTACGATCTTGAGTTTGTGTATTCGTCTGTTTGTTTTTGATTCTACGTAAAAGTGAGCTCGTACAGTATTTGTCTTTCTCTGCCTGACTTGTTGTACTTAGCATGATGCCTTCAAGGTCCAGCCATGTTGTCACAAAGAGTAAGAGTTCCTTCTTTTTTATGGCCAAATGTATATAAATAACATCTCAGGGCGCCTGGGTGGCTCAGCCGGTTAAGCGTCCTACTCTTTTTTTTTTTTTTTAAGATTTTATTTATTTATTTGACAGAGAGAGAGACAGCCAGCGAGAGAGGGAACACAAGCAGGGGGAGTGGGAGAGGAAGAAGCAGGCTCATAGTGGAAGAGCCTGATGTGGGGCTCGATCCCATAACGCTGGGATCACGCCCTGAGCCGAAGGCAGACGCTTAACCGCTGTGCCACCCAGGCGCCCCTAAGCGTCCTACTCTTGATTTTGACTCAGGTCATGATCTCAGGGTCATGAGATTGAGCCCCACTGGGGGCTCTGTGCTCAACGGAGTCGGCTTGAGATTCTCTCTCTCTCTCTCCCTCTGCCCCTTCCCGGCTCGCCCTCTCCCTCAAAAAAAAAAAATATATATATATACTAACTAAATAATTAAGAAAACATCTCTATCCCTCCATCCCTCGGTGGGCACGCGGGCTGCTTCCATATCTTGGCTATTGTAAACAGCGCTGCAAGGAACACGGGTGCGTGCATTTTCAAGTCTTTGTTTCTATTTCCTTTGGGTAAACACCCGGAGTGGAATTGCTATTTTTAGCTCTTTGAAGAGCCCCCATACTGTTTTCCATAGTGGCTACACCAGTTTGCATTCTGATGTTTCCACGTGCTTCCGCCCCATTGGACCTGGAGCTCTGGCCGGCAAAACCGAGGCCTGGCCCGTGGGTCACCATCATGTCAAACCACTTTCACCCCGAGATTCGGGGGCCCTGGCCCTGTGAAGTCGTGCCTCCCAACTGTAGCCCAGGAGCCCAGAGCGTTTGTGTGGGGCTAGGCCATTTGCTAAAGCCCTTCTCTGTGCCCTGCAAAGCGGCGTATTGTAAGGATCTGAGGCGACTCTTCAACTCCTGGAGCCCGGGGCTGAGCTAGAGGTTACGCTGTATGAACTTTCTCTAATGCCTCCTCTCTCGAGCCACCTCATGAAGTGCTTTCTTGTCTGTGGGTCCTTGTTCTAGGCTTCAGGGGTCCTGCTCAACCCCAAATCATCAATTCCCCACCGAGGGTCTGGGGGTGACCTGAAGAGTCATGACTTTTTGTTTAGCTGGAGATGAAAGTCATTTTTATCTCCATGAAACGTCAAACCGAGCAGAGGTGGTGCGTGGCTCTCCGCGGCCTCCTGGGGGCCCCAGGCCGCTGTGGCCCCGCGCTGCCAGGGAGGAGAGAGAATGACTCTGCAGCGTGAGGCCTATTCGTCATTAGAACAACAAGGCCAGCGGCCGCGCTGCTCTGGCCTTATCAGAGCGGGAGGCCTAGCTGGATTCTATTAATTGCCCAATGCTGTTGGGGTTGGCAGATACAGGAAGCAGTTTACATGGCTACACAGTGCCCCGGCTCACAGTCTCTCTGAAATGGTATTATTGTAGCGGGATAATTGTGATTAGGGACAGTTCCCCGAGGAAGACCAGGCCTTTGATGATTGAGTCACTTCCTCCCCGCTCCGTTTCAGTGTGATAGTGCAGCTCGCCCCACAGACACACACCCTTTGCTGGCCGGAGCGGTCCCCTGTCCCCGGCGGGGTTCCCAAGCAGGAGCGCTCAGAGCCAGGATCACCTGAGCAATGGGAGCAGCCAGAGATCACCCCTCCCTCCCCCCATCTCCTTTTTAGATAACGAGACAGGCAACCTCATCGATGATCTCAGTGGTCAGTGCGTCCCTGACTGGGCAACAGCACGTGCTTTGGAACAGGGAGACCAGCCTCTATGTTTATGGGCCACAGTGTGGCCCTGGGAAGGCCCCTTCTTGAGCCTCAGTTTCCCCATTTGTGAAGTGGCGAGAAGAGAATTGACTGCAAATGATTGTCGTGAGGGTGGAATGAAAGTTTCTAAGCACGTAATCTATAGCAGCCACTGTAATTACGACTGTGGCCGTTGTTGCTGTCAATAATGACACAGCGTCCCCTCCCAAGCAACAGTCTGCCGAGGGCCAGATCAAGTTGCCCTCACTTGGTGGGAACACGGCCACCCCAGAGGTGAAGGCTGGGGAGGCATGAGGCCAACTAGACGCGAAGGCCTGGGGTAGAGTACCTCTGAGTCCCAGCTTCCTCGGGGGCCATTTCTGGACCCAGAGCTCCCAGAGAAGCAGAACCCCTCTCTTGCCCCGTGCTCGGCATGCAGTCTCCAATACCACGCAGAGCTGCCCTAGTCCACTCACTCTGCCAAGGGTTTTTATCCAGAACAGCCCCTCATGAACTGTCCTGAGTCAGGCTTATCTCAGCCTCCGCCAGGCTTCTGTCTGAAAAACACCCCCTGTGCTCATGGGAGGAACAGCGTTCGCCCGGCCGGGCGGACTCCACCCTTTTACTGGAACCCATGAGTGGGCCCTGCGACTGCCTTCAGATGTGAATGGGGGTGGGGGCGAAGGGGTGCAGCCGCCGTGCGTGCGGGGCATGCAGACTGCCACAGCGGGTGGAACCGAAGCTGCTCGGCTGACTGACAGCGTGGATGGCTTCAGAGTCAGATGTCTGGGGCTCATGCCTGCCCCTTAACTGTCGTGTGCCCTTAGGAAAGTCACTTATCTTCTCAGAGTCTCTCTTTCTACATCTGGTAAATGGGGATAAAAATACCTCTCCGAGACTGTGGTCAGGGTGAAATCAGGTATATATGCACAACACTTAGTATGGTCCCAAACACTAGAAAATACTTAATATTTTCTATTAGGCCTAAGGAGTTAAGTTAAATAGGGCAAGGAGAGCACAGAGCACCACTAGCAGGGCCCTGGGCTCCAGAAAGGGCAGAGCTCCCACCGCCTAATGTGTTTTAGGAACTGCTGACGGAACCCGGAGTCCACAAACATTGGCAATATCCAGCCAGCTCTTAAGGGCAGAGCCCATGTTTATTGTGTTTGCTGCCGTACACTCAATACCAGTGTGTTCATTTCCTGTGGCTGCTGTAACAAGTGGCCACAAACTTAATGGCTTAAAACACTACCAATTTATTATCTTCCCGTTCTGGAACCCAGAAGCCTGAAATGGGTCTCAAGGGTCGAGCATCAACGGTAGAGGGCTGCATGCCTTCTGCAGGCTCTGGGAGAGAACCTAGAGGCCCCCTGAGTCCCTTGGCTCGTGGTCCTCTTCCTCCACCTTCAAAGCCAGCAGGGCTGCTTCTTCAAACTTGACCCTGACTCTCACATATAAAGGAGCTTGTGATCACTTTGGGCCCAACTGGATGATCCAGGAGACTCTCCACGTCTCGAGGTCAGTTGGTTAGCAACCTTAATTCCAACTGCAAACTTAACCCCCACCCTTGCTCTACCATATTACATCCATGGGTTCTGGAATATGCCCGAGTTATCTCATTTAAAAATGGGAATAATAATAGTACCTGTGTTGGGGGGCCTGGGTGGCTCAGTTGGTTAAGTGTCAGACTCTTGCTCTCAGCTCAGCTCTGGATCTCAGGGTCATGATCTCAGGGTCATGAGATCGAGCCCCACATGGGGTCTGTGCTAGGCATGGAGACTACTTTAAAAAAAAAAAAAAGAAAGAAAGAAAGAGAGAGAGAGAGAAAGAAAAATAGTCCCTGTGTCATAGGCTCTTTGGGAGAATTACACTGCACGAGTATACAAAAGGTACTTAGAGCCGGGTCTGGCACAGTGCAAGTGTTATGCAAGTATTAACTAATTACTATTATCCACTATCTTTCTCTCGGTCTTAAAGTAGCAAGCAAGGAGTGAGGGATATTCCAGCTGATACTGGAAAGACAGTGAAAACCACTACTGGTTTCTGGTAGGCGTGCTCATCTAGGGGCGGAATTTTCAGTTTTCATGTTCTCTTAAGGTATGAAACAAGGCAGTTTTTACTGATGGCTGCTGGGTAACAGTTCGTCTTCGTGCAGATTTCCTCATGATCCACTGATGTCAACAGACCAAGGGCCACCGAGTTTGGCCAGAGTGGCTCGGACCTGCCCTGAGTTGATCAAAGCAACTTGTTCCTCATAGGCCCCTGGCCCCTGCTGAGTGAGGGGTGGGGAGCAGGAAAGCCAGCAGCCTCAGGCCCAGGCTGGCCAGGGGGAGGGGGATGCGGATGGAACAGATTCCCTGGGGAAAAATCCCCTTTCCCTCTGGCCCCTGGAATCTTTTACCAAACAGATCTGGAGACATCATTCTGGTCACCGGGAGTCCTAAGTACCCATTCTTCCTTAAACTCAGGGCTCATGGTAGATCCGTGAGCAAACGTCTCCGTTATCATGGAGGGCTAAAACTGGATTTGTTTAAAGCATTTTCTCTTTGGAGGTACAGTAATTGCTCTCGGATCAGACAGGAAGTCCTATTGCTCGAAAGGAGCCAGTGTTATCAAGAGAAAACACATCAGCGCCCGTCCTCTCGGGAAGGGAATTGTGAGTAATCAACAAGGCCCCTCTCCAGCTGGCCGCGGGGCCTTTGTCCAGATGGAGGACAGGTCAGGGAAAGTTGGAGCGGGCGGTGCTTTTAAGGGGTGGGTGCAATTCCAATCCTTTCTCTTCAGATTTTCCTCTCCAGGGCACAGGTTTTCCCCAGGGAAGGGGGCTAACTTGGGTAAATTGTTCTGAAGCCATCAGACAAATCTGATTACATCGCTCTCCTACTTGAAGCCCATCAAGGGCACCGGCCGTTTCCCTCAGGATCAAGTCCAATTCCTTAATAGGGTTTACAAGGCCCTTCATCACCCGGCCTCGCCAGCCCACCTCTTCCTCCTGCTCTGTCTGGCATCACCCTGGCCTGCACTCTTCTTTCTGGTTCTTTCCGTGACTGGAATGTACAGTCCTCAGGCCAGGAGCACTGTCTCTGCACATCATGGTGTGTTGGGCCTAAGACATTGCCCGTGAGCTCAGGAAGCCAGGTGCCCGGACCTGAGGGGAAGTCCTGTAGAAGTCCATGGAATGAATGAGACAACCTTCCCGAGCCAGCCCCACAACCTCGCCGCTAATCTCAGTGTGGCTTTCTATGTGTTCTTGCCCTTGTCGGAATGCTTCTTGGGCGCAGGAGAAACTTCTGAGACCACAGGGTCTCTCACCAGAGGATGACCTCGAGGGCCATCATGGTGATACAGACAGTGGGTGTGTAGGAGATGACGCCACGCATAAGTGTCATTTACTCAGCATGTACTAGGTGTCACGCTGTGCCGAAGACTTTATGTGCCTTGTCTTATTGAATTTTCACGATGACCCTAAGACGTAGGTATGGTTTCCCTCCTTTTATCGATGAGAGTGTCAGGGCTCACTGAGGTGGTCATTTGCTCAGGGTTATGCAGCCAGGAAGACGGGGAACAGAAACTCAGATCTAGGTGGGCTTTTTGTTTGTTTGTTTGTTTTTAAGATTTTATGTATTTATTTGACAGAGGGAGACAGCGAGAAAGAGACAACACAA
This sequence comes from Ursus americanus, assembly GCF_024610735.1. NCBI lineage: Eukaryota > Metazoa > Chordata > Mammalia > Carnivora > Ursidae > Ursus > Ursus americanus. The sequence continues at coordinate 20,548,862 of NC_142150.1, read as the reverse complement.
GCAGGGGGAGTGGGAGAGGAAGAAGCAGGCTTCCCGCTGAGGAGGGAGCCCAATGCGGGGCTCGATCCCAGAACCCTGGGATCATGACCCGAGCCAAAGGCAGATGCCCAAGCCACCCAGACGCCCCCAGATCTAGGTGTTTCTGAGCCCAGACCCATCCAGAACTCAAAGGCATACAGCTTCCCACGTGTGGTTGTATGGCCATGTGCATGGAGGGTCCAGGCTGGGGGGCATCCAGGAAAGTCAGGACAGACGTAATCAGGGTAGGGCCTCTATTTGTCTGGCTTCACTTCAAACAAAGATGACAGCAGGGAAACTGGAGCCCCTACTTCCCTTCTCTGAAGACCAAAGCAAGGCCAAAAATAGGAGAGACAGGAAGCATTTGATCCCAACGTGTCACATGAACACAAACATCCTGCCCACTCTGCCATCAGGGAGTGCCCGAGAGCAGCTGCTGTACACAGGGCCCAGCCAGACCCCCTCAGGGTGATGTGGGTCTGGGTCTGCTGGCCTATCTCCAGGGTTCTTAGAACACCGGGCAGCAGAGCCTACCGGGTACTTTCTTGTGGCTGAAAGAATGCACCTTGTAGACCTCCCACCACAGGAGGCCACAGCTGCTTGCTCTGAAATCCAACCCTGTGTTTACTCTGAGGCCACACGTCCCACTGGCTGCTCCCTGGGGACAGAGAAAGTACAGATACTAAGGCAGACCCGTCCCTGGGAGACACTGGGCTCCTCTTCGGCCAGACTACTCCCCGATGGCCTTGCTGAAGGATCCTTAGATTTAGGGCTAGTCTGACATGCTTCCACTAAAGCATCCTCCTCCCTCTTCTTGATTCAGAGTCCTGGTCTGAGGGCTCCCCCAGCCCTTCTCAGCTTCCTCCGCGTTTTCTCTCACAGGCATTTTTCCTCATAATATCCTAGTATGTTTAACCACTCTTGGAGTGTGCTTCTTGGAGGACCTGGATTAACTCAGAGATCATCTAGTAATTGCCTCATTTTGTAGTTGAGAAAATTGAAGCTCAGAGAGGCAAGTGGATTTTTCTGACGCCACAAAGCAAACTCAAATAGAGCAGGAAATGGATCTCCTCGCTTCTAGGCCATAATCGTTTCCTTGGCCTTGTGTGCATTTGGAATGGGAGGGCAGGGAAGCGATGACACTCATGTGGTAATTTCTTCAAAAGAAGGCCCCTCACATGCTCACTCTTTTCTCTCTCCAGCTTGAGAGCCCCAGATGGAAAGATAGTGGCTGACTTATTCACCCATTTGCCCCAGACACTCCAGTCTCCAAAGCTTGGGCCCTTGACCCTACTGCCTGCCTGACACACTAAATGTGAGAGCACCATTCAAATGAGAGGGGTCCTTACTGCTTTTGTAATTGGGGCAGGGAGACTAGATAGATGCCCCTCCCCCCCCCCACAAATGTGTGTGCAGAGGGCAGATCCAAAGATAACTAGAAGGGGTGGAGATCTTTCCAGCCAGAGAAAAGGGAGCATCAGCATTTGCTTGGGGCCCTCTTCCTGTTGGAGCCCAAGCTGACCTGTCCGTTAAGAGGCTTCCTACTAATTTCTTCTGCACCTGGCCCGGAGCTGGGGCTGCTTCATGGCTTCCATCATGCTAATTGCCTCCAACTCCCGAGCGACACTGAGCTCAGTTCCTGATAAGGTGCGTCCTTAATAGTCTCCCGTTTCCCTGCTGACACCGGAAAATAGGCCTGCCTTGGCGGTGTATTACGGCACTGAGGGAGGCTGAGCTGTCATACCCAGCCCCACAGCCTGAACCATTAGTGGGCCTACAATCAATAGTGTTCAGGCAACCCTCGTGTCTCTGAAAGCATTCATTTGGCACGTTTGCTGTTTGTCAGACAGTTCCTCTCTCTAACGTCCCACGGTCCATGGCCCTGGCGTCTGAGCCTCTCCTTCCACAGAGTGCTGAGCAGAATTTGCAAATTCCAGACAGCATCAGCTTGATGGCTTCGGAACAAAGGAAGGGGAAGATTGTACCAGGTTGCAATGAACTACATTTTGGGTTATGGTTCTTTGGTTGCAAGCCACAGTAATCAACCGTGTGAATGTAAGCAGAGTAGGGCCTAGTGGGAAGTTACTTCAGAACTCAGCAGTGAGGCGACATGAGCACCAGGGACGCTTGTGAAGATTCAAGTTTAAGGGAGAGAATGTCAGTGGAGCCGAGGTTGAGGCACAAGGTTTTGGCCAGAGGAGGGTGGGGCAACTGGCCGGTCAGTCCCTCCCAACAGAGAGGGATTACACCAGAAGTGGATAAGGGAAGTTCACCAGGTGAACAGACATCTGGGAGCCGTAGGCCCAAAGGACGTGCTAATGGCTTGGGGTATGGTAGAAAGCCCCCCTTCGCCTTCAGATCTCTCCACGAGGTCTGTGAACAGTGCCTGGCACTGGACACACGTTCAGTCAGTGATAGCTAGGACCAGCAGTGCCTGAATTATTACTTTCTAGCATCATTTTAAACACTAGGCAAAGTTAAAGCACCTGGTAGAATGCTAGAAGCATGACCTAATTATTATCTTGCAATACATGAAGAATCCTGCTAAGTGATGTGACCAGCTCTTTTTAAAGGATTGTTGCAAAGTTTAACAGGCAATGGGAAAAAACGGAGATTTTTGAAGACTTGGGTGCACTGGAAAGGAACCATGGTCTCTGGAAAGGTCTACGGAACAGTTTTGTGGATCCTGCTTCTCACCAAATATCGTTCAACAGAACAAAATTACCTCGATATGGGCTACCTTAAACCTCTCCCATCATACAGACTGTGTACCATCATGGCTTGTTAACTTGCCTGGATAGGCCTCTAGATGGCCAGCTCCTTGAAGAAGGAGAGCAGGGGCTGGGATCTGGTCATTGCTATGTCCTTGGTGCCCAGCACAGGGCATGGCACAAAGTATGCACTGAGAACATATTGAGCAAATGAATGAATGGATGGATGGATGGATGGATGGACGGATGGATGGATGGACGGACAAGGGGCTGATGACCTTTCAAGGTCACTGGTTGGCTAACTGCAAAGAGTTATAGCCACTGTACCACATGTCCTTATAGACGCAGAATACGGTCTCCAGGAGCTGATCTCATCAGGTGTTCTTATCTGAAGCCTTGTAATGCTTGTTGGATGGAGGGGAGAGAGAGAATGCAAGGACTAGCAGGGAAAGTCATGGTTCAGAGGTGAGGCCTGGAGGAGAGGAAACGGAAGGCAGAGGGTGGTGGTGTTGACAGGAAATTCCTGTGGGGACCCAGGGGCAGCTCCATTGCAAGGAACTGCATTTAGTTCTGACCCGGAAACTGCTGACCAGAGGTCCCCTCCTGACTCCAATACCTATAAGCTGCAGGGAGGGAGGCCAACTCTAGGCTTTACCTTCTACCCAAAGAGAAAATGTTCAAGAGAATACAGGGCATGTCAAAGGCAATTTTTGACTAAAGGCCTGTGCGGGATGAGGGAGTAAATGCCGTGGGAGTTCAGGCGTGTAGTAGATCGTTGTGGCCAGAAGTGGTCAGAGATGGCTTTATGGGCAAGAAGGGGGGTTCAAGTTAGCCTCCCATCCTGGGAGAGATTCGGATACATGGAAGAAAAGGAGCTCAGGCAGGGAACAGAGTCTGAACAAAGCAAAGAAGTAGAAAAGTACAGTGTGGGCTTCGGAGAAAAGATGGTCCTGGCAAACTCAGGAAAATGACTAGTCAGGAAGGGTGAGACAGGGAAGCTGGGATCAAGCCACGGAGAGCTCTTAGTATGAAGCTAAATTATAATTTTGGGTGCACACACACACACTTTTTTATATATTTTATTTTATATATATATATTTTTTAAAGATTTTATTTATTTATTTGACAGAGAGAGAGAGACAACCAGCGAGAGAGGGAACACAAGCAGGGGGAGTGGGAGAGGAAGAAGCAGGCTCCCAGTGGAGAGGCCTGATGTGGGGCTCCATCCCAGAACGCCGGGATCACGCCCTGAGCCAAAGGCAGACGCTTAACGACTGAGCCACCCAGGCGCCCCTATCTTATATATTTGTATATACATATTTTATAAATACTATCTACGAAAGAATGAATGTGAAATGAACGGAACGTGAGCAGGAAGACGAGAGATGGCCCTTCTGCCGTTCGAGTACTCCTGTCCAATCCAGCGGTGACCAAAGGCTTGGCACAGTGAGCCTCCCGGGTGGGTGGTGCTCCCCTCGAGGTGCCCCAGGGCTGGGGAAATTGAGAACTCTGGCAGGGGAGGTGGCCGGGCTAAGACAGTAACTGTCCTGCGGCATCTGGGACAATGTCTACAGCCAAGTGAAGGTCTCCCAAGATCTCTTTCCTGTCAGCCAATGGAGGCATTCAGCCAAGCGGTTAACCTGGTAAGTTGAGCAAAATAGCCTATTTCCCTTGGGCGAAACTTTGGCGACGTTGAGAAGGCTCTCTGCCTCCCAAGTGCTCACCCCATCCCTTCCCTTGAGGCCCGAAACTCCATAATCAGAGTGTCATCTCTCAGCGAGAAGAAGCTGTGATGGCTTCTAAAGCTGTTATCAGTCCGTTACACCTTAGTGTAAGTGAAGAATCTAGAAGCAGGTTTTGACATGGAGGCCGGAGAGGGAAAGGAAGAGGTAACCTGAGTCCCGGAGGTGGGAGATCATCAGAGACACAGACAGAAAGTGCGGGAGAGGGAACGCCGAGAGGAGAAGCTGGCCTTGTGACAAACTTTGCCAAGGGCAATTTCGCCGAGTTCTAGCAACTCATCCTGACAGCGGAATGTCCAGTTATTAACAAAGAATGTCTCGGACGCTCATTCTGATGGTGGCGTCAGCCAGATGATTCCAATGACCGCACCCGGCAGCTACGGGTGCATTGCTGGCCTCTCTAACACGCAGGGGAGCCCGGCTGATCCTAACATTAGCAGGTCGCAGAACGTCTTGGACGGCTGTTTGCTACAGAGGGTGAGTGATGCTGTTCTCAGGATCCTGAGGAGGCCCGGGGAGTTCAGGAGGATGGACGTGTTCATTCTTACTCTAAAATCCCCTGAGAACAGCCGGCCGTTGAAAGGATCAGTGTGTGGGCCATTTTTCTTTTGAGGAGCTTGCCTTACAGTCTCATGCTGCATTATTTCCCGGTCATAATAGTTTGGAGAAAAATATTGCTAAATGGCTGCATAAACAATTTTAATTGGCCTGGGCTCCCAAAATGTGCTATTTTTGTTCTTCTGCCAAGCTTGCTTTTTTACTAGCTAATTATGCCCAGCGTTTAACTTTCGGCAAAAAAACAGGAAATAGGGCATTCATTACTCGAGTGACAACTTTTCAACAAGCCTACATTTCAACATCCATTGTGTAACTTCCTCTCCCTAGCTTACAGTTAGCTGTTCCACCGGGGCCTTTGGAAACAAACAGCTCCTTCAGTGGGGCTGGGAAGGGCTTTGTTCAGGCTAAATGCTTGCCTCTCTCCAACGCAGGCAGAGGGAGGGGCCCCCATGAGCCACCCTGCTCCCGTCCCCTGCGCCCGGGGTGGGTCTCCCACCTTGTTCGGGCTCCTCCAAGAAATTCCGTGACTGCGGTTTCCGTTCGGCTGCGTTTGCTGCCAGATTGGGCTCTCTCATCAGGAGCCGGACTGTTCCTGCTGTTTATGCAACACTCCAAGTCTCCCAGGGATTCAGGCCACTCCCAGAGGGACAGTCTCTTGTCCCCTAGAGAATCCCAAACACGGCCAATCTCAGTTCGTTAGACAGCAACTCCTAGAAAGTCCTCTAAAGCCACGTCTTATTGTATGAGCCATGTTAAATTGATTTTTTTTTTAAGATTTATTTCTTTATTTATTTTAGAAAGAGAGAGAGAGTGTGTGAGCTGAGTGGAGGGGCACAAGAAGAGAAAGAATCCACAAGCAGACTCCCCACTGAGCATGGAGCCCGATGTGGGGCTTGATCCCAGGACCCTGAGATCATGACCAGGGCTGAAACCAAGAGGTGGCCACTCAACTGACTGAGCCACCCAGGTGCCCCTAAATTTATTTTATCTAAAAATGTCCATTGCAAAAGCGTATCCCATGCATAGAAAGTCCACAAATTATTAGTATACTGCTCAACGAGTTCTCGTCAAGTACACAGCATGTGACTAGCATCCCGATCAAGAATAGATCATTACCAGCACCGCAGACGCCCCACTCAGGCTCTTCCCCAACCACCGCTCCCGCCATCCTTCCCAAAGTTGGCCACTACCCTGACCTCGAGGACTACAGTCTTAGGTGTTGAAACTTCACGTAAATGGAACTACGTATACGTGCGTACATGAGCAGGGCCCTGGGGATATATTTTTACACCTGGCTTCTTTTGTTCTACTTCCCTTTGTTGCTTGTACCTTATTCATTTTCGTGCTGAGTCATTACTCTATAGCAATGACTATATCACAAGTGGTCAGTTTTACCATAAACAGACATTTGCGTTGTTTCCAGTCGGGCTCTGATGAGAAATGCTGCCGTGCACATTCCCGTGTGTGTGTCTTTCAGTGTATATGTGCACGCATTTCTGTTGAGTGTCAGCTGGGAACGAACTGCTGGGTCATGCACACAGCTGGTGTGCATATTTGATTTTTACAGCCCCAGCCAAACCGATTTCCAAGCGGTGCACATAAGCTGCCACCGCACCTCTTCCTCAGCACCACTAGGAAGTGTTGGTATTTTTATTTTAGCCATGGCTAAATGTGCGGTGGTATCTCAGGATACCTTTGATTTGCTTGTTCTTGACCATCGATGAAGTTGAGCACTTTTTCCTATGTTTATTCGCGATTAGATTTCGAATAAGATAGAGACTGAAACATTTAAATGATCAGAATCTGGAAAACGGTATTTTCACTGGAGAAGAGGTTGCCCAAATTTCCATCTCCTGAATCAGCAAGGATCAAAAAGGAATGATCGAATCCCCACAGTGGACCTACAATTGCACTAGGTGATGTGGGGGAACCGGAAACAGCCGATCACCCTACACACACAGTGAGTGCCTTGCTTTTTTCTCTAAGCAATACTTCCTCCCCATCTGCATATGTCATTAGAGATCCTACACGGGACTTCTTAATGGCTACGTTGTATTTCTCTATATGAAGGTATAATTCATTTGGTCAGTCTCCTGTGATTTCTGGTTTTCACTATTATCAGCAATAATGCACTAAAAATCCTTGGGACTGAATCTCTGGGCACATCTTTAATTATTTGCTAACACCAGCACACTTGAAAACTATAGCATTTTAAAGGCAAATTGGAGAGCACATACAGGGACATATAATGAATGAATGAATGAATGAATGAATGAGTATGAGCACTGATCCTTCATACTTTTTTTTCCCTTCCATGAATCTGCCCACCACCTTGAACAGGACTCAGTGGCTTTGCTGAGGGTGAGCTGAATGGAGTGATAGTGGCAATGGTGTCAGGGTAGATCTAGACAGTCTACCTCCTGCTTTGGCTCCTGATGATGAAATTAGTGATTATTATTTATTATTTACCAAACATGTATTTTATGGCAAACACTGTGTTTAGCATTTCATAGTAGATGTTCCCACTTAATTTTTGTAACGTAATGATCTGGGTGGCTATGATTGGGCCCATTTTTTAGGCGGAGATACTGAGGATTAGAAAGGCTAAAAATATTGCCCAAGCTCACTTAGTAAGTGGTAGAGTAGGAATAGGAATCCAGCCGTCTGACTCCATATTCCCAGGTCTCAACCATCGTACTACTAATCCTCAACTGCGTACTTTGGCATCCCCGTGTACTGCAAACCTGTCCTAGGCATGTTGCTAAATTTTACATATAAAATTATGTCATACTGTAAATTGATTTCAGAGATGGCTCTAATTCTTCCTGACACACGCCTTTTGCAATTTGCCTTTGCAGCTCCCCCTACGGAAAAGTGAAGCTATTTCTCCACCCCTTGGGCGTGAGCTGATCTTGTGATAGGCCTTGGCCCATAGAATGTGGTAGAAGTGATGGTGTGCTTGTCTCATGCCTAGGCCTCAAGAGACATTGCTTCCTTTTGCTCTACCTCTTGCTCCTCTGTCACCATGGGAACAAGCCTGCGCTAGCTTGATGGGAAACGAGACATGGGAAGCAAAGCCAGGCCAAAGCTCCAGATCCGTGAGCCACCCAGCCAAGATCAGCCAAGCCTCCTAAGCCAACCTACTGTTGAGCGTAGATGTGTGAATGATCCTGCTAAGCCCGGTGAAACCACTCAGCTGACCCAGAGACTCGTGAGCAGAATGTGGATTGCTATACATCACCGAAGTGTTGTGGTTATTTGTTGTATAGCATGATTGTGATAATAGATAATACATACTATGGTGTCTGTATCTAATGGACAGAATATTAGCTAGTAGGTCATGATGGTGGAGAGACGCCGGTATAACTTGGCCTCAGCACAGCAAAATGTCAAGCTGCCACCTAAGAAAGGTGCCCATTTACTGAAGCATGTGAGAACTATGCCCCGGGAGTATATACAAGAAGATGGTCAAGACAGTACCCACCTCATTCCAACAGCAGCCTTGCGCTGCTGGACCATGCAGGGATAGTGCGATGCCATCGCCCTCTTCTGAGTACAATTTAAAGTTGCATTTTGATCACAAGCTGCAATATATTGTTCATATATTGGTTGAGCTAGTTGAGTTGAATTTCTGTCCCTTGCAACCAAAAGAGTTCAGGTTCCAGGGATGGGAGCATTTGAAGAACGATAACGCCTCCCCTCCCATCTGATGCTCATGGTTCTGAGGAGTGTGGCTGAGAAAGTGTGGCTGGAACCTCTAAAGTACATTCAAAGAGCAGGCTGGTTGTTCTCTGTGTCAGCTTCCTCAGCTTACCGAGAGGGCCTCCTCCCGGAGCTGGCCCAGGTGTAGAGCAAAGAAGACAATGTTTCTCTGTAACAAACCACCTTTGCCAAGCCCCGTCCGTGCGCCAAGGCTACCAGCCTCCTGTGTCTTCCGACTGATAACTGGAATTCCATGGTGCCCCCTCTGTACTCACCAGCTGAACATTCCACACTCTTGGCCTTTTCCTTATTCCTTTATACACTTCTGTTCCAGTTATACATTGTTGTGTACCAAACTATTCCAAACTTAATGACATAAAACAATCACCATTTTTTGTCTTCTGTGCGTATGTTCCACAGGTCAAGAGTTTAGGGAGGGCGTGGTGGGATGGAACCTGGATATCTGGGTCTTCGATTGGGAAGACTTGAATGGCAAGGGCTGGAGCCATCTGGAAGCTTCTTCCTTCACATATGCCTAGTGCCCGGGCTGGGGACTGTTGACACCAACATGCAGCCTGTCCACAGTACAGTATGGGGTAGCTCAGTGCTCCAAGAATGGGGTGAGAGCTGCATGGCCTTTTATGGCTTATCCTCAGGACTCATCTATACCCTTCGTATCTCTCATACTTTATTGGTTGAGACAGTCTCAAGTCTGCTCAGATTTAAGGGGAGGGTAGGTAGATTTCATTTCTTGATGAGACAATTGTCAAAGAATTTGCAGCCATGTTGGAAAACTGCCATACCTTAAATTGATCTATTCACTATGTCAGTTACTAGGAGCCTTTATTTTGTGTAAGGATCTCCTGGTTACAAGGTAGAAAAATAATTCAAGCTAGCTTAGAGAAAAAAAGAAATGGGAATTTATTATAAGGATCTGATGGTATCTCACAGAACACCACAAGGATGTCACTATAGTACTATTGTGTGCTCAGGGCCAGTAGGTGCTAAGGCGTTAATGAGGCCGATTCATCCTCATTGATGTATCTCCATTCCTGGGCAGTGAGGCCCCAGTCCTGAAGGAAGGAACTGGAATCATCAGGGAGTGTCACTAATGGGAAGGATGGAGCACTGTGGCAGGTCTGTCACCATGACAGAAAAAAGGCCAAAGTAGGGGGCTGGTTGTGTCTCCCCAGGTGGGAGTTGGAACACAGCCTCTAGGGAGGACCCCTTCCAACCCTAAACACACGGGTATTTATTCTAGAAGGTCATCTTCGATCCTTCTCCCCATCTCTAACCCTTAGGCTGACTCATTATCCCCAGCCTAGCAGATTCAGTCATTCATTAATTCAACAAATGTTTATCGAGTCTCTTCGATGTGGCTGGCACTAGGACAGTAAACAAGACATTCAGGAGCCTGATGAAATGAAGAAATGCTCTGACCTGGGACCCAGGAGCCCTGATTCTGCCAGTCACTCTTTAAGTAACTTTGGACGTGTACTCCGTCTTCTGTGGGCCTCCGTTTCCCTATCAGTCAAATCAGGGCCTTGACCTTGAAGACCACTGAGGTCCCTTCAGAACCCCCAGAAGAAAGATGATGCTGGCACAGCAGGCACTCCTAAAATTTCAGTCCTCAACCTCAAGTTTATTTTCTGTCTTTTGCCTTTGCTGCTGGCTGGCTTACTCCTGCTGTAATTTATTTAACTGAGCCGTGCTGAGCAGTTTGGAACTGAGTTTGCATGAATCACTGTCCATAAAATCAAGTTAAGTGGATTTCATTCCACACCGCACACCTGTGTATATACTCGGGAAGAAGAAGCTGGATTTTCTTGGCTCTTCCAGACCACTGTTAGAATTCGGTCTTTATAGATGCAGCATTCACCCCGTATTTACAGTCCGTTGTTACAACAGCCTCCTTCAGATCATTTTATATAGCTGTTCTGTTTCTCTAGCTAGCTAGAAAAGCTGACATCGATTTCCTCTATTTTATCGGAGTTGGCAAATACCAGATTCAACTTCATTCAGTCATTCAACAAATATTTATTGAGTGTTACATGAAGTTGTACTGAGCTAGGTATGGGGGTGAGGGCAAAGGGGGAGGGTCATGCTGCTCGAAGACCCTAAGAACTGCGTGAAGTGTTAGATAACCTCAATGCGGGACGATGTTGCCAGGCAGAAAAAGGGAAATTCGATGTGTTGGTTGGAAGAAGAAACCAACAAAGGTGAGTGACCTGGGAAGGATCATGGAGAGTTTGGGGAGGGTATTGAGCTTGCGAGAGGGATTCCTTTTTGGACCACTCCCTATATTCCCCCACTTCCTGTCCCCATTTGACAGAACCAGAGCTAGAATCATTTCAGTTCACCATATTGGAAAAGGATGTGATGGGGGTGGGGGGTGGGGTGGGGAAGAGGTTTGAGCAGAGATGAGCATTTGTGGGAAGAAATGCCCAAAGGGTCTGCTCTGGTGCTTGTGAAAATACTTTTTTTGGAACCAGTGTGAGGGATTATGAAGGGATTTATTTCATTTTGTAACACAGCCAAAAGCACAGGCCGACTGTGACTAAAATGGCGGTGTAAGGGACTGGCTAGATGGATCTTTGTTCTTATTTTCTGTCTTGATAGAAAAATGTACTATTTTTACCCTGCCATCAAATAAGCATTTCACAATTTTCCTGGCCGATTTCAAAAATGCTATTCCATCAACCCTCTGGAACTCTGAGAGACATATTGAGATGCTGGGGAAGGGCATGCCAGGACCTCCCTCCTGCCCTGACACTATGCCTATGGCCATACCATCCTTTTGAGAAAATGGAATTGCTTAAAAAGACTTGAAGCTTTCGCTGCACCTGTGTTTGTATCCAGGCCACAAGCAAAATTTGCTTTGCTTAATGGGTTCTGTTTGTTGTGCCGTGTTGGGATAAGACGTGCCCACATTTCCCCAGCAGTTATTTGGGGAGCTTGAATGCCCAGATGGCGCTTTAGGCTGGGCGGTCTCTGCCAAGAGACCCTGGACAGCGCCGCTTCTGCCCTGGAGGAGTAATACAATGGTCCACTGAGCAGTGCTGTCCAAGCAAAGTATAATGCCATATACATAATTTAAAAATTTCTAGTAGCCACATTTAAAAAGTAAAAAAAAAAAGCAGGTGAGATTAATTTTAATAGAGTATTTATTTTATCCAATATATCTAAAACATGATCATTTTGCCATAGACAATATGAAAATGACTAATCAGATATTTACATTCTTTTTTTTTTTTTAATGAAGTCTTCCAAGTCTGGTATGTATTTTATACTACAGCACATCTCAATTCGGAGTACCCACATTTCAAGTCCTCAATAGCTACGTGTGGCTAGTGACAACCCTACTGGACAGCACAGGTCTAGAATTCTCTTCCGATCCTTCTGCAGACCCTTGAAGCCCTGGAGGGTCTTTTCTTTCAACCTTTATAAGCAATGAAGAGCCCAACCCTTTGGCTTTGAATAAGAATAGCTCCCTACTTAACCCTCCAACTGCATAATTATCTCCATTACTCCCAGAGATAATCTGGCAAATTCAGGAATCTTCCATCAGGGTACCTATCACCCTCCACCCCTGTTTATGTTATATTCATATTTTGTTTGTGTTTCATGCTCTGACGTTTTCTGTACTGATCCTTCTGAAACTTACCTTTCCTGGGTGCTTTTTCCCCCTCAGAGCCCTCCTCAGGGCTCAGGGGATAATGATGATAAGGGCTATTGGTACCCTTCTTGGGTCCTAGCATGCACCAACCTGCTTCAAAATTACAGATAACACGTAGCCACGGGGCAGGACAGCAAGAGCATTGGAACTGGAAAGAATTTAGAGAGCTCTTAGTCTGGTGTTTTAAAACTGAGGTACAATTTGCATAACATAAAATTAACCATTTTCAGTGTACAATTCAGAGACATTTAGTACATTTGCCATGTTATGTAACCATCACCTCCATCTAGTACTAAGACGTTTTCATCACTCCAGCGGAAGCCCTAGCCCCATTAAGCAGTCACTCCTCAGTCTTCCCCTCCCTCCAGCTCCTGGCAACCACTGTTCTCTGCTTTCTGTTCCATGGATCTGCCTGCTCAGGAGCGTCCATGGAAATGGAAGATGGAACCTTTGGCACCAGGCTCCTCTCACTTAGCCTCATGCTTTTGAGGTTTGTCCATGCTGTTGCATGGGTCACGACTTCATTTCATTTTATTGATGGATAATATTGCATTGCATGTATCTACTACCCTTAGTACATCCTTGCTAACCCTTGTTATTTTCCACCATTTGTTCTGTCTTGTTTAAAAAAAGAAAAATGATAGCCACCCAGTAGGTATGAAGTGGTAGCTCATTTTGCTTCTTAAAAAAGTTTTTTGAATTATACACTTAAATGCTTTCATTTAATTTTTAATTTTTTAAAGCCGTTTCAGGTTCACAGCAAAATCGAGCGGAAGGTCCAGAGTGTTGCCGTCGACCTCCTGTCCCCACACGTGCACAACCTTCCCCACCACGACGTCCCCCGCCACGCTGGTACGTTCTCGCGATTGACGACCGTACACAGACGCACCGTTATCACTCACAGTCCATGGTTTCCATGAGCGCTCACTCTTCGTGTTGTATGTCTTCTGGGTTTTGACGAATGTACAATGACACGTGTAGTATCGTGCAGAGTAGTTTCACTGCCCTCAAAATCCTCCACGCTCGGTCTCATTGTGGTTTTGATTTGTGTTTCCCTGGTGACTCGTGACGTTCAGCTTCAGTCTAGTGGTTTTCTGCAGCGCCTGGAGAAGCCCCCTGAGGAATCACCATGGTAAGGAAGAGGAGAAGACCCAACCAGTAGCAATAGTATTCAGGGCCCCCACATCCTCTTCCACCACAGTCACTCCACTCACGTCTCCTGGGCATGTTTGACGTATTCAATATTCCGCCTGAGCAGGGGCCTTGAGGCTCCCATAAATTCAGCAGCTATTTACCTGGTCTTACATTTCCGCAACCCCATTTTACCTATGACGCAACTGACATCACGAGAAGCAAGGATACTTGGCTGGTGTCTTGAGATTGGTAACTTCCCAAACCGGTAATGGAGCCCTACTTTTCTGACTCCTTGTCCCATTCTCTTTCAACACTCTCGCCCTGTCATTAATAACGACAACACGTAACTACCACATAGTAAATGCTTACCATGTGGCGGGCACTGTGGTGACACTGTCACGGAACCCTCTCAGAGTAACTTGAGAAGGTTCATGCCATCATGAGGCACATAGGACACTTAGAATGGGTGTCTTCACCATGGCCTCTCCAACCTCATACCTGCCCCTGTTCCACTCTAGAACTCTGCTCCAGCCACAGCATGTTCTTGCCGTTCTGTGTCAGGACCACCACGTGCCAGCCTCAAGGCTTCTCATCACTCTGCTCCCCTGTCCCATTAAATGATAAACTCTTACAGCTGCTCAAATAAAAGAGTTATTACTTTGTCGCCCATGGGAGGTCTGGAAGTAAACAGACCTCTGACTTGGGGGTCATCAGAGACCCAGCTTGCTTTTCTTCTGCTCTATCACCTTAGAGTGTATCTTCCACTTGAATGGTTCAAGATGGCGTTGGACCACCAGCAGCTCTACCTGTGTTCCAGGCAGTAGGAAGGAGGAAGGGGAGGAGCGCAAAAATGGAGCTCTTTCCAGCCAGGTCAGTTTCCTCCCAGCAGCCTTCCCAGAAACCCCACGAAATGCCTACTTAGATCTCACTTGGCCTCGGTTAATTGCAAGAGAGGCTAGGAAATGAAATTTTTTAGCTTATCTTTTGTCACCCCAAATAAAATTGGGGTTCTAGTCTAAAGAATGAGGGAATACGGATATTTGGAGACACCTAGAGTCTACCACAGATGTTCATTGGAAGTACTTTTAAATAGTAAAAATTTGGAAATAATCTAAACCTGAAAACATGATTGACTCAATAAATTAACTGATTCATTATATCATGCATGCTTAAATATTACATTTTAGAAGAATATTTAACAACATGGTAAAATGTTTATGGTACTAAGTTGAGTAAAAAAGAAATGACTGCTTTTCTAAGAAAAGAATTAAGGTATTTTATAAAAACCATAAAAGAAGGGGCTCCTGGGTGGCTCAGTCAGTTAAGTGTCCAACTCTTGATTTTGGTTCGGGTCATGATTTCATAGTCGTCAGATCGAGCCCTGAGTTGGGCTCTGCATTAGGTGTGGAGCCTGCTTAAGATTCTCTCTCCCTCTCTCCCTTCTCCCTCTCCCCACCCCCTTCCATGCCCTCTCTTTCTAAAAAAAAAAAAAAAACCATAAAAGAGGAACAGCTACTTGATATTATAAAAGAATTACTGTACTCTGTTTATCTTTTTAAAAGAGTCCTTATCATTTGGTGGTATATTTATGGATGAGATGTTACGATGTCTGGAATTTGCTTTACAGTGGAGGGGGAACAATGCTGGGGTGGGGGTACATAGATAAAACAAGAATGGCCGTGTGCGGATAACTGTTGAAGCTGTGAATAGAAAATGGAGGTTTGTGATCCTATTTTCGTTTTCTTTTATACATGTTTGAAACTTTCCATAATAATTTTTTTTAAAAAAAGGATGAAGTACAAGTCATTTAACCTCTGTCTCATTTCTCAAATGGACTACTAATAATAATTAGTTCACAGGGTGGAGTGGAGATTAAATGAAATGATAGGATATGTAAAAATACTTTGAGATGAATAAAGGCAGGCGGAAATGCCAGCCACTCCCAGCAGGATGGAGCTAGCAGAAAGCCAAGTTACAGACAAAAGCCAGATTCTCTGACTTGCTTCCCTGGAGTCCTCCACTCTCTATTTTGCCTTCCCTGCTACCCCCCGCCCTGACCAGGGGTGGAAGGAGGTTCTGGGACAGCTAGGTGCAATTCACAGCCAATGACGAGGCAGGTTCCATGCTCAGATCTCCCAGACCTTCAATGCCACCCCTAGAAGTCACTATCTTCTTGGTCTACGGGGTCCATAGACCACTATGCACAGATGTTACCCATTCAACTGCCACAGGCTGGGTCACAGTCACAGTGCTCTACCAACTGGCTATGTGGCCTTGTGCAAATGACTACCCTCCAGGGCCTCACTGTCCCTTCTGTCCAAGGAAGGGATTGAACACATGGTTTCCAAGGATACTGTGCCCTTGATGTTTTCAGAAGACGAAAGTTAATAATGTAGTTACAACAACAGCCAGCATTTGCTGGGTGTCAGCTATGAACAAGGTACAATGTTAAGCACCTCAAAGCTTTAATTCATGTAATTCTTACAACTTTATAAGGCGGGGTCTATTATTATCTCCTTGTTACAAATGAAAAGGTAGGCTCAGAGACGGTAAATCACTTGTTGGAGGTCACAGAGCTGGGAGGTAGCAGAGCTGCGTTTCGAACTCAGGCAGAATGGCCTCAGAGTTTAATAAACAGGAGGAAGGAGCAGACTGCATGGCACTGAAGTATAGCTCTCTAAGAAGGCAACATCCATCCTATGTTAGCCACATCAACTCCTGGAGTCCCTGCCAAAGCCACAGGTCTGGGAAACTCAGGAAAGAAGACCCCAGTACTTCTCCCAAGGAATGAGGAGCTGTTCTGGGCATCCCTTGTGGAGATCAGAACAGGCTTTCAATGCCCCACTTAGGTTAAGGAGATGCTGGACTGGTGGTCAGTTGGCAGGGATCTGTTTGGTCTTATGGGTTGTTTCCTGCTGTGACAGTTTTGGTTAGCCCGTTCCCATGGTGTGCTGGTTGTCAAATATTCAATATCACCCTGGAAGAGAGAACTGTCTTGTTTGTAAGGATTTAAGAGTTGGACAATCTTCTCAGAGGAGTCTGGGGAGATTCTCAGAAAAGGATAGACAGCTCTCTGGCTTGTATAGATAACCAGGCCAGGCACTGGATGGCCCTTCAAAGTCCTGCCCAGGCCCCAGAATCTCATCAACATGGCTAGACTGGCCACTCTTGTTTGGAGAAAACGATAAGTCAAAACCACAAAGATAAGTAAACACAAAGTTCTCTAGGGGAAACCTGTTTTTGCCAGCCCAGCTTTCCCCGTTCCCTTCTTTAGTTTCTCTACCTCGGCTTTTCTTCGCAGAATTAGCTCTTCCTTTCGTAGTGGAACTGTCCAACGGGTGGAGGGTCACGTGACCCAGTCAGGCTGCTCAGATGCTCTCTCGGAATACGAATCCTGGATGGAAATGCAGGCGCATCCCCAACAACACCTTCAAGAGAGCAAACTCCAGTTTCGAATATTTCTGAGACCCAGCAATTTAGCCTTTTTTGTCGATTACACCTCCTAGCCTGACAGCACTTTTATCTCCTGAAGTTATCCCGAGACTGTTTCTGTCGCCTGTCACAAAAACAACAACAAAACAAAAACAAAAACAAAACCAGAACTCTTTCTCGCATCGAATTCAATATCAGATGTCAGCACTTTTTTCCTTAGAAGCTTTTAATCCTAAATGGCAGACCTTTCCTTCCTGGTCCAACCACTCCCAACCCCAACCCTCGGTCTTTTCTCTTCCATTTTCTTCCAGAGCATCCTGGGCCAGAGTGGAAAAGAGCTCTTGTCAATGTGCACAGCTTTACCTTGAGGGATGAGTGAGGACACCCTTTAAATTACCTATAAAACCCTTTGATTCACTCAGCAGAGGTTGCCATGGGCAATTTGCTAAGCTTATTGATTATTTTCTGTTTAAATTAAAGTTTGATGTCCTGGAACAGGCTGTGCAGTGCATGGAGTTAATGGAAAAGGTTGAGATCCAGGGGAGAGACGCTCGCTGGGGAAATGGAGGGTATTCAAGGGGAAAACAGGGAGTCTATGAAGAGGAGATTGTCAGCACCAAGTTGTAGTAAATATGATGGCGATAAAAAAGATAGAGAATGGAATTCTTTTATGGAGAAGGGCAGCCTCCTGGACATTTAAAGCCTCAGGAAGACAGTGGAAAAGAAATGTATTCATTCCACAGATATTTGCTGCATGTCTGTTATGTACCAGGCATTGTGCTGGGCACTGGGGGAAACAGCGTAGAAAGCATATCCTTTGCCTCTGTGTTTTACATCGGTGGTTCTCAAAGTATGTTCCCTGGCACAGCAACATCCCCATCTGCCTGGACGTGTGTTAGCATGCAGATTCTCAGGTCCCACCCCAGACCTACTGAATCAGAAACTCTGGAAGTGGGGCCCCATCCCTTCCAGGTGAATCTGATGCATGCCACAGTCTGAGAACTGCTGCCCGAGGAGCGAGCCTCGGGGTTCTGCCAGCCGGGAGCTCAGTTTGCATTAGTATTTATCATTGCCGGATATTGTACGAAGCATGACAGGTGGATTGTGTCATTTCATCCTCACAGCACCCCTTTTAGTGACAGATGACACGGAGGCACACTGAAAGTAAGGGGGGTGGGTAGAATTCAAACACCAGAGCCCAACCATGCTGCTCCAAGGGGTCCCGACCACCAAACTCCCACAAGCTCTGTGACGCATTCTGCCCTGGGTGGCGCTGATCTGTGGCTGGAGACAGAGCCGTGGCTTCTGCCAGATGACGTGTATTGTGCAGCAGGGTTTCAGATCCTTGAGGAAGGAAAAGAGGGTGGAATGGACTGGGAAAGGGGCAGAGGCCCTGCTGGGCTGAAGGAGAGGCCAGGCCCACAGACCCACATGCATAGTTTGTCCTCATCTTGAGGGAGGCTAGCATTCCAAATCAGCACGTATTGATCAGGTGGGCGGAAATCTTGTCAATTCAGTCAGAAAGGGATTTCGTGTCATGACGCCTAAATTCGAGCCCTTTAATGCTTCTAAGAGTGCGTATCTGTTTCCTATGGCCGCTGTAACAAATGACCACAGACTTAGTGACTTAAAACACCATGGATGTGTTCTCTGACAGTCCTAGAGGTCAGACGTCTATGGTCAAGGTGCTGGCAAGGCCATGTTGCTTTCTGGAGGCTTCAGGGCAGAATCCATTTCCTTCCCTTTTCCAGCTTCCCGGTGTTGCTTGCAATCCTTGGCTTATGGCCCCTTCCTCTGTCTTTGAAGTCAGCAATGTAGCATCTTCTCTCCTGTCTGACCTCTGCTATTCTCACATCTTCTCTCTCTGATTCTTAGCCTCCTGTCTCCCTCTTATAAGAAACTCTGTGATTATACTAGGCCCAACTAAATAATCTAGAATAACTTCCTCGTCTCTCTATCTTAACTTAATCCATCAGCAAAGTCATTTTGCCCTGTAAGGGAACATATTCACAGGTTCTGGGAATTAAGATATACCTATCTTAGGAGGTGGGAGGGGGATTATTCTGTCAATCACACTCTGTGACCTTAGGAAAGTCACTTTTCTTTCTGGAAGTTTCTAGTGCTCCCCAAAATGGGGATTATAATAATTCTTGGTCTCCATCTTTCTGGGCTGTGATTGGAATGCCATACATGTTCACTGCAATCACACTTGTAAATATTATAATTGCCTCAGTTTCTTCATCTGACAAATGGGGATGAGTGATGCTTCTTCTTCATTCGGTTAAGAGTACATGTCGCTTACTGACCCTGAGCCACGTTTGTTCATGTTGCATTGGAAAGGACTGGCCACAGCACCTGTGACACGAAAGACACCAGGAAAATGTAGTTGCAATAATTGTGCAAGTTAGTTAGGTTTTAGAGCCTTAAATATGTGTCAGCAACAGACAGAGATGAGGCCAATTCTCTTGAGGAACCAACCATCTGATGACTCATCTCATCGTGCAATGTTTGGAAAAGAAGCAATAAGCTCAGGTCCCAAGACGCTCCAGGGATCAGGAACTTAAGAGCACGTCCACTGACCTGACAGTCACAATGATCCTCTGCCCCTGCCCTGTGGGAGGGGACAGGGTTAAGGCTGCTTTTGCCCACCGGAGGCCATTAATGCCACTTCTCAGGCTCTGCATTTGTGGGTGATCGGGGGAACAAAAAGCAGCAGCCGGGTCCACCAGAAGAGAGACATTAAAGTTGATTAAGTGAGTGGGCCAATTAGCGTCTGGCTTCATGCAGTGTGGAGTTAATTAGCCTCTACAAAACAACAACAGCTGCTTTAATGGTTGGGCAAGAGGCCCAGCAGAGAGGAGCCATGGGAAGAGAAGTGATAGGGCTAGTGCTTAATAACTTGGCTGCAGTGGGTCCTGCCCCACTAAAAATGTAGAACAAAGCCCTGGGCAAACTTCCCTGCATGCTTCCAGACGGGGCATGGGGCAGAGAACCAGACCCTTCCAGTGTCCTCCCCCTAGGGAGAGGCCAACCTCAGACCTCAGACTTGAGTTTCTCTTTAAGACTGGTTAGCACAACTTAGTTTGCAATCTTACTGAAATCATGACCCTGTGCACATTTCATCTTGATCCTAAACTTCCTAATGCACATTGCTCACGTTGATATTTTTTCCTTAGTACAAAAGTAATACATATTATGGGGGTAACATTTGGAAAGCATATAAAAATACTGAGGCTGGAGCACCTGGGTGGCTCAGGTGGTTAAGTGGCTCACTCTGGATTTCGGCTCAGGGCATGACCTCAGGGTCGTGGGATCGAGCCCCAAGTCAGGCTCTGTGCTCAGCAGGGAGTCTGCTTGAGACTCTCTCTTTCCCTCTGCCCCTCCCTCCACTCACGCTCTCTCTCTCAAATAAATAAATCTTTAAAAAATGTAAAAATAAAAATACAAAGGAAAAAAATAGTCCCTCCACCTTGAAATAAAATCTTACATTCATTAACTTTTTCTTTTTTGCTTGCTAAATGCGGTTCAAGGTGTTCAGACTAATTGTACATCAGTTTTGTTCTTTCTCGGTGCAAATATAGATGCTGTTTTACAAATTAGATTTACCATGTATGATCTTGAATAACCTACTGCTTTTAGCAAGAGGCCATGAACATTTTCTTTATCTCATTAAAATATTTTTTTAAACTCTCAGCCTCTATGGTTCCACTAATTAAACTATATTTTAGTTGTCCATTTATTTATGCCTCTTGCTTCCTCTTCTAACAAAGTTCTTGAGGGCAGAGACAATAATTTTTTTTTTAACCACTATATCCCCAATGCTTAGAACAGAGCCAGATATGTGGTAAGCAGTCATTTAAAATGTGATGAATGAGTAAGCGAATGAGTGAACTAATTTAACCAATCCCTTCTTAAGGGCCACTGAGGTTGCTTCTGCTTCTCTACCATTATAAAAAATGCAGTTATTATCAGTTAAGATTAGTTTCAACTACAAGTGACAGAAAATCTCCCAAAGCAATGGCTTAACCAAGATTTAAATTTTCTCTTTTGCAAGAGTCCAGGAAGGTACAGTGCTTTTCTATCCATTGGCATGGACCCCATTTCCAAAGTCACCTCATTGTTCAAAATGGCTGCTAAATCTCCAGCCACATTCCAGCCAAAAGCAAGGAAAGGAAGGGAAAAGAAGGACGCATACCCTTTTCTAAGGACCCGTCATGGAAATTCCATATACCCCTTCTGCTTGCTTTCTAGTTAGTCATAATTTCCTCGTGTGATTTTATCTAATTGCAAGGGAATCTGGGAAATGTAGTCTTTATTATGCAGCTAATATTCAGGGATACCGTTAATGAGGAAGAAAGGGAAGAAAATTGGGAGACCTCTAGCTGAGTTGGCTCTTGAACTTATGGATTGACCCCAGCCTCTCAAGCTAGCCCTTCCCTAATGTGACCCTTAGTGTTTTCCATATGGGGATTGGGTCAAGTCAGTGTGGCTTCTTGGACTGAGGCCTGGGACCTCAGTGCACTGGAGGGTTTCAGAGCCTTCACTTCCCTGCTATAAACTTCATCTTGCCAGTTGACATAGTCATCGCCAAAGACTGAGTCAATAAAGATGCCCCATTTCCCGGAGGATGTTTTTCCAATTAGTGCATAGAGGAAGTTCCAGCTGTGAGGACAGGAATCCGGGTTTCTGAAATGCAATGATTATTAGGAACAATCAATCAAACAGCCTCGTAGGACAACAGAGAGAAAGCCAGCCCTCAAGGATGCTATGTGGGACAACGATGATGGGCTGCCTGTAACAAGAGGCGATATGGCTCAACCACAATGTGGCCAAGCCCCTGAGACAGTGAGGGACTTTGTAACAAGGTTTTACTGCCTGCAGTAAAAATCCTGCCAAAACGCATTCAGGAACGTGTGGGGAGACGTGTATTCATTATTATGCCCCTAGCAGCTATCACAGGAAACCATCTGGGCTCAGTTGGCCTATAAATTTGCAACTTGCAGTTGGGTGGGCTACAGGGAATCGGCCAAGCGGGAAGTCAAGGTGTGAAGTGGATCTGGCAGGTTCCACACTCACAGGGCTAGCTCAGAAAGTCACCATTCCTGACACTTATTTTTCTTTTTAATTTTCGTTTTTATCATGAAACCCATCGCACCTACAGAAAAGTGCACAAAACATAAATGCACACTTTAACAAATTATCATAAAGTGAATACACTCACAGCAATCACCCAGGTCAAGAAATAGGACATTGCCAGCCCCGGAGAAGCCTCTTGTGTGTCTGTTCCTAAACACGCTGCCTTCTTTCCCCCCCTCAAAGATCATGATCCTGACTTTAATAACTTCCTCGCCTCACTTGACTGTACGGTCACTTAGGGATTCACTCCCAAACGGTATAACTTAGTTTGCCTGTTTTTGAACTTTTTATTGTACAGAATCATAGAGTCTATATTCTTTTGTCTCTGGATTTGTTTTTCCAAGTTCCATGTTATCATTTTAGTGTTTATTCATCTTGCACAAGACTCTAGTTTGTCCATGTTCATTCCTGAATATTATTCCACTTACCTATTTTGCTGCTTTGGGACATTTTACAGTTCCTGGACATTTGGGTTCTTTTCAGGTTGAGGTTATTACACATAATGCTGCTCTGAACATCCTTGTATGTAAATCCTTGCACACGCACATATGAGCCTCCGCAGCTGTGATTCTAAAACTTCAGCCTGCATGAAAATGAGCCTGTTAAAATGCAGATTCCTGGTCCTCATCCCTAAAGATTTGGATTCAGCAAGTCTAGGGTGGTGCCCATGCATTTTCATTTCCAACAAATTTTTAGGTGTTAATGAGGCTGCCGATTCTGGACCGCCCCTTGAGTAGCACTGGAAAGCTGGAGTTGGCAAACTGTAGCCCACGAACCAAACTTGGCCCACCACCTGCTTTTGTATGGTCCGTGAGCTGAGAATGCGTTGACATTTTTAAACGGTTGAAAAAAATTCAAAGAAGAATAATATTTCATGACACATGTAAATCATGTGAAATTCTCATTTCCGTGTCCATAAATAAAGTTTTATTGGCATTCAGCCGTGCCAATTTCTTTATGTACTCTATGTGGCTGCTTCAATGCTTAGTAGAGTTGAATAGATGTGGCAGAGACGTTTTACTTGTTGGTCTTTTACAGAAAAATTGTGTTGATGCATGATCTAGAATGCATGCTTTTGAGTGGCATTACTGTGTTATAGAGTGTGGCCCCGTAACACCTTTCCTGGACAGCGCCAGTTCTCTAAGGTGCTTGTGTTACATTTCCATCAGCAGTGGAAGAAAGTTTTTATTGTTCTACATTTTTACCAACACTTTGTTTTATCGGATTTCAAATTTTAACCCATCTGTTGGTTGTGCAGTGATATCCCATTGTGGTTTTAATTGGAATTTTCCTGATTACTAATGTTAAGTGTATTTTCGAGTGTTTATTGGCTATTTGGATTTCTGGTCTAGGAAATACCTGTTCAAATTTTTGCCCCTTTTGGGTTATCTGTCCTTTTCTCTACACATTCTGGATACAATTCTTCTGTCCTTGATATGTGTTGCAAATAGCTTCTCTCACTCTGGGGCTTGACTTTTCACCTTATGATTGTGTTTTTACATGAACAGAAGTTTTCATTTCAATGTAGTCAAACTTATCAAATATTTTTGTACGTTGTTTAAGAAACCTTTCCTTAGGGGCGCCTGGGTGGCTCAGCCGTTAAGCGTCTGCCTTCGGCTCAGGGCGTGATCCCGGCATTCTGAGAGGCATTCTGGGATCGAGCCCCACATCAGGCTCCTCCATTGGGAGCCTGCTTCTTCCTCTCCCACTCCCCTGCTTGTGTTCCCTCTCCCCCTGGCTGTGTCTCTCTCTCTGTCAAATAAATAAATAAAATCTTAAAAAAAAAAAAAAGGAAGCTTTCCTTACCTGGAAATCATGAAGATATTGTCCTTTATTTTTTCAAGGTTTTATTATTTTACTATTCACATTTAGGTTTTAGTTTACTTGGAATTGACTTTTTGTGCAGAGTGTGGGGTAGGGATCTAATTCCATTTTACCGATAATTAATTTTCCCAACACCATTTAGTGAAGAACACTTTCCACACTGTTGTGTGAGGATACGTTTGTCATAGAGCAAATATTTATGTGTATATACGGGTCTGTTTATGGGCTCTTGGTCTTACTTCACTGGTCTATTTGTCTGTCCTTGTCCTAATACCACATACACTTAATTACTGTGGCTTTGTATGTGTTAAAAATCAGATAAAGCAAATCTTTCCTCCTTGTTCTTCTCTTCTTCGACAATGTTTCAGCTATTTTTGTCTCTAGAAGGTTTTTTCCTGTTCATTTGTTCACAAAAAAACATGAAGTCGATGGACAGCGGGAAGTCGCCAACTGGTAGCAAGGTGAATTAGTACAACCTTTTTGGAAAGCAATTTGGTGATACTCCGATTATTGAACCTTTTCTCTACCTACACCTCCCCCCAAAGGACATATAGTTTAACCCGCTAATTCCCTTTCTGGAAATGTAGCCTAAAGAAATATCCAAAACCAAAATTCAAAACAGGGGGAAAGTTTTTGAGTCAACAGACTCAGTGTCAGAGCTACATGTTGGAGGTACAATGAAGAGGAAACCTACTCCTACCTTCCAGAAACTTCGAGTCTTTTTTTATTTTTTTATTTTTGGTCCACAGCTGCTATAGCTGGAAAATAGGATAGAAGCTTCAAGCCTTCTTCAGGGAGCCAGCCATATAAATAGAGCATTGTGGTCCAGTGTGGCAAATGTTCAGATGGAGGTATGCACAAACACTATGTGTACAGAAATGCTCATGCCAGCATTATTTATAATAGTGGGAAGTTGAAAACAACTTAAATGTCAGCCAGAGGAGGAACAAAGAAGTAAATTGTGGCACATGCGTATGATGGACTATTTTACAGTTATCAAAATAAAGACTGTGAATGGAATAAATGATTTGAGTACAACGTTAAGCGGAAAAAGAACAGGACACTGCAAAGAAAAACACTCCTGTCTGTGGAGAAAAAAATAAATGCATTGGAAAAATACTGGAAGGAATATACCATAATGATAGTAGTAGTTATGAATATGGGTGATTTTTTTCTTCTTTCTATTTCCCAAGCCTTCAGTAATGTGGTTCTATAAACTTAGAGGAAAAACATGACTGAAACAGCCACATCCGATTCCTCACAGATTCCTTTCAGGACCTGCCTGTTTCAGGCAATGTGCTAAATGCTTTCCATGTGTGAACTTACTTAGTTCCCAGAGCTCTTAGGAGATAGGCGTTATCAGGTTATCATCTCAGGAATGGAGGAGAAGGAGACAGAGAGGTGAAGGAACATCCCCAGGTCACACAGTGAGAGGCAGAGTGGACACGTGGACACGAATCTGCCATAGTCTGTGGTCCTCACCACGGCACCAGCTCGCATCCAGTGGCTGCAGAACATAGCAACTTATTTATTTATTTTTTAAATTTTATGTATTTATTTTAGAGAGAAAAAGAGAGAACACATGTGAGTGGGGGGAGGGGCAGTGGGGAAGGGTGAGAGAGAATCCTGAAGCAGACTCAGAGCTGAGTATGGAGCCCAACGTGGGGCTCGATCCCATGACCCTGAGATCATGACCGGAGCGAAATCAAGAGTCGGACGCTTAACCAACTAAGCCACTCAGGTGCCCCCAGAACTGTGGCACCTTTCAGAGGGAACCAGGCCATGATGGTTAAAGAGTGGTTCTGCTTAGAAGAAAGTAGGTTATGAGCCTCTGGAACCCTCCGGCTCAAGGATTCTGATTCTCGGCCCCATGTCACTTTAACTAGCTGGGTGATCTTAGCTAGTGACCCACACCTGCTGAGCCCCAGCTTATTCTTCTGACAAATGCAATCAGCAGAACTCCCCTCCTAGGCTGTTGCGTTGATTAATGAGATAATATATATCCCATGTCCTACAAAAGGGAGGCACTTGTTAATTTATTTCCCTCCACCCAAGGACACAGGAAACTTTAAAAAGACAGACCCCAGCCTTTTCCTGTCACTTGGCCTCTGGTTATTGTCCTGGGTGTAATGGAGTGGAAAACTCTATACATGACTCCCTCTGACAGTGAATTTCTAATCTCAGAAAACTTAATGGTTTTTGTCAACCTGATTGTCCAGTGAGAGCGGATTAGGGGAATGACTTCCTTGTCACTGGGAAGTTGACTGGCTTCACGACGTTTTTCCTGGTGCCGGTGGGAGGCAGGATCAATACTACACAGACCTAAATCCTTACCTGTGGTTTGGGGGCTGAGGACAAAGTTTGGACGTTCCATTTAAGTGCCTTCCGCCATTTTAGACCCGGGCGTGATGTGCATTAAGCGGTTTAGGCTGGTGACCTGCTGCTCTGCAGTGTGAGGGGCGGACCGGAAATCCAGCAGGTGCTTCCCGCCCCCCCCCCCCCACCGCCGACCCACGAAGCAGAGGCCCCTCTGGCTCCTGCTGGATGTGTCGCCTCAGCTCCGGGTTTCCCATCTGGGGACAGGAGGGTCCATTACTTACTGTCTGCACCAGGAGGGAAGGACGGCCTTGCTATTTTCTGTATCAGGACTTCCCGGACACAAAGTGCTGGTGCGCAAATGGACAGCGGTGACTAAGTGAAATCTGGTTCCAAATCCCTCTCCGCCGCCAACCTGGGGCCGGGGACATCTCCGGCACACAGCAGTTGGAACTGTGAGACCTCAACACAGAGCACCTGCCGGAATGTAGTCACCTAGGGGAACTCCTGCTCTGTCTGGGGGAGCTCTCTCAGTCCGGGAGGGCGAAACCAAGCCCGATTTCATTTGATGTCACTTCCTTGGGAACGTCATCTCTGACCTTTTAGATGAGTCAGGTCCCCTGTACTTCCCCTCCATGATACTCATGCTGATTAGAACCGAATCAATATCCAAATCAATTCGAATATAAACTCCACGAAGTCAGGGACCTTTGCCTGCTTTGTTCCCTGTTGATTCACAGTGCTCAGAACATTTTTGGCACAAAGTTGGCGTCTAATAAATACTTGTTGAATACGTTAACTAATAAATTTATATAATTACCTGTTTATGACCTGTCTTCCCTATTTGACTAGAACTCCCATGAAAGAACCGTGTCTGTCTTATTCTCCCTGTATTCCTAGAACCCAGAACAAAACCTGGCACATAGTAGGCACTCAGTACACAGTGAAGAGTAAAGTACTTAAAACTTTTTATGTTGAATTAATGATATTAATTTTAGTTAAATAATTAAACTGCAATATAGTTATTTTAGAAAAAGAGAGTAAAGTGAAAGACCCATTTCCCATTAATATCACCACTCTTATATAGCTACTTTAATTATTTTCTTTCTTTTTTTTTTTTTTAAAGATTTTATTTATTTATTCGACAGAGATAGAAACAGCCAGTGAGAGAGGGAACACAAGCAGGGGGAGTGGGAGAGGAAGAAGCAGGCTCATAGCGGAAGAGCCTGATGTGGGGCTCGATCCCATAACGCCGGGATCACGCCCTGAGCCGAAGGCAGACACTTAACCGCTGTGCCACCCAGGCGCCCCTGATTATTTTCTATTTTTCCTTTTAGAGTTTTCCACTGTGTATTTTACACATAATTTTAATCAGGTTATTTTAAGCACGCTCGTGTACACACACACACATATACACACACATCAACTGTCCGGGTGGCAGGGAGTTTTATGAATTTAAGAGCAGGAAGGGAGGCCTGGATGAATAATGTCTTTCTTATTGTTATAATTAATTGTTGGTCTTACAATGGGATTGATAGCATCATGGGAACTGCTAGTGAGAAGCATTTCTTTCTCAAGTTTCAAGTTTCACCCCTGAGGTCAAGGCAAATCTGGCTATGGAAAAAATCTGCAGGTTAGAAATAACCCACAGGAAAATGCTTTATTTTTATGCTCGCCAATCAGGGAAGCTTCCCGTGGCCACTTCTAAACGTAAACCTGTTATGCACGCTGCAGTGGGCTTAGTGGCTCAGGGCTCATTTCTCAGCCTTTTTTATTTGGATCGTTAATGTGGAAATCAACCTGGTTTCTTTCCTTAAGCCCGTGGTGATACATTGCCAACAAGTGATTCAAGTGTGATTATAGAAGTGAGGAAACCGTGGCATACGTTAAAAAACAAAACAAATCAAAACCCTGCTCTCTTACATTCAAAATCCATTTCTAAACATTAAGAGGGGAAAGGCTCCCCTCCTTGGAAAGACAGCCTATAATGATGGAAAGCCTCGTAGCTGACAATGAGGAAAATCCATGCACGTTTCTTGTTGACAAATAAGGTGGGGAGGAAGTTGAACGGACAGTTCACTCATCTCTTGCTGGTGGACCGCCTTCCGTGTTGGAAACAGAATCTGTTGACTAGAGGAAAAGAGATACATCTTAATCTTGATCTTGACCTTTTGTCTCCCCCCCCCCCCGCCCCGTTTCTTATCTGAAATAGAAAACAGGAGGAAGGAGGGGAGGGGGGATTTATCAGAGATGAATAAAGCAGCACTCCTTCAGGAGATGGGTTAGTAGAAAGGCAGAGGAACTGGGGGCTAGCCTAGCTCTGCACCCACCTTAGGGCGTGAACCAGTCACCTTTCTGGGACTAGGGATGATGATGACTTCCTCCCCCTTCACAGAGTTGTCAGGAGCATCTAGAAAAACCCTGGCTATGGAAACACTTTGAAAAGCATATGCTCAAATGTTTTTATCTATCTATCATCTATCTATCTATCTATCTATCTATCTATCTATCTATCTATCTATCATCTATCTATCTAAACAAGAAACTTGTATTTTATTATTTTTGAATTTTTATTTACTTATTATTTTTTTAAGAACTCTCCACACCCAACGTAGGGCTTGAACTCATAACCCCGACTGCCAACTACTGACTGAGCCAGCCAGGCATCCCTCAAATGTTTTTAAAATGAGCGTAAGTCTCAGTATTGCAGGAGCAAGCCATACTCTTGAAAAGCCCTGGTGAGGAATTTCCTCATCCAAGCTCCAGCAGCCATGAAGGAGACAAGCTGAGAACCCCGGACTTTTCGCATATCGGAGGCCCTGAGAGATAAAAGGAATGCAGTTTCCTTAAGCATACAAAGGACTGCCAAAGACGTACTTGATAATAGTTGAGTTTAATGGGAAAGAGAATCTCTGTTTCTACTTCCTAAATTTTTCCTTTCTTATGTTATTGATGTATTATTAAAACTCAGATGGTAAAATAAGACAATTTATGCAAAAATTCTAAGAAAATTAGCTTTCTAAGGCTAAATAATAAGTTCTATCTCACTTTCCCCAGTTGTTAACTGAAACTGCTGGGTCTGATTAACAATATATTCCCTTTCACAGGCTCCATTTCTTTTTATCTTAGTGAATTCATTTATTCATTCAACAAATCTGCATTGACTAGCCAGCTGGATGTACGAGGAAGAAATAATTCACTTCTCCGGGGCTGGTCGGCTAGTCCCAAACCCATGGTGCATTGCAAAGATCCACAAGAAGAAACTAAAGACATTACGAGATCAAAGTGCCATTCAGGATTCAGAAAAGGAACATGAGCTGCAGGGGCAGTGACTGATGGCTGCTGAAGCTTTCCTCTCCTTCCTGGGCACGTGGACAGATGACACGTCAGCCTCCCGTGCATTTAGCTATGGCCACATAACTGAACGCTAGTCAATGGAACGAGATGTTACGTGAGTCACTTTCAAGCCTGACCCATGAAAGCCTCCCACACAACCCTCCTTTGCTCATGCAGCTGCCTGAAATTGAAAGGAGCTCACGTGTTGAACGTGACAGAGCCTCCATCAGCCTGGATCCCTGAGTGACCGCACAGAAGGAGCTGCCCTGTTCTCCCATTTAACGCTATTAGGAGAGCATGAAATACATTTCAGTTATGTTGAGTCATTATACATTTGGAAGTAGGTTGTTTCAGTGGTTATCCTAGTTTAACTAATAAAAACGGCAGCTAAGTCTTCAAATTTAGGGCCTGTAAGAAGGAACAGTAGAGCAAGATTTAACAGCAACGGATGCCTTTGCTATTTGTCATAAAAAGTTTCAAAGGGTTTGGGGTTCTCATTCTGATAATCCCAGGGACATGCCTTCTCGTAGGATCATCTTTATACTTTTCTCTGCCTTAGTTCTTACACGCAAAGAAGAGTTTATATATATACTTAGATACAGATATAGATAAAATATAAATATATAGATATAGATTTTTTTTTTTAAGGTGAAGTGTGACCATTCTGGTCCAAAAGGGTAGCAACCTATTGAACTCCTTCAAGGACAGATGGAGATATGAAAGCAGGATGTAAGGCCTCAGGAAGAACCTGGTTTTCTGTGTGTCTGCTCATCGTCTGCCAACCCGAGCCTGATAGGGTGCCCATGGTAATGTCAGGAACCTGTAGCTTGAGCCTTACCCAGGCCCTGGGCCAATGGGAACATGGCCTCAGAACACACCAGGGACTGGCTATTGTATCATTGAGCAAGCGGGCTCTAGAAACAGGTTCTCTTCAGCTGTCTTAGCCTTCAGTTAGGATGCCTTGATTGAAAGTGATAATAAAGCCAAACCAAATTCATTTAAACTAATAGGGAATTTATTGATAATCACAATGCAAAACCCAGGGGCAGGGGCTAACCCTGAGCACAGCTGGACCCTAGGACTGCAACGATGCCGTTAGAACCCTCTGCTTCTCCCCTTTGCTCTGCTCTTTTTCATCCTTCAGTCTCCACTCCGCATGGTGACAAGACGGCGACAGCCACATCAGCTACCTAAGGAGACTGCTCTGCTCTGAGCCAATCTCATTGGCCAGGGAGGCAGAGTGCTGTGATTGGCCAGGTGTGGTCACATGGTCTACTCTGGAGGCTGGAGGTGGGGACTCTATGTGGAGCACGGTGGGTGAGAGTAGGGATGAAATGGCTTCCCAAGGGAATATCAAAGGCTATTACCAACAATGAGGAGATGAGTGCCAGGAAGGCAAACCACCCTGGGTACCAGGAGGTAAAGGGCGCGAACTTCAGGGCAAAGCCCTGTGCTGTACCTTCTTACTTCTACGGTCCCTGTGGTGCTGACCCACCTCCCTGACTCCTCCGGAACCTGGAAGGGAGACTGGAGCCCTAGCGCTAAACCCCAGCAGCAGGCCACAAATTCCGTCCCACTTGCCTACGCCCTCACTTAGGGCTGCTTTCTAGGCTTTCCTAACCTGAAGTTGGCTCCATATCCCAGGGGAAATAGGGGGTGGGAACAGCAGTTTTGGGATCGTTAGCAGAATTTCTTTTTTTTTTTAATTTAATTTATTTATTTGAAAGAGAGAGTGAGTGAGAGAGAGAGAAAGAGAGAGAGAGCACAAGCCAGGAGTATGGAGAGACAGAGGGACAAACAGACTCCCCGCTGAGCAGGAAGCCCACCTGGGGCTCGATCCCAGGACCCTGAGATCATGACCTGAGCTGAAGGCAGCCGCCTAACAGACTGAGCCACCCGACCCCCCTCATGCTCCTTTGGTCTTTATTGTCAAGTTCTCAAGAGAGAAGTTTCCACCTCTTTGGTCTTGTGCTGTTTCTGGTTCCTGCTTTCCCTCTTCTCCCAACCTCAGTCCCACCTGCTCACACGGGCAGCCCTGCTCAGCAGTTGAGTCGTCCAGAGACTCTATCGGCCCCATAGGCTCATTGGATGTGAGGGCTGGGGATTCTCAACAAAGAGTGGGAGAGTCAAGTGTCCTCTGGACCTCCTCAGGCCAGGGGAACATTCTCCAGAGCTCTGACCTTATGACCCTTCTCTGGCCTTGGAAAGTGGGAAGGCTGGTGCTGTTTGTGGATCTGAGAATGAAGTCGCTTTTAATGCAGATGTGTCTGTGGCTAACCAGTGTCCAAGCCTGATGGCAGCTCCTGGACAGAAAACATCCTGAGTCCTGAGCTGGTTGCAAAAAGCAGAGGTAGTATGGCTTTCCCAGAGGTCCATGGTAGGAGCCAGCCCGCATGGCTTCTACCACCAATCTTGGGGAAATTCAAGATCCTTCAGTGGGTGGTCTCTCATGAAAACCTTCTTGAAGAAATTTTTGGATCTTAGGAAAAAGGGAAAATGTTTACCTATTTGGAAATTGGTGATAATAACAATAATGATAATGGCTGATATTTACGGAGCCATTTCTATGTTCCAGATACTGTTAGAAGCCCTTTCTAGATCTCATTGCACTGAATCTTTTTTTTTTTTTAAGATTTTATGTATTTATTTGACAGTGAGAGAGGGAACACAAGCAGGGAAAGTTACAGAGGGAGAGGGAGAAGCAGACTCCCCACTAAGCAGCGAGCCCCATGTGGGGCTCGATCCCAGAACGCCGGGATCATGACCTGAGCCGAAGGCAGATACTCAATGACTGAGCCACCCAGGCACCCTCATTCCACTGAATCTTTACAACATCTGCATGGGATGGGTATTATATTGTCAGACTGGTCCTCACCTGGACATCAGGCTCAGCCGATGTCCCATATGGGGAGAAACCAGGAACACCAGCACTCAGAATCAGATTGCCAAGGTCAAGGTAGCACAGGAGGCCTGAGGCTGGGCGGTCAGGGCTGGAGAGAAAGGTGATCTGTGAGCAAGCAATCGACCCGGCTCCTTTCATGCAGGTGTTTCCCTCCTCCTATGTGCGTGCTGGCTCACTGTTCAACCCCTCTGTACCCAGAGACTCTGGACCTCAAAGCATCAAGCAGAGACTTTACCGTGGGTTGAAGAGGGAGGCAGAGGTGGTCAGCTGGGCCTCGAGAGGACACATCAAAGTATTTTCTGCACTGAGTGCACCCCCATGGGGCCAAGCAATACCTGAGGAACTCTCAGGGAGACTGAAGGTGTGTGCGGAAGAGAGAAATAGGAAGCAAGAAAATGAAAATGAAAAGAGGAAGGAAGGCAAGGGCAAAAAAACAGAAATGGAGGTGACTGTGGCCGGAGGTCAGACCCACGCTTTGACAATGACTGCTGTCGCCCTTCGGTGCTGCCCCCAGAAGCCTGTGCAGAGAAGGGGGGATGTGGTGGGGGACAGGCTGTGCCTTTCAACTTGGGCCTCCTTCCCCTATTCTGTCCACTCTTTTTAATGCGTTTTGAGAACAAAGTGTCTCTCCCTAGGCAGGAAGAGCTTTCGTAATGAGATGGCCAGAGTTGGTCATGACTCTCAAACTTCTTGCAGGAAAGAATTTTTTTTTTTTTTATGTCATCATAAAACTGCCCAGCTCACCCAGGTCTGCTGCGGAAACAGCGGCTCTGAGGACAGAGGGGAGATGAGAGCATCTGATCTGGAGCTGAGGCAAAAGCGAAGGTTGGGGATGCCTTCTCTCTCCCAGCCAGAGTCAAACTGGCCTTTCTGCTGCGCCCGAGTTAGCACAAAGCGACACATGGGAGTCAGGGAGGAAAAGCAGAGGTCCAATGGGGGTTCCTGGCCTGCTCTGGCCCCGTCCAGAGGAATGAAGCCTGTGCAAGCATCCCATCGACAAGTCCTCCCTCTGGGGAGGGAGGTGTGGGTGGCAAGGGGCACGTGTCTGCGTGCAGCTGCCCTGAACCCTCTGCTTCCCTGGACCAACGTGCCCTGGCTCCTGTCCTACAGCTCCGTGAAGCCAGTGCAGGTCTGCCGGGCCGCGTCCACAGACCACTCCCTCAAACCAGAGGCAGGAAGACCTCTGGCCAAATGTTGCTTTGTCATTTCTGAGTCATCTTGGATGACTGCCCATCTCTGGGCCTTTGTTCCCTCCCCCGAGAGTTGGGGGAAATAGTGCCTATCTACCAGCGCTCCGAGGCTCAGAGGTGAACGCAACGCACCCCCTGCAAGGTTCAAAGCATTTTACCAACAAATATTATTCCACGGTTGTCACACACAGAGCCTTTGTGATAGTGTTCAAGAAGCTTATCCTTCCAGAGATGCAGCTCCGAGGGTCTTTCTCACCTAGGCCCTGGAGACACAGAGATGAACAAGGCGGGTGACTGACTGCCTCCAGGGCACACAGAGAGCAGGTGAGACGGGAGAGGCAAACATCTGATTAGAATCAGTGCTTATCTTCTTTGGAAGCTCTCAAGAGAAAACAGCATCTACCCAGGGGATACTGGGACTCAGCATGTGACCTGGGCCTTGAAGAGAGGGCAGGATTTTATTGGATGGGCAGTGATTGGTCGAAGATGGATGTTTTAGGAAGGGGGGGGCACATGAACAAAAAGTAGGGTGACTGGACAGGACCCAGAATATTGGGAACATGGTGAATGGTCTGAAGGGCTGGAGAACGCGACCCATGATGGGGAGTGGCAAGAGGGAGGTGAGAAAGGTCAGCTGGTCAAGACTTAGAAGCGGCTAACAGAACTGAA
The DNA here is from genome assembly GCF_024610735.1 of Ursus americanus. NCBI lineage: Eukaryota > Metazoa > Chordata > Mammalia > Carnivora > Ursidae > Ursus > Ursus americanus. The sequence goes on along the minus strand of NC_142150.1, from coordinate 20,514,516 downwards.
AGGGGTCTCATAGAGCAACGCTATGAGGACTTTTTGTGACGGAAACGTTCCATAGTCGCACTGCCCGATATGGCGGCCACTGGCCACACATAGCTATTAAACACTTAAGGTGTAGCTAGTATGACTGAGGGATGAGATTTTTAGTTTTATTTCATTTTAATATAAATTTAGATAGCCATACACGACTGCTGGCTGCCACCCTGGAGAGCTCAGCCGTGAACTTCTGACAGTAACTTTGAGTGTGCGGAGGGAGCCCTTGACGCCCAACCTTGGGCAATTCTGTCCTCAGCCCGTAAAACAGGAGCTTCCACACCGGCCACTGTTGTAGTTGTGCCGTCGACTGCATGAGCTGGGTTGACCACGACTTGTCTCCTGCTCCCTAAGCTATGCATGGCGATGCGGCGTGTCTGCCTACAGCAAGTGGGGCAGCGTTTTCCAGTTCCTTCTAAGGCATCACGTGGGTTGGCAGCCCTGCTTCCTCCGAAGTTTCGGGAGCCTCTGGGCCAGGTGAGCACACGTGGGGCACGGCTCAGGCGGGGCGTGCTGGGTGTTGTCTGTTACAGGTAGCACTGGTCCAAGTCGGCTTGCTGATCTGGGGGTTTTGTTGGTTTGTTTAAGGTACACAGTGTTGGTCCAGGCAGGGTTTAAAAAATAATTTTGAATAATTTGCCTCTATTTGAAAACCAGATGAATTCTCTTGGAAATCCAGATTCGCTCTCTTTTCTGTAAGTGCACCGGGCAGCAAGGACCTGAAGCAAGGGGGGCCTGATCCGGCCGCAAAGAGCAGTAAAGGGGAGGGATGAGAGAGGTGGAACATTTCAGAAGCCTCTCCGCTAAAGCTGTCGACCTGGATCCCAAAGTTATAGAAGCTGCTTTTAAAACACCTGGTTCATAAGTCGTTATTGCTTATTTGTAAGGACTTAAGAGTTTCAGGGTGTAGAGGTTGAAACCAAATAAAGATCCTTGAGATCATTTGGTTGAGCCAATTCATTTTACAGGTGAACGTTATGGTTCTAAACCACACCGGCCTGCCCATAAAGGCTTGGAGGTAGGAACCAAGCAGGATTTGACTGGCTCCCCTGGTTCCTGCTTTGTGAGACCTCCAGACCTATCAACAGCCCCCCACACAGCCCCAATAGTCTGGGGAGCAAATCCGCAGGAATGTTTTGTGGACTCACACATGCCAAGGGCACCAAACACGTTGCTATCCACGTCAGCACGTAATAGGCATTCAGGGAATGCGTTGAATGAAGGGATGTGCGAGAGAGTCCATGAATGACTTTCAGATTGGATCCAGCTTTCTTCTACATATTATTATTTTAAGCGTATAATCTACCCCAACTTCTGTTAATGAATCTTGACAAAACACTAATATCTATGTCAGTTATAATCTGTTCTCTTAAAAATAGATGCAAGATTGCTCTGATTCAGAGAAGTCGTGGATCAGAGCATCAGGCTTTTATTTATTTATTTATTTATTTTGGATGTATTTTGGAGTCTCCTAAAACACTAATATTTTTATTGCCCCCAAATAAAAACCAAACAAAATTTAACTGTATTCTATGGGAAACCAGGAAAAAAGCAATTGGGTGGTGCTGTCTGAAACCAAGGCAACCGAAACTGGCCCTTTCCGAAGAGCTTTTGTGAAGCTATCAAGGCCATCTTGGCTCATAGCCAAGCAGCTGGCCCCAGGACCTTGTGTCTTGCTGGCCCGCAGATGTTTCAGGGAAAAGCCCTTGATTCGATTTTCATTCCCTTTTACTACAGCTCTCTTGTTCTAGGACTCCATTGGGGGAGCCATAATTGTCCTCAGAAACGTCTGTGCCCTCCCTCTGTCCACTGTTATCCTTGTCCTTGAAAGAGATGAATGTCCCTCAAGTTTGCCTTTCCTTGGGACAGGGAACTTGATCCTGCAAGTAATTCAATCCTGGGGTGGAGAAGGTGCCCCATGGGTTCTCCAGACTGGCTGGGACATGTCTGCACCCAGTGTAAGTTACCTTGTCTATTACGTAAAGATGGTAACACTTCAGAAAGAAAATGAGACAAGAGCTTTGCTCTTTGCTGCTGTCTGGTGGAGCGGTGTGAGCTCCTTGGGTAACATTGGCTCCACTTAACGGGAGGACAGCACTGGTCTTGATCACTGTCCTAAAACGGGCTCTGCCACTTTGATAGCCTTTGCCAATTGCAAGGTTTTTTTTCCTCCATAAACATCAACAGGCTGGAGAGAAATCTCCACAGTGAAAACCTGTCTCTTAATATTTAAAAAATAAGTCTCAGGGTGCACTTTAGGATGCGGGGGCAATAAATTACAACTCACTAAGTGCCAGCAGTTATACCAATTGTATATCTTATTAAATCCTTACAACAGCCTGAAGACGGTCTTAATCTCCCCCATTTAGAGATGAACAGTAGAGGTAGAGAGAGGAAGTGACTTGCCCAAGTAAGGGGCCGAGCCAGAATTCAAATCCAGGTTTTTCTAACAGCAAAGCTTATGTCCTTTTCTTAATGTTGCCCCTCCAGAGAGATCGTTTTTTCTTTTTCTTCTTATTTATTTATTTATTAGATTTTATTTATTTATTAAAGATAGCGCGCACGAGAGTGGGTGGGGGTGAAGGGGGTGGGGACGGGGGCGGGGAGTGGGTAGGGAAAAGCAGACTCCCTGCTGAGCAGGGAGCCCAACTTGGGGCTCCATCCCAGGACCCTGGGATCATGACCCGAGCTGAAAGCAGACACTTAACCAACTGAGCCACCCAGCTGCCCCTGCGTTTTTCTTTAAAACACCCCAAATCACACAATATAATTGGCCTTCTCTGTGTGTTACTACTGGGATCTCACAAAGCACGCTATTCCCACCATCGTTGGAGGCTCTGCATAATACACATACCATTAACCCAGAAAACCTACTGTCTGAACCACGCTGGGAGAGAGAAACCCCCAGAACCCCAAAGCAATTGTCAGCCCGTGGCAAATGCCATCAGATCGCCCAGCCCAAGGCTCAGCCTCAAACCTTCTGCAGGCTGTCACTCTAAAGATAACCCAAAAGGTCTCATAGCTTCCTGATTGTTAAAACAGCAACTACAGTAGCAGGAATTGAGACCTACAGATCAGTGGAGTAGAAATGAGGAAGGAAATGGCATGTTAAATGACTCTTTCCTCCCCAGCTCGCCCTGTTCTTTCTAGATAGAGCCCAGAACTTGCATAGTTACAGTGGGATAATTTGATCAAATGCCGAAAGTTTTCTGTCAATTTCAAGGCTGTTCAAATCTCTATGTACTTTGAAGTCTGGGGTGCAGTGGAAATCCTGGGACATGTGTGCTTCTAACTCTGCTAGGCTGATTGGACACAGATACCCCCTCAGGAGGCCTTTCCCGAGCTGCTGTGTGAATGGCCCGAGGCCAGGGGTAAAGGGTAAAGCAAGTGTGCCGTTAGAGCCCTCTGCCCTTCCAGAGCTCTAATGCCCTCTGCTTCTCATGGTCCCTTTCTGGTTTCATCGAATTTGCTGCTGCTTTGGTTCTTTCTCCCTCTTGCCCCACGGTTTTCTACTTCAGATCAAAGGACTTCCCCATTTCCCCACTTCTGGATTTGCTCCCCTGTGGGCCCTTGAGGTTTTGGGCTCCTGAGCCGGGGCAGGAGGAAAAGTCTAGTTTGATGTGGTCCCATCTGCCATCACTGCATCCTCATACTCTCTGCCCCAAACCCCTCTCCACCACCTTCACTTTCCATGCCTCTGGATTATAGCTTTCCTCTGTTTACCACTGTTTGGAGGCTGAAGCAGGGGCCAGAAGGGTGGTGCATTTCCTTTCCTGGTTAAACTACTGACTACTGTGGCTAAGCCCTCCCAGGTCCCGCTCATTACAGGGAACAAGAGAAAGAGAAAGCAAGAGTGAGTGGGGCTGCAAAGACTGTTGTTGCACGGTTTCCCTTAAGCCCCAGAAATAGAAAGCCAGACTTCCGACTTGCAGAGCCGCCGTGCAAACCACCAGACCACACTACCAGATAAAAAAAAATGTTAGATTGTGTCATACCTCCAGCTCCACTTTCTGAAAATGGCTCTGAATGTCAGACAGCTTCGCCAGGATCCAAAGATTCAGAGAAGGTGGAAGAGGGTGGACAAAGGGATCAGGCAGTTGTCTATTCTGGTATCAATTTCTTTTCAACCACAGAAATAAAGCAAAGCCAACATTATGAAATATTAGACAAGAGCTAAGTTTCTGAATTGCATGTACAAGGCAGAATTGAACTGGATATCAACAAGCATTGAGGAAGGGAATCTACTAGCTAAAGAATGTCTCCTTGGCCCTTACAGTTTGTGCATGTTCATATATTGAGTACCAACTGTATGCCAAGCACTGTGCTTGGTGCTGCGGATTCAAAGAGGATGAGACGTTGCAGAAGGAGGCTGGACTCTATTCAGAGTTACCCAGATTCTAACTTTTGTGCTCCGCACTACCTCCACCGTGGAAATAATTTTGCTTCGTTCTCCCAGAGCAGCCCTGGCGGGTGTCTGTGTTGTCAGCCGCTGCAGGAAGAGTGATGGCCAGGGTGTTGACAAGCTCCTAATTGGAAGGTAGGAGGTGCCGCCAGAGATCAGCTATAAAAGATATCTTTGGGCCGGGGTGGGCTGCTAATGCTGGAAGAGACTCGGGGTGAGGCCTGGTGAGCTGTCACCCTGGGATGGGGCCTGGCCCCGCAGACAGACGATGCCGGCGGCGGGAGGCAGCTGACAGACAAGGCCCATGCGGGGAAGCAGCCATTTCAGGGAATGGCCACAATCACGTGCACACCAGGACCTCAAGAGCCAGCGAGCGCTAGGGGCTGGAGCGCTGGGAAAGGAGAGCCCGGAGTGGCCCCGAAGCCTGGGATCGAGAGGCAGAGCAGGAGAGCAGCTGATAAGAGCCTGGTGGGAAAGACAAGGGGAAGGAACTGCGGGAGTCTGCTTTAGCCGGCACGCTCAGCTACTGATGAGTGACTTCTCTGTGCCTCTAATTGTTCAGGGCCCTGAGGGCTTCGAAAGAAGAACCAGCTTATTGTTCAGGGCCCTGAGGGCTTCGAAAGAAGAACCAGCTTAGAATTTAATATCTAATTAGGAGGTGATCAAATCCAGGCCCTGAAATGATTGCTGGGTGAACCCATTCGGCACGCGTTACACAATAGTGGCAATTGTGCAAGCTCTTCCCTTGCATTATCTCATGTGACCCACCCAACAACCCTGCAAAGTGGGTACAGATGTCCCTGCTTTAGAAATGAGGGTGCTGGGGTTCAGAAAGCCTGCGTACCTCATCTAAGGTTGGCTGGCTGATAAGTGATGGAGCCAGGATTCAAATCCAGGTCTGTGGGAGCCTCCAAACGTTGGGGTACAGCCTGCAGCATCCTTTTACTGAAATAAATACAGTCCTGCCTTGAGCAGGAAGGAAAACTAAGGACTGGCTGCTGGTGCAGGGGAGAGAGAGAGCGGGCGATGCATGAACGAGGTCCAAGATGGCTTCTTGCAGTTGGAGGGTCCGTGGGAGCCAGTTCAAAGCGTGGATCCAGACTATTCTCTACTTTCTGAACCAGAGGTTGAGGGTCTGAGTTAGGATGTGGGCCATCCAGGGCTTGCGATTTGGCACAGCGCAGAAGACCACCCCCGGAGACCTAGGGATTCTGCACGGAGCACGTCTGGCTGCAAGAGTGATGGCTCCACCCTCTCAGGAGGTGACCGGGCCACCCACAGGTCCAGGGCTCCAGACCGTGGGTTTGCAACAGGCTCAAATAGCAACCGGCCTCGAGCAGAAGGAAGAAGGAAACCCCCCCTCAGCCCTGGGCCGTGGAGCAGACTCTGCTGGGCATGAGGGCGTGCAGGTGTCTGGCAGAGAGATGAGGTGGCATAGGCAGCGGGCACTGGGGTGCCAGGGCCTCCCAAGAAGGAACAGGTGCACAGCAGGCCCATTAGCTGAGAGGGCGTGGGCGGGGCAAGCCGCCTAGATCCGGTCCAGGAAGCCCCCAGGACTGCCTCATCGGCTGGTGAGTAGGCTTGACCAACCCGCTGACGATCGCGGTATGGCAAGGGAACGTCTGCTTCTTCAGAGAGCCAGAGGTGGCTGTTAAATTAGTCTTTTAAAAGAAAACTATTCTGAAAGGGGCATGAGCCTTCAAGCTTCGCCCCGGGATGTTCTGGGCAGTCCGGCTTCTGTCGGAGGGAGGAAGAGCATCTATTCATAGGCCACGATGTGGAGAGGCCCCGCCGTGACTCAGACACTTGCTGGGTGAGCAGGGTGCTTGCTAACGTCTTTGGGAACTACTAATTTACCATCTAATTTGCTCCTCGGCCCCAGCCACAAAGGGAGACCACTCAGTTCCTGCAATCCCAAAGAGAGGCTGAGGCTGGTGTTTGCCATGATCTCCCCAGCAACTGTGTGTGTGTGTGTGTGTGTGTGTGTGTGTGTGTGTGTGTGTTTGCACAACGACCTACGCTATGGGGTGGGGCACCACCCTTGCTAGCATCTTCAAACACATTCGAATTCTGTAATGGACATCCTCAGAGAGGCCTTGGCCTCCAAGAAGGTTATTAACGTGAAGGGTATCTCTAAAAAACCAGGGTACGTGGAGACAGAGGTCACACATTCCTACCACCATGGAGACCAGCGAAGGGGGGCACACACATGAAAGCGTTTGCTCTGTGCCAGTCAAGGGGCTAAGGTTCCACGCGTCTTTTCTTGTGGACACGTCACAACTACGCTTTGAAGCGGGTACCGGGCTTTCATTGTTCCAGGCCCTTGCCCCCAGTGTTTCTGATTAGAGAAAGCCCGTATTTCCTTAGACTCCACCTGAAAAATCCAATCTCCTGGAAGACCTTTCCTGACCTTATCGGTAAATTAGTGATGCTGTCCTTTGTGCTCCCAGAAAAGCATGTGGCTTAGGGAGACGGCAGGCTCAGCTTCCTCATCTGTCACTGGGGCGACGGCAGGGTCATCATGAGGAAATAAATGAAATAAATCGTGTCAGTGCTTTGACAGTGGCTGGCACTCAGCCTTCGTTAGTTGCCATTGTTATTGTTAATAATAGTACTGGTAATACCACTTCATGACTTGCTGTTAGTTGTCAGTGCCTTGAGTGAAGGGCTAGTGCCTACTCTGTTCCTTGTCGGGTGCCCAGAGTCTAGAATGTTCGGCACGTGGCACTCGTTGCCTAGCTGGGGAGTGAATGAGTAAGAAGGAGGTATTTGCCTCCTCCTCGCTTCTGTGAGCTCCTGAGGATAGGCCCTTATCTGACCAATTTTGTATTTCTAATGTCACCGCTTCGTCTCGCACAACGCAAGTGTTCAGTGACTGCTGAGAAAACGAACAGGATCGTGGAAGCTACCCGTGGGCCGGTACCCGGCCCACCCCGTGTGTGCGCCCGTCCCCGCGCTCCGGCTCCAGAAATTCCGTACGGGTGCCCTCGGCACTTCGCCCCTGGATGGCGAGCCCACCATGGGGACCGCGTCTTGCTGATTTTTAAATCCTTAGTATCTGGCACAGCACGTGGCATACAGGAAATGCTCACATGGCTACCGTGGACTCTTAGATCCAGCGGGACTCAAAGGAAAGCAGAGTCCAGAATGAATTCGTCATTTTGTCCCCCCATCACCACCCAAGCCTGCTCTTCCCCAGAAGTGTCCCGTGTCTGTCGATTAAAGACCTGGTTTCTTGGGGCGCCTGGCTGGCTCAGTCGGTAGAGCATGTGACTCTCGATCTCAGGGTGGTAAGTTCAAGCCCCCACGTTGGGTGTAGAGATTACTTAAAAAATAAAATTAAAAAAAAAAAACAATAACAAAAGACATGGTTTCTTGGTGACAAAGGTCTAAAACTCCTCGGGAGTGCTGTACCCTAATGGAAAAGAATAGTCTTTGTGGTCAGACTTTTCTGGGCTTGAATCCTCTCTTTGGCCCCTACTGGCTGTCCTGCCTGGACAAATTGCTTACCCCTTCTGATCCTCAGTTTCCCCTTCCATCAAATCAGGATAATAATACTCACTATCCATCCATTTAAGTATTTATTGGGAACCTAAGACGCAGCAAGAACCGTTCCAGGCCCTAGAAACCCATAGATGAGAACCTAACAAACATTGCTCGTGCCTGAATGGCAAACTCCAACCTAGAGAGGGAGAGAGAGATGCCAGACAAATAAGCCAGCAAACATACAATATGTCAGATGGTGACAGGCGGCGTGAGGGGACAGGCGGTGGAGTGGTCAGGCCTGGCAGTGTCTCATTCAGGTGGTAAAGGAAGGCCTTTCTAATAAGGGGACCCAACACCTGGGGAAGAATATTCCAGGGAGAGGGAAGGAGCAAAGGCCCTAAAGCTACAGGTTGAAGAATGACAAAGGGGGCCTGTGTGGCTGAAGCAGAGGGGTGGGGGGCGTGGGAGAGAGGACGTGCAGATGGCTGGGGCCAGGCATGGAGGGCCTGACAGGACTTAGACTCTTGCCCTGGGCAAGCAGGAGAGCTGTGGAAGGCTTCAGGCACAGGAGGGAGGTGATGTGAGGCAGGTTATAAAGGGATCCCTCTAGCAGCTGCATGGAGAATGATTTGTAGGGACAGGGCAGGAGCAGGCCAGCCATGTGTACCCCACCAGCTTCCTGGAAAATTAATAATATATTATATATTAGCATCTGGATCGGTCTGGCAGGGAGTAAGTGCTCAGTCCATGGGGGCTGCTATAGATGATTCTGGAGCTGCCTGGGCTCTTCCTCCCTTGTTTCCTGCAGATAAGTCTTGCCCAGTCATGCAGTGTCCCTCCTGCCCTTGCCCACCTGCTCATTCCCTCTGCCCCATACCTCCTTTCTTCAACCCTTCACTGATGGTGAATGTCCTCAAATAGCAGCCCCTGCCTCCCACCTCTCCCATCCCAATCCAACCCAAATGCAACTCCAGTCCTATCCTTTCCCTGCTCAGAAGTCTTCAGAGGGTCAATAGCTCATTAAATCCACATTCTTGGAAGCTGACATTCAAGGCCTCCCCCAATCTGGTGCTGCACTTAACCATTCCCATCTGTTCTCTACTTCTCTCCCAGAAATATTGAATACTTGTGGAGAAAAGAGTTGGGTGTAGTATGCCATTCCCAGCAGAATGACCCAGGAGCCTCACTGCTCTCCCAGTGGCAAACTGATGATCACGGGCCCTTACCCCAAGTTCCCTGGGCCATCCAGGATGCCCCAGCCATGGCAGACATGGATGCCTTTACTGGCTCACCCCTCCCACCACGGTCCCGGGGACTCCACAACGATGGGTCTTCTCCTAGAGCTACAAAATGGCACATAGTTTCCCAAATCGGTTTCCTTTTACTGCTCTTATCTCCCTAGACACCTGCCCCTAAGAACCCCTCACCTAGAACGAAATGCCCTCATTTTGCCTTTCCTGGTTCTGATGGGAGACCCAGCCTCCAGGTCATGGATTCCCATGTTCACCTGCCTGCCACAGTTCCTGGGTCCTCCATTACTCTATCCTTTTCCTAGCTGAGCTCAGTCCACAGATGTTTGGTTCCTGGACTGAGGGCAGAGAATCACCTGGGACCTCTCGGCCATAGACAGAACGACAAAATCCCTGATATTACTTTTCGACCAGCCCAGAGAGCAGGCACCACCATCCCCTCACACATCCGCCATGATGGGACTTAGGATAGCTTGAAAGACTGGCTAATTTCAAGACCTTCTCACAGGGAAGTATTAGCCGCACCTGGATGGACACCTGTCACCGTGTGGCTCTCGGAGAAAGGCCAAACACCAACAGCATTATTCTAAAATAGCATACCTGAGGTTCTCTACTCCCTTGAGAGGACGCTGAAGCATGGCCAGCGTCCACAGCTGGGGGGTACAGATGCCCCCCCCCCAGCCTTATAAAAGGCAGTCCTGGGGCACCTGGGTGGCTCAGTCGGTTAAGAGGTTAAGCGGCTGCCTTCGGGCTCCCTGTTCAGCAGGGAGCCGGCTTCTCCCTCTCCCTCTGCTCCTTCCCCTGCTTGTGCTGGCTCTCCCCCCTCCCTGTGTCAAATAAATAAATAAAATCTTAAAAGAAAAAAAAAAAGGCTGTCCTGAATGTGGAGTCTAAACTCTGGAAAATGTTATCGTGGAACCTTTAGGTTGTCACTAGCTGGCTCTGCCTGATAGGGCTGCTGGCTGCGGTCTGGGACACTCCTTGCCAGGCCACCTGGGCAGTATGGCACCCACAGTCTAATCTCTGTCTGTCTGGGGTGCATAACTCTTCCTCCACAGCACCACAGGCCAGGCACATTACGTTACCCTGAGCAGGAGAAACAAAAGGGAGTGTGGCCCTGCACTCTCAGCTCCCCCCAGCCCAGGCTGTCTTTGCCCCAGCTCTCACGCCCAGCTCGCTGCCCGGCACGTAGGTCAATGTCCCCTCAGCACTCCTGCTTACTGCATCTCTGTGACAGCCTTCCCAATATCAACACATGCCTCCATGACCTGGACGTGGCTCAAGAGTTGTTCTGGGCCAGGGAGTCAAATGCCACACGGCAGGTGATGACCGTGGCCCAGCCAACCATTGCTTCTCAGAGGATAACGACCCTATTACCCGCTTCATCTGCCAACACGCCTCCTGCCAGAGCGTAGACATCTCCCCCTGGGGGATCCCTCACTCAGCATGTACCACACGCTGGAAAGAGGTGAGCATCAGACAGACCCCCAAAGTTATAACTCTCTCCTCTGCCATCCTCCCCACAGGGCACGATGAACCCTACTTCCGCTATGACTAAGACTTCCCCTCCCAGACCTCCCAAAGCAAGCCTACTGCTTAAGGCTAGCCCCAGGTTGATCTGTATGCGTACATGGTCAAGGCCACATCCCAGTGGCTAGACCTTATGCAATGTCAGGTATGCTCTGACCCCATGAGCAAGCCACCCTCTTATTTGCACCATGCTGAATGACCTCACGCTCATGGAAAAGGCCCACAAAACCAGCAATAGTAATGCTACTGGTCTAGGCCCCTGCTATCCAGGACCAGATGGACAGGACATTGATTGATGGTATCAAGTCTGGTCCCTGGCCCATGAGTCCAGATCATGCAATTATCCAAATGCCTGTGGGTGTGTTTGTGTCTTCCTGGCCCTGCACCGCATGTCAAGACCTATGGCCCTACGCTGGCCCAGATACTAAAGAAACGTGAGTGATTAGAAGCCCCAAAGGGAAGCTGGTCCACCTGCGCCACTCCCCTAGATAACGCCCTCCTGGTGGCCAAAGTCACCTGCACACCCTACTAACTCTGACAACCTCCTTGACATTTACCGACCACCCCGTCATGGGACCCTGCCGGTCCCAGTCCCTAATCGGAGATGATGAGCCATTTTCCTACCCACCAACCTGCGTGTAAGTGACGTTGGGAGCTGGAGAACGGGGACTAAGGGCTCACAACATGATTACACCAGGAAAATAGCAGAGGCAGCAGAGGAAATGTCCAAGGTTCTATGGGCCCATGTGACATAAACAGAGGCAGCCCTTGAGGCTTTCGCTGAAGGGCAAAAATCCCTAAGAGCCAGCCTGGTAGGTAACACACTAGCTCCGGGTGATTTGCTAGCTGCCCAGGAGCACGTGCCCTCAGAGGACCTTCCTGCTCTATGTGGGTAAATATCACAGGCAGAGTCATCTAAATAGCCCCGCAAATGCAACACCAAACCAAAACCAAATTTTGCACGAGGTATCCTGAACTCCCCAGGAACTGGATGTCCCCTGCAGGCTGGCGTGACCTTGTTCCAGGGGGCGCTTCTTCCAGCAAGGAGACTGAATATACTGAACAGGCTATGTCAAATGGGAACAGCCTACAGACAAGCAGATTAACAAAAGACAGCCTGAAATTAATCTGCCCCTCCACTGCCTCCTGGTCTTTTTCAACAAGTGAGTTCCTGTCCTGTATCGGTGTCCCCGGGATCAGGCTCTCTTTCCCCACAGGTGTTAAGGAGTCCTCTTGTCACTGGGCCCCTTGCCCAGGGACTCCCTCAGCTTTGCGAATGCTAGAGTCAGTAACAAACCTTTGAGTTGCCTGCAATCATGGCTCAGGTGTGGTGCATATGGCAAACAGGTGGCCTCATTAGGCTGTAACGATATCAAGGAAAACCTGAACCTGTCGTCATTCCATTGCTACCCCGGAACTACAGCACCAACACCTGACCCCACCCCGAGACCCTTACTCGGGCTGTTTCTGCCGGGCACACCTGCTCTGCTTACAGGCTTGATGAGGGGAACCGGCTTTGGAATCACTAGCTGTTAATCCCTACTCAGTCGTTACAGCTCTGTGACCTGGAGCAAGTTTCTTAGCCTTTCTGTGACTCATCCATAGAGTTGTGACTATGCTACTTACTTCATCAGGGTGTTGTAAGGGGAAAGCAATTACCCACTCTAGGTAAGGCTCGTAGTAGAAGTCTGACACCAAGGGGATTCCCAGATATTCACTCAAGGCACAACTAAATTTATCCTTCCCACAGAAAGCCTTCCATTGTTGTTCGCACTCTAATTTCTCCCTAATCCAGTCAGATTGCTTTTCTGGCCAGCACCTCGCTGGTGGTCATGTGCTCCTTCCCCATCACGTATGTATTCGTTTGGACTCCCCAAGGAAAAGGTAAAGATCCGTGAAGGAAGGGACTGCTTTATACCTGGCCCACCTGCTGACTTGCTGTGTCATCTTGTACTTAATTATCTTGGGATTGAGTTTTTTCTCTGATGGCAAATACATGGCCTGTGTGCCACCATTTCCACATCCCACAGCCTTGGGAGACACTGGTGTGTAATAATGATTCTCTTCCCCCAGAACCTGGCTCCAGACTCAGTATCCTGCTTAATAGAACTTATTTTTTTTTATTATTTATGTTAGTAGACATATTTATTATGTCAGCTAATGTATTCAGTAAGTATGTATTGAGTACTTACAAGGTACTGTCTGGAGATAAAACTTTGAGCACCTTGTCCCTGCACTTAAGGAACTTCTCACTCAGTGGGGAAGAAAGACAATAAGCAAATAAGAAAATATCAGGTAGTGGTAAGTACAATGATGACAATAAAATAATGGTGTGTTAGTGTCTGGGGAGATATCTACTTTAGATTGGTGCCCAGAGAGAGACTCTCTGAGGCCGCTGGAGATTTTGATCTGGTAGATTCGGTGTGGGCCTATGGACAGGTGTAGTTAATAAGCAAAGGCAGGAAATTTGGGAAACACTGACATGGTGAGTAAGAGTGAGAGTATGAAGTCAGAAGACCTAGGTTCAAATCCCATTTCCTGCACTTCCGTAGTTGCGTGCCCCGGAACTGTTATTGAACTTCTCTGAGCTTCAGTTTCCTTATCTATAAAGTGGGATAATACTATTATTGATCTCAGAGGGTTGTTCTTAACATTAAATAAGATAAAACATATAAAATGCCTGGCACATAATACGTGCTCAATAAAAGGTAGCTGTCATTTGCAGCGGTAGGCCCATCTCATCTATCCCTAACTGTAATCTTTTGCCTAAATTACTCAAAAGATAAATCCCACAAATGCGACTTACTATGTAATTAATACGGCCTCCGAGTAGATTTTTGCCTAATGAAACACTTCGTCTTGAAAAATGAATTCTCAAAAGACCTTCTTCTGAGCAAGAATGCCAGGGTTCAATCAGTGAGTGTCCTAGAGCTCTCTAGCTTCGGCAGGATTAAGAATTGGAAGGACTTTGGCCTCATTTCCTCCCCTATCAGATGGGAGCCTGGCTCCTTGCCCTTTCTAATTCGGGCGTGGGGGGAGGATTTCTGCGACCCAAAGTGATGTGAGATTTGCGAAGTGTGAGACACTGGCAGAACCCTCGCTATGTCAGACCGGCCAGAGCACCCAACTTGAAAGGTCATGGTTCCTGAGGCACCGGCCTCTCCACCCCCGCCCCCAGCCCCACACGTTGGGAGAAGCTGGCCACTCCTTCCCATTTATAAGCTGAGCTGGTACATAGCGGAGAAAAACAAAGTTGGGCAGGAAGCAGCCTTTTCAACCAGTGAAGAAACCGTTAGAATCCATCCCTTTGCCCTGGTGCCAGAGCTCCGCCTGCCCCACCCAGCCACACTATCAAGGACACACAGCTATCAGAGGGCCCTGGGGACATTTGTCCCTACTTTATCAAGGACCAGTGGAAACATTTCTCTAACTGACGATAAAGACCTCTCCCCTCTCTCTCTCTCTCTCTCCCCCTCCCCCCCTTGCTCCCTCCCTTCATTCTGCTCCTAGCTACCTACCAGAGGGTTCCTGTCATTGTCTTTCAGTAACAACAGCTCTGAGGAGATAATTTTCAATCAAAACTTGAAGTAACTGGTGGAGACGCAGGTAAGACGAATTTCATTCATTCATTTGGTCATGCATTCATTCTTACGGTACATATTTATTGGGTCCTTACTATGTGCTAAATCTTAATCGAGGCTCTTGGATTGGATTCTGAGCAGAAGGCGCTCGCAGTCTTTGGGGGAGCCGGACAGTACTTTAACAATCCCAAAATGCGGAATGACAAATCGTGATCCAGGCGGGGAGTGAAATTAGACAACAGGAGTCCTAATCTAGTCATGGAGGGTAGGGGCAGGGGGTCTCCTTGGAGAAGTAACATTTGAGCTGAGAGAGAGTGTGTATAATAATTTTCTGGATTTTACCCTTGCCCTCTGAGTGGGTGTTTTCAGGGTTAAAAAGATGCCTCAGGGCCCGAAAGACTTGCTGCCATCCCATGCCAGTGCTGTTTCCGATATCAAGTCACGATTCCTCGGCCCTTGTGAAGGTTAGGATGGAAATGACTTATTGGAATAATAGAGAAGCCAGCATAAACCTGCCAGGACCTCCTTCAAGATTCAGTTCACTTTGCAAAAGTTGCCAGATAAAAGATATTTCCAGATGGAGGGCCACGCAGGAAATACAAATGGAATATTTTTTAATAGCTCTTCCTTTGCAAGATACGACCCAAGGCAGCCTTCTGCAGTTATGATGGGAAGCACGGCCTGAAAGCTTGAGAGGAGCTGAGCTGGCCCTCAAGCAGCCCCGGGGCCTTTGGAAACGGCCTGAAGGAACATTAAAGATGCTCTACTTACACGAGACCCCCCCTCCTGCTCCTGCCACCGCCCCCCAAAGCGGAGCCTGTGCCTGTTGTATTCTAACTGACAGATTCTCAGAGGAGAGGGCAGATAGATATCTATACGAGCCCTGAGTTCCTTTAAGGATGTGGCTTTACCAAATAACAGCCTGCATCCTTCTCCCCCTTTCCTTGGAGCCAAGTGGGCTCCTGCAAAGAAAGTCAGTGGAAGTGCCGGGACCAACACCCCTGACAGAGGCCCACGTGGGCTGGGATTGCCACCTGCAGATTGTCTCAGGACGCGCAGGACTGGCTTTGGGGTTTAATGGGTCCACAGATGAGGCCGAGATGGTTGTGAGCTTCCTGAAATAATAGGTAAAATCCCGCATGTTAGCCCAGATGGGCGCCCAAGGTGACCTTGAACTTTGACCAGTGTTTTTGGTGGTAAAATAGACATACTCTAAAACTTCGCATTTTAACCACTCTCAAGTGCACACTTCGGTGGCAGGAAGCGTGTTCCCCCTGCTGTGCAACCATCCCCAGGGCTCATCTCCGGGCTTTTTTTTACCTTCCCAAAGCGAAGCACTGTACCTGTTGAAAATGATTCTTCCTTCCCCCTCGGCCCCTGGCAACCACCCTTCTACCTTCTGTCTCCATGAGTCCGACGAGTCTAGGTGCCTCGTGTGAGTGGGATCATACAGTCTTTGTCCTCTTGTGACTGGTTTCTTTTACTTAGCAGAACGTCTTCAGGGTTCCTGGATGTTGTAGTCTGTGTGCGGATTTTCTCTTTTCGAGGTGGACTAACATTTCCTTGGATGCACGGGCCGCTTTCTAAAAACCCACTCGCCCGCGGACGGACACCTGGGCTGCTCGCGGTCTTTGGCCGCTATGAACGCCGACATACAAATATCTATGTGAGCTCCCGATTTCAGTTTTGGGGGGTGGTATATACCCAAACGTGGACTTGCTGAATCATTTGGTAATTCTGTTTTTAATTTTTGAGGAGCGTCCATACCGTGTCCTACAGGAGCTGCACCGTTTTGCCTTGTCCCCGGCAGTGCGTGGGGGTCCAATGTCTCCACGTCTTTGCCGACGCTTGTTCTTTTCTGGTTTGGGGCAGGATTCATCCTCACGGGTGTGAGGTGGTACCTCATTGTGGTTTGATCCATGTTGCTCTACTGGTTAGTGGCGTTGAACATCTTTTCACGTGCTTAGTGGCCATTTGTGTATCTGCTTTGGAGAAATGGCTACTCAAGTCCTTTGCCCATTTTTTTACTTGGTTATTTGGCTTTGTTGTTGTTGAATTATAGGACATCTTTTTATATTCTGAATCTTAACCTCTTATCAGCTCTATGGTTTGCAGATATTTTCTCCTATGCCATGGGTTGCCTTTCCACTCTGTTCATAGTGTCCTTTGAGGTATGAAGGTTTTTAGCTTTGACATAACCCAACTTCTCTATTTTCAATTTAACAATTACATTAAATATAAATAAAATATGACATCTGTGCTTTTGGTGTCATACTTAAAAACTCGTTGCCAAATCCAATGTCGTGTAGATTCTCCCCTAGGTTGTCTTCTAAGAGTTTTATAGCTTTAGTTACCGGGTAGGAGGTCTGTGACTGACAATGCATGGGCCGTCCTCAATCTTGATTCTGGGGAGACCTTTGTCTCCAACGCAAAGACCCTCATGCCTTCCTGAATGTCAACGTGAATCTAGGAATTGGGAAATTGATAACATGGATGTGATATTTGAAGGCTTTAATTCAAAAGGAACTAGTGAGTCTCTCCAAATTTCTATCAGCACCCTGGAGGCTGGTGAAAATGAAAATCATGGCGCCTCTACTCCTGAGGTGGCCGGACGCTGCACGCACGTGAAGTCATTGCTCCACGAGGCAGTCTGATGAGCGCTTCTCCTGGCCCCAGAGCCAAGAGCCCTGAGAACTCAGGATGGGAGTGGCCACCATGAGCTTCAGCGGACAGAGAAAACTCCAGGGTAAAGATATGGCTCGAGCTCGGTCCGGGGTGATGGACCCAACTGGAAGTAGAGAGGACCAGGGATGCAGTAATGACCGCCACTCACTGAACACTTCCTGCGTGCCAGGCGCAGTGCTCTGCCTGCTGAACGTATCATCTCCGTTACTCCTTCGAACCCGAGATTTATCATTGTTTCTATGTTATCGTTGCAAATGCTGAAGCTCAGAGATTTGCTTCAGATTAATTACCCAGATAGTAAGTTATGAAGCAGAGGCTGGAAACGAGGTTGATTTCTCTCCAAAGCCTTTATTCTTAACCACTCTGCTATTTGAGCACCGAAGTCCGGAAACACAGACGAAACAGACCTCCCAGAGAAAGAGAACAGGATAAGACAGTGCATAAAAATGGGCACAGGCAGGGTGTTTGAGAGCAAAGAGGAGCAGCCTGGCCCGGTAGGAAAATTCAGGGGCTAGGGTTGTGGGATATAAAGTTGAACCCGTGGAGAGGGCAGGATCACTGGGTGCCTTAATGGAAGCGTGGAGAGCTTGGTCTTGACCTGCTAGAGAGACGGAACTGCAACTCAACCTTCCAGTCCAGCTCTTCGCTCCATAACAACGATAGCACTGGGGTCCCAAAGGGTTGGGCCACTTGCCAATGGTCACACACAATAGGGAGCCATTGCAAATTCTTGAGCAGGGTGGTGACAATGAAGAAAACGGGATTGTAGATGGGTTAGTCTGGCAGTCCAAAGCATGAGGGACAGCTAAAGGGAAGCAGAGAAAACTGGCAGAAAGGAGCAAACAGCTCTTTTCTTGATACGTCCTTCGGCAATGGGTATCTCTAGGGATCATCATAGACAAGACTCCTTTCTACTGAGGTCTGAAGCTTGGGACAGCAAGTATCATTAGGAAGGTCAGAATTGCCTTCCCCTGCCAGGCTCGGGGCCTTCAGCTAGCCACGAGTGCCGGAAAACACAGCTTCCCCAGAAGCGGCCTGGCCTCTCCTTCCAACGGAAAGCCTATCAAGACGCAAGACCTCAGACCGGAGACACCCCCCCCCCCCCACCAACTCTGAAGAGCTAGTGGCCAGGACAGGCTCCTGATGCCATCTCCTTATGCCGTTTTCCTGAGCGTGGGCCTGAGCCAGGTGTCTGTAAGCCCCACCCATCTGTGCCATGGGGGTCACCGGAGCAGGTAAGATAAGACAAGAGTTCCGGGCAAGGAGGCTGACCCCACCCTGCTTGAGCTGAGCCCTTGTTGTGGCAGGAAAACACCTGTGTTATCCACCTTGTTCAGCCAAGAAAGCCCTGCCCTGGTTGACTATCCTCCTCTGAGGTTCTTTTTGCTTAATTAATTCTAATAATAGTTGCCATCCATCGAGCGCTATGCTAAGCACTTGACATGCATGATCTCATTTTATCCCTACAACCCCGTGATGAAGATATAATTATCCCCATTTTATACGTGACGGAACTGAGGCTCAGAGCTGTCAAATAATTGGCCTAAAACCACATAGTTAAAAAAGCCAGGACTAAAACATAAGCCTGGCTATCTCCAAAGCCTGTGTCTTTGCTCCTATAACTGACTGCTTTCTACACATCAGTTCACTATAGCCACGTCTCCCTGTGGGCAGGGGGGCCCTGCAGTAGAGAATCTGGCTTCAGAGAGTGGCCTTGCTTCCTGACGCTCCCCATATCTGAGTGTTCCTAGAAGCCAGGAGCGCGATCTCTTTCCCAAACCAACTTTTGGGCCCAAATCTGAACGGCATCCAAGACCTGATTTTCCCCTAAAAGTGATGCTCAAAGAGGACAAGATGTTCAAGTTCCTTCTCAACATTTCCCAAGAAAGCGGGGTGCAGGCGTGCTTTGGCCGGGGGAAGTGGGGCGACCATTTGTACATTCATTCGCTCAGTGAATACGTATCGAGGGCCTCCCATGTGCTAGGCACGTTCTAGGTGCTGAAGACACAACTGGGAGCAAGTCATAAAGGGTTTCTGTCTTCCCGGAATTTACATTCCAGCTGGGAAGAAAGGCCAAAGACAACGCATAAAAATCTACAAATATATATGTAGTAAAGTGGAGGTAATGATGATACCAGGAAGAAAAATAAAGCAGCATCCAGGATGAAGAATGATGAGAAGTGGAATTTTTAAAGGCTCTTAGGAGGATGAAACATTTGAACAGAGACCTGAATGAAGTACATGGGAACCGTGGGACGATCCAGAGGAAGAACATCACAGGCAGAGGAAAAAGCAAGTGCAAAAGCCTTCCAACAGGAATTGTCTTGGTTTGTTTTAAGGAATAAAAAAAAAAAAGTCAGTGTGGTTGAGCAGAGAGTGCGAGGGAGCTGTGCGGTCACAGGAGAGGTAGGGACCAGATAGTATAAGGCTTTCTAGGCCCCAGCAAGGAGTTCGGATTTCAAATGTGCTGAGTCCCAGGCCCTGCGGTGTGTCACTCAGGTGAGGCTTCCTCATGCAGCCGCAGAGAGGAGACAGCTTGCATGAACAAAGAGCACAAGGACAGCTCAGTAGGGCAGCTCACCCAGCTCTGACCCCCGCTTTAACTCAGAGCAGCAAATAAGGTCAGGGTCCAGTACCCGAGGTGGGGGAGGGTTTGTTGGTGGCAGAGGGGAAAGAAAGAGCTGTTGGCTCTATGTCTCAGTTGCCTTGCCCATCAAAGGGCCTGAATTATCAGTGGCTGTTCAAATACCGTAAAGCTGGAATCTCACCGTACAAGGAAAATCTTCCTGTGGAAACTTACTATGCACCGGTGTCCTTGCCAAGCACCTTATGTGTTTCATTCCTCGGGGTTATTGTAACAGCTCCGTGAGATACGTACTCTGAATATGCCCACTTCACAGATGCAGCAACCGAAGTCCAGAGAGGTCGAGCAGCATGTCAAAGGTCAACAGGGATGGCTCTGCTGCGGTTGGCACAGGGGCAGGTGAAGCCCGCTGGGGAGCTGCCTTAGAACCCCGACTGCTCCCAAGAGCAAGCCAAGAAATCACATTTTTGAGGCCCCTTCCTCTAGAACATGCTAGGAGCTTCACTCTGCTAAGCCCTTGCTGTGGAATTGTGACATCCGGGGGCAGTGATTCAACACTTGATTGTGCCTCTCGTCTTCGTTGTAAAAGTGGATCTAAAAGTAGTTGGAAGGGGGAAAAGCAGATAGATAAAACCAGGGAAGCGGCTGAGGCAAGCAATGTAGTGGAGAGAAGCAATGAAGCTGTCAGCAGCTTGTCCGGAGCCTAAACGGGCACAGTCCTGCATCGCCGGCCGACGGATGGGCCCCCCCACGCCTGAGGCCGGTTGATGTCTTGCATACACTTCAGCTCTTCCCGCAGCCTCTGGCCTCAGCATTCTTCGGCGCCTGTCCTGGCTAGGTGGGTGACCAGCTAGTTGTCTCCTGATACAGTGGCCCTAACTTCTGAAAGATGGGTTACTAACAACAGCTATCATTTCTGAGTACTTACCATGTACCACCACTGTGCAGAACATTCTTCCACACATTGTGCTATTGAATGCTCTGGAAACTCCCATGAGGTGAACAGGCATGGCGGCGGCCTCACCCTAGTGCCAGCCCTGCTGAGCATTACTATTGACAAGTATTTAACACTGGACAGATAGAGAAACTGAGGCTCAGAGAGGTGAAATAACTTCCTTCAAATCACACAGCTGACAAACAGCCGAGCTGTGTCTAACACCTATGCTCATTCTCCTGAGCCTCAGCTGAAATGGATATTTTTTTAGACTTTTTGGGGGATCTTTTCTACTGTATAGGAAACCTGATTTATTTATCACTAAGATTTCTAATCAGTCTAACGTTCTGTGAAAACACATCCACCAGCTGAAATGTCCTGAAATGAGTTTGGGAGCCAGATGTCTGTGACAATGGAGTAAAGAATTTTGGTTGGGAACTGAAGCCGATTTGTTAAGACAAATCTTTATTTTTGGTGCCATGTGTGAATGTCACCGCTAACAGGCATGGGATACAACTTAGCTTCTAGTGACTGAGGAAAAAAATAAAAGAAGTAAATTGTCATTCGTGGCATTTTCCCAATGACATTTGCATTTTCATTTCTATTAGAAGTCCATTTTAGCAAAGAAATGTAGCCTTAGTCACTTGAAACTGCTCTTCCTTAGAAAACAATTGTAAATGTAATAAGCAAAAAGAATAGAAAATGCCAACAGGAAAAAAGTAATCCACCTGGGGTCACACTCATCATACAGGCTGCTTAGGTCTTCCTCTGACATCCGCATTCAATTTTAATTTAGAAATTAAAATTTCTAAATTTTAAGGTATTCAAGATTTGCAAGGAGTAGGGGGTAGGAGGAAGATGGAATTAAATTGCAGTCCCACCAGCTAGGGATCAAGTGCAGATTTCCCCAAGTCTTGAGAACGATCGAATTTCCTCTTCTGCATAAGGCATAAGGCTTGCTATGGAAAGATACAATAAGGTCGCAATTGCTTTAAAATTATTCATAATAAAAACACATTTTGAGACCCGATTCTAAATGTTAAGCTGAAATTTGAGCAATTTAATTGCCCGTTGAATAGAAATGAAATCCCACCGGTAGGCAGTTATTTCTTACAACCACTGTGTGTGAAATTGAAATCTTAAGATACCATTTCAAATATTCACTTTCTCTAAGGAAGTTCTCCCCAAAGAGTTGTGAAAGATAAGAAACTGACCCAAAGTCATAGGCAGTAATCTCTCTTTCTTTACATCCTGGGGTCAAACAGGAGCATATTATTAATAGGAAACTTTATGCCCAAAAGTTGGTGGTTCAGAGGTTACCTCAAGGATATATTTATTTTCACAGCTAACTTGAGCCCCATATAAAACTGTAACAAGGAAGCAGCAACTTGTCAGATTTAATAGAAGCAAACACATGCAAAAACATATCATCTACTCATCAAGCTAGTGAATACTGAAATGGAAAATGCTCGTATGTTTAGGAGCAATAGGAAGTAAGGTGCTCCGTTTGCTTTAAAAAAGAAAAAATACAGGGAATCGGGGTGCCTGGGTGGTTCAGTCAGTTAAGCGCCTGCCTTTGACTCAGGTCATGATCCCAGGGTCCTGGGATCGAGCCCTGCGTTGGGCTCCCTGCTCAGCAGAGAGCCTGCTTCGCTCTCTCCCTCTGCTGCTCCCCCAGCTTGTGCTCTCTCTCTCTCTCTCTGTGTCAAATAAATAAATAAAACCTTTAAAAAAGCCAAAAAACAGAAGAAACAGGGAATTGTTTTTAAAGTTGGGTGGGAAGCTCTTATTTTAAACCCCCATTTCACGTATGAATTGAATTTCAAGCTCTTTGTGTTTAGTTTTGAGTTTTTAATTTATCTTTTATTGAGGTATAATTGACATACAACAGTATATAAGTTTCAGGTATACAACATGATTCACCCTTTGCATGTATTGCAAAAGATCTAGTTAATATCCAAAACGTCTAGTTAATATCCATCACCACAGTTATACATTTTTTTCTTATAATAAGAACTTTTTTAAGATTTGCTCTCTTAGGGGCGCCTGGGTGGCACAGCGGTTAAGCGTCTGCCTTCGGCTCAGGGCATGATCCCGGCGTTATGGGATCGAGCCCCACGTCGGGCTCCTCTGCTGTGAGCCTGCTTCTTCCTCTCCCACTCCCCCTGCTTGTGTTCCCTCTCTCGCTGACTGTCTCTATCTCTGTCAAATAAATAAAATCTTTAAAAAAAAAAAAAGATTTGCTCTCTTAGCAATTTTCAAATAGGCAACATGGTATTATTAATTATAGTCACCATGCTGTACATTAGAACCCAGGACTAATTTTATAACTAGAAGTTTGTACCTTCTGACCACATTTACCCATTCTGCCTACCCCTTTCCCTTCCCTCAGGCAACCACCAATCTGTTCTGTATCTAAGAGCTTGTTTTTTATTTTTTAGATTCCACATATGAGTGAGATCATATGGAATTTGTCACTCTCTGACTTATTTCACTTAGCATAATGCCCTCAAGGCTCATCCATGTTGTCTCAGATGACAAGATCTCATTCTTTTTTATAGCTGAATAATATTCCACCGTGTGTCATGTGTGTGTGTATACACAAACTCCTCTTCTTTACCCGTTCATTCATTGATAGGTGTTTAGGTTGTTTCCATCTCCCAGCTATTGTAAAGAAGACTGCAACGAACACAGAGGTGCATATATCTTTTCCAGTTAGTGTTTTCATTTTCGATGGATAAATACCCAGAGGAATTGCTGAATTCAAGGTCTTTTTAAACTCTCGCAATGATGTCTCTTGCTATAACATAGCAGCTGCCTCTTACGTGCACTTAATATACGTTGAGTGCTTTCCATGCATTTAATCTCGTATCTGTGCTCACTCCCACCCCATTATAAGTTTCTGTGCCACACTTTGCATGCATTGACTCATTTAATCCTCAGAACAGCTGAGGCAATAGGTTCTGGCATCCCCACTTTACCGATGAGGATTTGGGGAGTGTAAGTTCTTGCTGTTAGCCCAAGTTCACACAGGTGGAAATGGGGGGTTAGAATGTTGGCCGACTGATGCTGGAGCTACTACCCAGTACTGTCTCCTCATATCAAGTAACGTTCCTAGGCCATGCTAGCAGATAAGGGCCCAAGTGAAACCCAGGTAGTCCCTGACATTTAAGCACTACACGGACTGGCTATAAGTAGGTATACTGCTAATCAGGATCTATAGGTTAATTTTCATTTCTGATTATAGAGTGGCAAGGTACATATTGATCACATAATTTAGGCTTGCCTAAAATGTCTAGGTTTTTTGGTTTTTTTGGTTTTGGTTTTTTTTTTTTTTAATTAAAAGCAAGGGTCTGATCAGGAGACTATCTTTTTATATACTGAAGGCCTTGACATGAACCAAAGCTGCCCTTAGGGCTTTCTTGGTCACACACATGCACACACACTCACACACACACATTTTAATTATACCCATTAGGGATCCAACCTTGGACACAGGGAGACAAGAAAATGACAAAAGCGTGCAGACAATAGTAAATTCTGGTTTATAGTTGTGAAAAGTCAGTGAGGATTAGCTCTGAACACAGAAAATGAAGTAATCAGGAATTCACTTCTGATTTCCACCGCCAGCTTTTCATGGTAAACTCCTCCAAGTCCTTTCATGTCATCTTTAAAATGGGAATAAAATGTCTATGACCATGATCCAGACTATATAAAACTATGGATTCTGAAAATACTTGGTGATTTCCTCTTTACGAGACTTGTAACTGGCATCATGCCCAAATAGACCTTTAATAATAATTTCTGAAGAAGATAATTTCTGAATACAATAATTTTCAAGGAATTCTGATGAGACCCAAAGTTTTTTCTGTAGGGGACAGACTATTAGCCTCCTCCTCTTCCTAGACTTTGCCCTTGTGGTTGGAGGGGAAACTTGAACTCCAAAATCAATTCTGGCTTCTTTCTTTCCCAGACCCAGGGCAAAGCAATCTCACAAGTATTGCTGTTGATCATTGGAAAGGCACTTTCTCTGTGCAGAGTATTACTGGCACTTTCCATGGGGGCACTTCTACCGCAGGAGTCCGATGTTTGAAAGATGCTGAGAGATGGAATGCTGCCTCCAGCAGATGGAGAGGAGACTCAGACCAGCGTGGTCCCTCCCAGCCACCCTCCCTCCGGGATTAGCTGCCCCCGGCACTGCTCAGGCGTACCCAGCCCGTGCGGTCCCTGCTCGCACAGCACCAGTCGCCTCTCTGGAGCGCGGACGCATTCACTAGCCCGCGGCCCGCAGAGCCGCGCTGTCCGGGGCATCCGCGCGCACGGTGTCCGCGGACCTGGGACCTCGAACCCCGGACCGGCGCGAAAGCCACCCGGAACGCTTGCATTTCTGTATGTGCTGATTTCACGTTTTTGTCTTGTCTTTCTTCCTTGAGCGGCCTGCTGGTTACTTTCAGTCTTAGTTAACCAAAAGGGAAACGCCGAAGAGGGGAAGCCCTAAAGAATGATTTAGAGGCAACCCAGCCGCCTCTCCAAGGAGAGGTGTTCGCTGAGGGACTCTCCCCGTCCCCGACGCTGGCCCCTTTAAGAAGCCAAGTCAGTCCTGATGCTGCTGCTGTTTGTATTGCTAATCCCCAGGAGCCCCGTTTAAAAAAGGGGGGGGGGACCGGGCAGCTGTCTCTTTAAATGTGATTTCCTTCTATTGTATTTGAATCGTGATCAGGAAAAAGGAAATGAAACCAGAGACAGAGGGAAGCTGAGCGAAAATAGACCTTCCCGAGAGAGGAGGGAGCCCGGGGAGAGAGGCACGGTCCCCTCCCCGCCCCCAGGCCGCCGCCCCCTCCTTGCCCTCGGCCGCGAGCTGCGCGCCGCGACCCGGGTCGAAGGTGCGAGGGACTCGGGGCGGCCGGGCGGGCGGGCGCGCACGATCCCCGCGGGCGGCGCGGAGCCGGTGACAGCGCGCGAGCCGAGCCGGACCTGGCGGCGGCGGCGGTGGCGGCGGCGGCGGCGGCGGTGGCGGCGGCGGGACCGGGATGGAAGGTTAAGTCCTGAGCAGCAGCAGCAGCTGCAGCCGCCGGGGCCAGGCTGCGCGCCCCGGTCCCCGCCTCGGCCGCGGCGCGCCGGCAGCCCGGTGATTCGCTCTCTCTCTTTGGCGTTTGAAGGGAGCGCGGTGACTGTCCTTGAGCGCGGAGGGGCGAGCTCGCCGCCGGAGCGCCGGAGCAAGAGGAGGTGCAGGAGCGGCGGCGGCGGCGCCCGAGCACCCGAGGGGGTCCGAGCCCCGGCAGCCGGCCAGCCCCGCGCCACAAAGGGAGCGCCCCCGCCGCCTGGCACGCCACCCCCCCTCCCCAATGTCCTCGGCCATCGAGAGGAAGAGCCTGGACCCGTCTGAGTAAGTGTGGCTCCCCTGCCCCTGCCACCCACGGAGACCACGGCCTCCCGCCCCGGGGCTGCAGGGTGGCGCGGGCGGCGGGCAAGAAGGCTCCAGGTGCGCGCCCGCAGCGTGCCCTTGGCTCCCTTTGCCTCGCGCGGGGCTCCCCCATCCTCGCGGGTGGCTCCGGGGGCACTGGGAGAGGGGCAGGGCGCCCGGCGGCAGGGAGAGGGGGTCGGCCTGGCACCTCCGCGGGCCCCTCCCGGCTACCTGGGACGCACCTCAAAGCCACCGCGGGCCAGAAAGTTTGCACGGGAGCAGGCACAGGGGGAGCTCGGAGGCGCGCAGGTGCAGTCCCGAGAGCGTTCTGGGCTTGGTTCTGCTCCCTTCTCCCCTTTCGCTTTCGCGGTCCCCGTTCTCTTTGTCCATTTGATCCTGGAAAGGGGGACATAACAAGTGGAGGCCTCCCGAGTCCCCGACGGCCCCCGTCGCGGTGCGCAGGTGGAGCGGCTGCTCGCGGTGCCAGGGACGCGCGCGTGAGGGGGTCCGAGCGTCCACCTAGGAGCTCTCTCTGGCCTCCAGAGACTTCCGAGCCCTTAAATCCGGAGTTAATTTGGGTACATGTACCCCCTCCCTTGGGGTCCACTGATGGGGGCCTGTGAACCTCAAAAGTTAGTGCACCATTTTGTGTTAGGTGAATTCTGGGAGCGGTGGCTCATAGCATTTATCACACTCTCAAAAGGGTTTGGGGTCAGGGAACCGGAGCTCTAATGAGCATTTGCCGCATTTGTTTCCTGAGCCTTGTACTGGTTTGGAATGTTCCCCTGTTCCCAACCTATACCTCCAACCCATTCTTTAGCGTTAACAAGGGCAGAAAGGGTTGTTTAAGATATCATTTTCCCGTCAGCGCAAATGCCCTTTTAAGATTCATTAGCTGTCTGGTATTGAGAATTTTTATTCCTTTGAAGTCCCCATCTAATCCTTTGAAGGGATTTGTTACACAGACCAAAGGAGCTGGTTAATGACTTGTCCATTTGTGCTTTTAAGAGGCATTTGTTTTCTCTTTTCTTTTCTTTTCCTGCTTTAAAGGAATTGTGCTTTCCTGATTGAAGTCTCTCCCTCCCCCAGTTTCAGCCATCTATGGTGTTTATATACCTGGGCTTTACCCTCAGTTACCAGCATAAACACTCAGCATGCTCTTATAAAATACAGGAAGTCCCATGATCCAGTGATTCAATCTTGAAGGCTCAGACACCAGTTCTATAAGGGGCCAGGTCTGTACTAAGGAAAACACAGCTTCCTTCAACAAATGCTCAGGAGAAAAAGACCATTCATTTTTAAAAGACTATATCTCGGCAGACACTGGGTTTAAAGGGTGGTTTGCACACTTTTTTATAAACCTAGGATGACAACTTAGCCCTGAGTTTTCAGAGCCTGGGCGAGACCATAGTAATGCAATAAGAGTGAATGGGATGAATTGGTGCCTAATGCCTTTTCCATCAGCAGAACTTAGTCACTAATCCTTTTATTAGAAGATAAATCTGGAGGTTTCAGTTCCCTGAAGGAGGTTAGCTCTTTTCAAAGTTTGTGCTTTTTCACTGAGATTAGAAAATTGAAACATCCTAACCTCAGAGTACAGCAGGCACCCTACTGAAAAGAACACTCCTCCTTCACTTCACTGTTTGCCCCATAAAGACAGGCTCTAACCCGAACAAGCTAGTTGGGAAATTACTTGGAGCACATCCCACTCCCTTCTTTTATTGGAAATTGTTGAGACATGATCCCAGAAATCCAGGCCAAAGTGATACTCAGTTGTAATATTCAGGATAGGCTCTAGGAGAATATAAAATATTAATATGAGGGTGAATCCCACCCATTCATTACGTTGGAACATCCATGAAAGATAATGTGATATTATCATTAATTACAGAAAGCTAGATAGAGCCAGTATCTTATCCTGTCCTTTCCTATCTCATCTCGGGCCGTCACAGTGGCTCTTCTGCTTCACACTTCTACCGTGGAACGCTGTCCTCCCAGACGCTTCATGATGTACGTACTCAAAGCCAACTTGGGTCATGAGGATTAGCATCTCCAATGTGCAGATACAAGCTTGCCTAGGCATTTGCAAATGAAACATAGAGACGGAAAGCCTGCCAGAATTCGCGAATATAGAGATTTCCTATACGATGCATTGGGCGGCCCCTACCACCCACCTGTGAGTAACACGAGCAGTTCGTTTTAGTTCCAGGCAGTTTTGCACCAGCAAAGTGCAAATTCTCCTCTTTCACAGTTGGTTGGCAGCACCAGCATCAGAGCATCGAGGGTGGTCGAGGTTCCACGAGTGTTTCTGAAAGCCCGAAGTCAGACCGTGGGCCGTGGAAAGAGAAGACATGCATTTCTGAGTTGACGCATGTGAAAATGCTGGGGATATTATTTTTCAGAAGGGAGATTGGGAGTCCTTAGGTATAACCTGTGGAAACAAAGAAAAGCAAGTCGGGCTTCAGCGAATTCTTAAAACTATTTTAAGTCTTGAATTTTTAAAAGAAAACGGACTTCGGTTTCACATTTTCTAATTCTAAAAAGGGATCATCTTAGGAAAGACCCTGGCCCTTGGTCTACAAAGTGTGGACTTGGCTTCAGTATTCCTAAATACTCAGGGAGGTGTGTGCTTTCTAGAAAGAGACACCTGAAGTTGTCAGTGTGTGTGATCCACACTGATTACCTGCGTCTCATCGTCCCTAAGTATAATGGGTGCTGAGCTCTGTGGGCACAGACCAGTCAGGACACAAGGTCACCTGGTAAATCAGCGTGAGCGAGAAATAGGAGACAGATTTATACCCTCAAGGTACAGAGGAGGAAACTCCCTTTAGGAATCCCATGGTTGGAAGCAGGTCCATTTTTAAAAACATAATGGGGGGGCGCCTGGGTGGCTCAGTCGTGAAGTGTCCGCCTTCAGCTCAGGACCTGATCTCAGGGTCCTGGGATTGAGCCCCACATCGGGCTCCCTGCCCCACTGGGAGCCTGCTTCTTCCTCTCCCACTCCCCCTGCTTGTGTTCCCTCTCTCGCTGGCTGTCTCTCTCTCTGTCAAATAAATAAATAAAATCTTAAAAAACAAAACAACAAAACAAAAACATAATGGATTAAAAAAAAAAGATTTGTGTTTGAGTAAGGTTCAAAAGAGTGCTTACTCATTAATTGTTACAAATCAACAGGTATTAGGTTTTTCCCGTGTCCCGTTCGGTGCTGGAATAGTTTCTTTCCACTCTCTTTTATTTTCTTTTGGCAAATAAAATTACTTATTTTAAAACATACAACAGTAGTATTCAGATTCCAGTGAAGCAAAGTGAACTGGAGACGCTGACTTTTTAACGAAGGAACACATCTCACAGTCTCGCCATTAACAATTGCCTGGAGAGAGGTTCTAGAGTCTGTTTAATTGCCTTCCACTCTCTTGAAAATAATCATTAGCCCTTCCTCATTTTCTTCCCTAAATCAGCTTTGTCCAAATCAGTTTTGCTGTTGTAAATATTGTCACATGCAGAAAGGTCTATTTAGTGTCCTTTATAAGTCTAACAATGGCCCTAATACCTGGGATTTTTCTTCAAGGATTCACTCAGTAGTAAGGATGGGCTGTGAATTTCTGTTAAAAAACTTAATAATAATAATAATAATTTTAAAAATAAGAAGAAGAATTCCTATTATATCCTGATGGAATTTTTATTTGGGAAACAAGAAAACAGCCTAAGATCACCTTTGATCACTTTCTTCTTTCTTGCTCACTTCTGCTTTTCATGCAGTTGGGAAGGGCTTGGGTTAGGACGGCACAGAGATTCAACAGGAAACTTGCAGGTTTTTAGCCCGCTGGGTAGTGGCTGAAGCAAGCGACTCTTCCAGCCCGGAGTGCCTCCTGTGGGGTTCAGCAGTGCCCTTGAGTCTAGGCCTGGGAGCAGGGGAAAAAAAGGAGAAATGGCGAGATACAGAAGGAGAGTAGGAAGGGAGAGTGGAAAAAAGAGGGAAAAAAAAGAGAAAAAGGGTGGGTGCGGAGGGGCCCAGAACGGTGCAGGGCTGTGGGCCGGGGTGCAGAACCATGTGCATTTACTTCCATAGCATCGAGGGTGGGAGGCCTACCTCTCTTCTGTCCTGACCCAAGCTAGCTGGGCGCCCCCTCTGCCGTCTGGCCTCCGGATGCATAGTCCTGTCCTTTCTCCTCTCTGCGAACTGTCCTGAATTGCCCAGAGAGATCCCTCACCCCTGGTGCTCGCCGCGAGCTTATCCCTAATGCGGGGTCTCCTTTCCAGGGAGCCAGTGGATGAGGTGCTGCAGATCCCCCCATCTCTGCTGACATGCGGCGGCTGCCAGCAAAACATCGGGGACCGCTACTTCCTGAAGGCCATCGACCAGTACTGGCACGAGGACTGCCTCAGCTGTGACCTCTGCGGGTGCCGGCTGGGCGAGGTGGGAAGGCGCCTCTACTACAAGCTGGGCCGGAAGCTCTGCCGGAGGGACTATCTCAGGTAGCCCCCCTCCACGCCCCGGGGCCCTGAGCAGGGAGGGGGACAGGCTGGGGTCGGCGAGATAGCAGGGTCTCCGTCTAGCCCTTCCGCTCCTGCCACCTGCCCAGATGTCCAGGCGGGAGGTTGCGTCTCAGCTGCCACCTGCAGAGAAGTAGTTGGCATCTCTTCCTGTATGAGAGGGCGTATTCTCAGGGACACATTCCCTTGTGGTCAAATACTAAGTTCTTAGAGATGACAGAGTGATAAACACAAAATTCAGAAGAGTAGTTGGGGGGGCAGCCACGAGGGGAGGGGGCTGGGGAGGGATACACTGGGCGCTCCAGAGGAACCAGGAACGTTGGAGTTGACCAGTTGGACGGTGGGTTCTTAGGTGCGCACTTAATGCTTCAAAACCTACATATAGGTTATAAAAGATTCTCTTGTAGGAATCTAATATTCTGTGATTTAAAAGGCCCAAGCTTTTGACTCTGAAGTCAGCTGTGGGTTGGAGTCCCAGCACCATAGCTTTCTTCGCTCTGTGACCTTGGGCAAATTCCTTAGCCTTCCTCAGCCTTGATTTCCTCCCCTATAAAAATGGGGTTAATAACAGCACCTGCCTCCAATGAGGAGGTGAGGGCTTGATGGGGTAACACATGGAAACTACTTGGCTTGGTGCGTTACCACCAGTTAGATGTTAGCTGCCCTTGTCACTAACCTTCCTGACATTATCATTAAGTCGTTTCCCACCTAATGAACAAGGATATGGAAGAACGGAAGGAAAAAAATAGGAATGCTACAACACCCCATGAGACAGCAGCTGAGGACATGTCTGATGCTCCGGGTCATACTGTTGGCCATGTGAATTTTCCGGCGCTCAACGAGTGCCTTTGCCCGGAATGATCTAGCATTTCCAGTTTCATATTAGCTGCTGCGGAGGTAACTCTGTGCCCTCTACTGTCAGATCTGCTCAGCTGTAGAGCTGTCAGTGTTTTGCCATCTTCCTGTGGCAGAGGGTCTGTCGAGCATGCAGCCCTAATGCATTAGGACCACCCAACCCAGGGAAGCTTGTTTAGACTTCAGTGCCCTTGGCTGCCAGGCTGCTTCTTCCTCCCAAACCTGCCCTCAGAGCATTTTTACATTAAAAAAAAAAAATGAAGTCTATTCCACGGTGAAGGAAGCTTATCTGTTTACCCAGAGACAGATAGAATACGCCTCCCCCCCCCACCAAATTCTCTGATAAAGTCCTTGCAAATTTGTTGGTTCAGAGAAAATAAGTAGAGTTTTCAATGATCATGATTATAATTTTGGTCCATTTTTTATTAAGTTACAAGAAAATGGAACTGGGATAAATAGAGACCTGATTTTGCTGGCTACCAGTTTGCCAAGTCCATGCAGAAAGCAGACGGGTAAATGATTCCCATTGGGCCCCCTGACTACATCCCTGTCAAATCATTTGAATCTTATTAAATGAAGTGCAGATAGAGTAAGGTCAGAAGAGCCCGGCTTCTCCCTACCTCTATGGTTTTATATAACGTTCAGGAATAAACCCGCTGCCGCCTGGTCTTGTTCATCTTTTGCATTTTTAAAAAGAAAGAGAAAAAAATTGTCTGGGAGAACCCAGTGTTAATTAACTTGCGTCTTGGTGACATGAAATAATTCTTCTCCTTGCTGCATTCCTAGGCAACATGTTAATTAACTCTGTGTTAGTGCAGGCGTTTCCAGCCATCCTTTAATATTTATATTATTGTTATTAAAATGGGCAGGAGAAAGCTTAAGACATTGACACCTCTTGACAGAGGAGAAAAACCGTTGTGTGTGTGTGTGTGTGTGTGTGTGTTGCTTCAGGGATGGTCCTTTAGCAATGGAGTTGCTTACTTACATTCTTAACATATCTGGCAGCATCTTTTAAAAAGGCGATAGTGAATAAATGGGGGGTCCTCTGATGGGGTTCAGTCCTTCTCCCCCACCCTCAGGGAACTTCTCCTGAGGATTGCCCACGGCTGACCCGCCCATTATAGTCCTTTTCAGACTCAAATATTCATGAGATCCCAGTGCAGAATCTAAAGCCTGCTGCTCACTGCTGCTGGATTGTGTTACTGGGAACCTAACAGTAGCTGTTCATGTCAGTCCAGGGCCCCCAGATTCCATCGGATCCCTTTCTACCAATTTTTGTGCGCAGTGCACCCTACCTCCCAGTGGTTTTAGTTGCAACAGCCAACACCTGCATCTGTTGGAGATGAAGTGTGCCCACTGCCCCCACACTGCCAGCGGACCTTAACATTGACCAATGACCGATGATTGGCACTGTAGGAGCACCAAAGCCTTGCAGCCTTACCCGGAGCCAAGCGGGCTTGGAGGAGAAGTAACTTACACACGCCTCCGAGGCCCTGTGCCACCCTCTCCGCGCTCCCCTCTGAGGGCCTCTGCTGCAGATGGCAACTTTGCTTGCCTTCCTCCCCTTCCATCCAGCTTCCCTTGCCTCTCACCGGCTTCCCCTGAGAATATATCCTTAATAATTCCTCTCTTCATGGTCTGCTTCGGGAATCTCCAGCCTACGGCACCAACTCCTGGTGCCAGAGGTGAATGCTGAAATTAGATGTCAAGCCCTGGCTGATTTTTCCCCTTAGGAGAATCTCAGGATAGTAGAGCTGGGAGGGGCTGCAGGGGGCATTTTCTCCCAGCTTCCGTGCTTTACAGCTTACGATACAGAATCCGAAGGGAGGATGTCATTTGCTCCGGGGTACCTGGCTAGTTAGAGGGACCTGAACTTGCCCCCCAAAGTCCTTCCCCTCATTAACTGGCTGACGTGCATTGTAATTTACCCCCAACTTCTCTTTAATAAATGCTCTCCTTCCTTAAGGGTCACACACCCCATGTGTTGGCTCCAAGCCATGCACACTGTTTCATTGAGTCATTTATCCTTGCTCGGTCCCAAACTCAACTTACTGAGCAGTCGGGAAACCAGAAGGGGCTTTCGCCTCTGTGACCTCCAAGGTGGCAGCTTCCTACAGCTACTCCATCTGCTAGGTTGGGACAAAATGCCCCCCCCCCAATGAGTTTGCTCCCAGGTGTTGCCTCGAAAACACTGAGAGATCCGCAAAGGCAAAGCAGGAATCAGAAATTCGCTGGCCCTGGCTCTCACTGTCAGCCCTCTATCCACAGATGGCTTCTTCTTGATTCCGTTAACTCTGCCCAGATGTTTCCAAATTTGTCAGCGGCCCCTGTCTCCCCTCCAGCCTCTCAGAATGTTCCCATCGATTCTCTGCTATCCTGAGGTAAATAAGAACTTCCAATAAGAAGCAGCATTAACCTAAAACTGTCCTAAAGGTTCGATGTGGAAGGGACGTGTTGTCAGGCACGTGTGAAAGTGCATTCCTGTAGCGAGTGCACCTGACCTGTGCTGGAACACAGCCAGTGTTGGCTTAGCCTTTGATGGTCGGCGCTTTGACAATGCTCCGTTTGATCCTTCTCGTGGCCCCGTGACGTAGCTGCTATGATCACTGCCACTCCAGAAGCTCAGAGGAGCCCGAGGTCCCACCGTGCTCACTCCGTCCTCAGGGCTAGTCCTGGTCGTGCATGATTCCACTCTGGCAAGCTGATTGCAAAACTTCAGCGTGCATTGGACTCACCTGGAAGTGCTGCTTCACACACCGGCCTCACCGCCAGAGTGTCTCAACCGGGAGGCCTGAGAATGTGCATTTCTAGCAAGCCCCCAGGTGTGCAAATGCTGCTGGTCCCAGGACCGAAGCTTAAGCACCACCGCGCTGGGCCCCACCGAGTTGCCTCTCCCACCTTGACACAGAATATTGCTTGAAATAAGTAACTGACTGAGACAGGGGATTCTTGATTTCAGTGTCAAAAGAGAACTTTCTCCTGAGACTCACGCCAATGGGGCAGCCAAGGACCTTGAAGTAAACCCTGCCGTTCAATGTGGAGATATGCTGTTGGTCTCCCAGATCTCTGAGGCACGGTTCACGGCACCGAGTGTCTTCTGTCAAATCCCTTGTCTCCTAGAAGCTGGGACCCCAACAAACAGTCACATGGGGGTGGCCGTTGCAGCTTGTGGAGGACTTGGAGACCAGCCCTCCCCACGGGTGGGAGCAGTGGCTGTCGCCATAATAGAATCTGGGAACCTCGGGGGCGCCTGGGTGGCACAGCGGTTAAGCATCTGCCTTCGGCTCAGGGCGTGATCCCAACGTTATGGGATCGAGCCCCACATCAGGCTCCTCTGCTATGAGCCTGCTTCTTCTTCCCCCACTTCCCCTGCTTGTGTTCCCTCTCTCGCTGGCTGTCTCTATCTCTGTCAAATAAGTAAATAAAAAATCTTAAAAAAAAAAAAAAGAATCTGGGAACCTCAGAAAGGTGCCCATTTCACCGCATTCCTGCTCAGCTCCCCCTCAGAGGGCCCCCAGAGATTTACTCCAGCTCTTCTTCTAAAATGAAAGCTCCCCTGGGAGGGGACACACAGTACATGCTTAACCTCTTAATTCACATCACTTCAGCGAAGTCACGTCTTCACAGACGAGGGGCCCCAGGGCAGCCTAGAGCAAGGAGAGCTCAGCAAAGGGGCAGGTTGTGCAAATACAGATGCCACGGGTTACGGCCTCATCCCAGAGGAGCCCCTTCCCTCTAGGAAAGATTCCGCCAGCCTCCCTGGACCCACCTCTCCCTTGTTTCCTGACAGGCTGGCAGGGAGCCTCCCTTATGGAACCCATCCTTGAGCCCTTTCTTCCAGTTTTGTTTCTGCCAATGTCTTCTTTTTTTAAAAAAAAAAAAAGATTTTTTATTTATTTATTTGACAGAGAGAGACAGCCAGCGAGAGAGGGAGCACAAGCAGGGGGAGTGGGAGAGGAAGAAGCAGGCTCCCAGTGGAGGAGCCTGATGTGGGGCTCGATCCCATAACGCCGGGATCACGCCCTGAGCCAAAGGCAGGCTCTTAACCACTGTGCCATCCAGG